>NC_080423.1:56148555-56520791 GCF_029873635.1 Malania oleifera | reverse complement strand
GATTCAATTGAAATATAACAATTGATTTGTCTTACATGTACGATTAGGAATGAATGTATAGTAACCGTTCTTGGACGGGTCTAAGCTTCAATAAATACATGAAATGGTAGTAATTAATTTGGCATTTTAATTCATATGACATTTACTTCTTGAGCTTTCACTGTACACTTCATCTTGAACCTCTTACCTTAATGTCTATGCATTTATGAAATTGCAGAAAAGATAAATCAAGTCCTAACAACAGAAGTAATACAATTCTAGTATCTCCCAGAAGACAGGTAGGATACAAAAGGTAGTAGTAGTGGTAGTAGTAGTAGTAGTAGTAGTAGTAGAAATAATAATAATTTTAATTTTTTACATAAAGTACTCAATCAAAGAAAACAATACTGCCGGGCGGAAACCAAGGGAAGGGCATCCACCCTGTGGATTAGTTGGGCCCCAAAAAGGAACCAGATACCATTGGGTAAAAAAAAAAAGACATGTGGCAGTGGGGGAATTAGCTTAACCAAGCAACTCAAATCACAAGAAACCAAAACTTGTCTTACTTGAAAGTGAACCTTGGTATGAATGAGCTTATTCCAATCGGAGAGAACACAAGGGGCCAAATTCAAAGACAAAGAAGTTCAGGACCTCATTATCAAGAAGTTTGAAAGGAGAATGGTAGGAAGGAAAAGAAATTTCTTATCAAATGGAGACAGACTTACCCTACCTGGAGCACTTTGACAAATCTTCCAATCAATTTCATGTCTCTCCTTCTCTTATTGGCTTCAGTTTCTAGGAGATTGGATGGAATACAGAAACAATTTCTTTGGGAAATCTTAGGGAAGGAGTTTAAATATCACCCTGTTAGATGGGGAGTGGTTAAACAACCCAAATGTTCGGGAGGCTTGGGATTGAAATCCCTCCTCACTTTAAATAAAGCCCTCCTCAAGAAGTGGTTATGGAGGATCATGAATGAGAAAGATCACTTTTGGTGGGATATTATTGTGTCTAAATATGGACTCGAGCATATTGTTGGATAAAACACAATAGTAGGGCACCCTATGGAGGAGTCTGGAAATTCATCATTAAAGGATGGGATACTTTTTCCAATTTGTGAGATTTCAAGTGGGAAATGGGGCCAACGTTTACCTCTGGCATGATGTGTGGCATGAAAATAGTAATCTTAGATTTGCCTTTCCTTCCATCTATAGCTTGTCTTGTGACAAAAGAGCCCTTATCAACCATTATCTCCAAATCACTAATCTAGGAATTTTCTGGAATATTCCTTTTACTAGGAATGCAGCAAAATGGGAACTTCATGCACTCTTTTGACTTACAAAAATCTATATAATTTCCATCACCAAAACATCCCCAAAGAATCAGAATGGGCTTTGGACAAAAATGGTGTTTTCATCGTTAATCTTTCTACAAGAAGTTGTCCTTGATGGAAACAAATTGCAACAATTCCCCTAGGATTCATATTTGGAGGGCAACAACACCTTCAATGGTTGCCTTTTTTGTTTGGGAGTCCACACATGGGAATATTTTAACCCTTGACAATCTGTAGAAAGGGGGCTTACAGCTAGAAATAGATATTGTCTTCGTATGGCTGATGCAGAATTAGTCAACCACATCATTCTCCACTGTCCCTAAACAACTTGTGGAATATGGTTCTATCCTTGACTGGCTATCAATGGGTTACTGCAAATTTTGTTGGAGGGGAGACTTAGGCTTGGAAAGGCATAAGATCCATCAAGGAGTAATGAAAGGATTTGAATCTCATTGCACTCTCTTATCTTTTGGTGTGCTTGGAATAAGAGAGCCTTCAAAGATACAACCAATCCACTTTAGATTTGCAGAAAGCAGTGTACTGCTATTTTCTCCAGCTGGCTTAATGGGCAAATTGTTAATGATCTTAGTGCAATCCTTGATGTATGTGACATCTACAAAGTGGTTGATGCTTTGTATCTGGGGATGGAATCCCCTTGATGTACTGCTAATATAAATGAATCCAAGAACCACATGAGAGAGTTCCTTAAGCTCCCCATCATTAAGGTTAAAACAAAAAGTGAAAATCCCAAACAATGCTGCTAAACATACTAAAAAACTTATGAACATGGAAAGCAAAAAGCAGATTTGTAGAAGAAGAAGAAGAATACTTACAAATTCGAACTTCGACGCAAATGAACTCATGAACTCACAAACACTTAAAGACAAGCTTGCGAGGAGCTCCTTCTGGTTTGAAAATGTCCATGATGAACTCGCGAAGCTACTGACGAAGTGACGAACTCGCGAAGGGCTCCTACTGATTCGCGGTGTGGAAGACCAAACCACAAAGGCCAAAGGGCTTCAAAGGTTCGAAGAAGAAGGCCAGAATGAAGGGTCTCTCACTCAGTCACTCTCTCCTCTCATGTTGGCTCTCTGAGCAGAGATGTTCGTCACGCTCAAATGAAGAATCGAATAGGGCAGCAGGTAGCTAGGGCTCCAATTAAATTGGGTTGCGGGCATTAGGTGATTAGGGATTTAGGGTTGGGCCAGTTGGCCTGGGATTATAGTGGGAGGGGTCGAGTGGGGCGTGTGGGCCAATGCGGTCGTGGGCACTAATACCCTTATTAGTGACGAGTTTCCCCAAAACTGTCACTAAAACCCTTAAATATTTCTTTTTTATCATTTTTTAAATAAGAACACTAGTAGTGACGGTTTCAAAACCGTCACTAATACCCACTTATTAGTGATGGTACTCCCAAACCGTCACTAATACCCTTAACTATTTTTTTTTAATAATTTTTTAACTAAAAGCACTAGTAGTGACGGTTTTATAACCATCACTAATACCCTTGAATCGTCGCTAATATTTTCCCAGTAAAATTTTTCCGCGAAAATTGTTTACCGCGTTGTTTTTAGTGACGAAAGTATTAGTGACAGTTTAAAACCATCACTAATAGTGTTGTATTAGTGATGATTGCTTAAACTGTCACTAATGCTCTATTATTAGTGACGAAATTGAATCTGTCACTAATACTTTCGTCACTAAAAACCAGTTTTTTTTGTAGTGACATTCGTCGACGAAAAGTGGTCGGGTCAAAGGGCTACAAATAGATATTTTCATTACTTCTCAACTAAGAAAACTTAAATTCTCTCTTTATCTCTCTAGAAACTCAACCTACTCTCTATCTCTTTAGATTTCTACGACGTACATTTTGGGAATCGTTGATTCGAAGTTACCATGAGGATCAGAGAAGGATTCTCTACAAATTCTACAGATTGGATCGTTGATTCGAGTATCTTCGAGTTTTGGCTTAGAATTGAGGTAAGGCTTGATTTTCAATTCTGATCTGATAGTTGTGTATAGAATAGGTTTGTGAGCATATTCTATATTGTGGTATGTAGGTTTTGGAACTCGATTCGTGGTTTAGGGGCGTTGGAGTTTGAGATTTGTCATTTTGGGAAAGGTAAGAGGATTCAGTTTATGTCGGTTATTTTTGAAATCGGATTTGGTAGAACTATGGTTCACGGTCCTGTGTGTGTTTTGGTTACTCATTTAGGAAAGTCTAACGAGTAAAATTATGGGTTTTTCATGTAACAGTTTTTGGGAAAAAGGGGGTACTTGGTTGCATTCCCTAGTTTTTTTGGAAAACCTTTGGTATATTGTGTTATGTACTGTGTTAGATATGACCGTGCCTTGACTTTGTTTAACTGTGTACGTTTGAAAAATCATGATTTATGGATTATCGAATGGGTGTGGTTTGTTTGGTTATATGAGCGTACATGGTTGTGTTTTAAAATGAAATGCAATAAGAATCAAGTTCCAAGTTGTTCCAAGTACCGAAAGAGTGTCTGGCTCTATATCCGAGGGCGTGTGTTTATCGTCTGCCATGTTGGCAAGAGTGTCTGGCTCTATATCTGAGGGCGTGAGCCTTACTGGCTGATCACCGAAGGGTGTGAATCCACCAGTTTGTACTAGTACGATGCCATGGGAGCCTGGGGTTCTCCATGTGTTGGTGACACTGTGTATCGCGGGCCGGCTACGGGCCTACGCCTGGTATTGCAGGCCGGCTATGGGCCGAAGGGTGTGACGACACTGAGTTACTTGATCATGTGTGTGTGTGTGTGTGTGTGTGCACTGTTTTGTGAAAGTACTGGAATTGCATTTAACTGTGTATGTTTTGCTGTCATGATAACACTCAAATACCACACACCGATATAACTTGTATCTGCCTTACTGAGAGGTGTTTCACCCCTGTTGTATGTACATATTTTTTAGGTCCTTTGAGTAACTGGAACTAGCATCCTGGTGTGGGAGCATAGTGTTGGTGTACCGCGGGAAGTACCTAGGTAAGTACTATGATTATACTGGGTGGTCTTTTGGTGGTTTTGGCTGAAACCCGGGTTGTATTGTATTTCTGTGAAGTTGACCCTTTGTATAGACTCTAGTATGGTACAGAACATGTAAAGGAAGACCATTTTTCCACTGTGTATATTCTGGATATATATGTGAATGTGTATAGGGTGCTGGGGAATCCCACGGGGTCGGACCCTCATTTATTGTACTGTATCTTGATCTTGTATGATACAGGGACAGGTTAGGTTACTTTTTCACCCCCTAAGTCCCATTGCTGGGTTTGGGGCGTGACACAGTGAGTTGCCTCACTGAGTCACCTAACTAACCGAGTCCACACACTAAGTTCAAGGTGAGCCAACACACCCATAACTTGACTCAATTCAAACTCAAAACACGAGATTTAAGAAAAAAATAAAAGCAGATGAGAGAGGATACTCATCTTGCATTTTGTTTTTTGAAGCAGATCTGGGGCTTGATTCCTCGTATTGTTTAGATTTGCAAGAAAAATAAGATAATCATTGAGAAAATAAAATAAAAAGAACAATTAAATAGAGGGAAAAAGGGGCACATGTGCATGTGGATTGCCTAGCTAGCTTCCTCTAACATGCATGCACAAACACAGTGTCATCTCATGAAGAAGAACCACAACCCCTTTGCCTGTATAAGGGTGCTACGTGCTCATTCCCATTCTCGAATCATCACGTCAACACACTAGTGCTGTCTCGAGCTACTCCAGATCTTGTTACATTCTCTCCATTTATCTTTTCAATTTAGATGGAAAATGAGATCATTTATGCGTGTGTTGATACACGAATGGTGCTTCAACTCACACTCATGCCCTTGACGCGGTATAGTACTGCCCAAAACTTTCTCCTACTGCTACCCTAGCTAGCTGTGTTTTTAAGATAATCAGCGAAAAAATAAAAGAAAAAGAACAAAGAAATAAAGGAAGAAAATAGAGAAAATTCGAGAGAAAAAAAAAAAAAAAAACAAGTCCAAGAGGTCATGAAGAAGAAGAAGAAGAAGAAAAATGAAAAATAAAAAAAATGTGGGGTTTTATATTTGGGGTGGTGGGCCATGCGCCACCACAACGTGATGGCATGTGGCACATTCTCGGTCAAGTATCCCAGGGGCGACATGGCTCAATATCGGCCGTTCATTCTGTGTTTTCTCTAGACAATCAAAACTTCACCACGTCATCAATCCATGTCTTATGATCTAGGCTAACTAAGTGTTGACACGTATCAAGGTGACGTCACCTTATTTTGAAATTTTTTATTAAAAAAAAAGTAAAAAGGGAGGCAACCAGACAATGACATGTGTCAGGGTGACGTGATCAAAAATTTAAAAAAACAAAGATGTCATGTGTCACCACGGTGGGTGGACACATGACACCCACTGGGTTTGAACCGGTTCAATTTAATTGAACCAGTTGACCCTATTAAAATCTAAACCATTATTTTTTTTAATATATATATTTCATTTTTATTTTATTTTATTTATTATTTTATTTAAACATTTTTAATTAGTTTTAGAAATTTAAAAATAGCAGAAAAAGTCACAAAAAATAAGGAAAATAGAGAAAATTTTGGAGAAATATTTTTGAAGTCAAGAAAAATATTTTTAATTATTTTGGCTTGGAATAAAAAAAAATGGAAAAATAGAAATACCAAATAAATGAGAAAAAAAATCACTGAAAAATTTTAGAAAAATTTTGAAAAATCTGAAAATGTTTTTCAAAGATACTTTTTGATGATTTTACTTGTTTTTGTATGGGTGTGTCCCAATGATTTCAAAAAGGGTCAAGAGGTATTTCATACCTCATCTCTATTAGTTATAAGGGGGGTTTATCTAACAAGATTTCCTCATTTAGAGGTCTTATTTGACATTCTGGCACTGTGATTTTTTTAAAAAAAATTTAATTAATTTTTTTGTTTAATTTTATTTATTTATTTATTTTGTTCATTTGTTTTCTTTTTTACTTTAAAGAAGTTAATTAAAGCCCATCAAAATTCAATTTAGGGACAATTCATAATTAATTAGGTACCATTTGTAGAACGGGTGTGTAGGGGTGCTGATACCTTCCCCTCGCATAACTGAACTCTTGATCCCAACTCTGGTAAAGTAGACTGAGATTATTGGTTCATTGGCCTAAGAATCGTCTAAAGACCAATCAATGAGTAGTAAATAGGTGTTCTAACCGCACCAAGGTAAATAATAGATTAGTGGCAACTCCATTCAAATTTCAATATATATTATCCCTTACCATTCCGGACCCTTCTTCAAGACGTTGCGACAAACATGTTGTCTTTATCTATATTTATTCATATTTAAATAAAAAATTATTCTTATTAATAACGGAGAGAAAATACAATAAAAACTTAAGGCCGATTTTGCTGTGGAAAACATATTTGATTTTCTCATTTTTAGTTTTCCAAAGATTTATAAAAATTCCAACTTGTTTTAAATTTTTGAAGATTAATATTGAAAAGGTAAAAAATAGAGAGTTTATCTAAATTTTTAAAATAGTTTTTTTATTTTTTATTTCTAAATTTTAAAACAATCACAAAAAAGATAACTTGTTTTCTAATTTTCTAACATTTATGTGAGGTAATATTTAGAATCACGAGTTTTGAGACTTGAATTTGAATTCACATGGATTTAGAATAAGCAATATGCATAATCCACAAATTAAATTCTAACATTTGAGTTTCATGCTCTCGTACACAAAGTAAGAGTAAAAAATCTAAAAATACTTTTTCTATGTATTAACGAATTAGAAAATAAGGTGCATTTTCATAATTATTTAAAAAAAAAACTTAAAAATGAAAGATAAACCTACTTCCACAAGAAAAAAATGCTAAAATTATTTATATTGTTGTTCGATGATTTATACACAAAAATTAACTAACTTTTTTCATCACTTTTCAAAAAATTAAAATAAAAAATATTTTTCATAATTAAACGACCCTTAATTTTCTTCATTTCGTTTTGAATAAAAAAATATTTAAGAAATAGCCAAAGATTTCATAGGAAGGTTAGTGCTTGCTACCAGATGTGGTTATAGGCCTATTTTTAACATTTTTTATAGGCCTATTCAAATAATATTTAATGGATTAATTTTCAAATAATTAATATTTTAAATAGACCAAAAGTCTAAATGACAAATCTGAGGGTGGAGAATTAAAGAAACAAAAGTTGAGATCATAGTGGAATATGTTGTCACATGAAAATCAATACTAAAGATTTAGTGGCTTAGCCGGTGGTCCTAGTGGGGTCCAATTCTCTTGAATTTTATTCAATTCTTCCTATTCGTGGATAAGCATAAATTAGATTACATGGTTTATGTATCAGTAGTTTGGGTCTCACACTTTGTTGCTTAACATGTGTTAATTGCTAACATATATAATTGAGATGGAATCAGTTCATATGGTTAATCAAAATACAATTTAATAGTTTTTAGTAAATATTCAATTAATTGAATCAAACCATAGGATCCAATTTAATTAAAACTTAGGGCATCATCTATTTTTTTCTTCTATATATTATAATTGATGCACCAATTTTAAAATTTGAACGTTAAATTCAAGTATTAATATAGTTATATAATATTTATTCTACATAAATTTATAACATGTCGATCTAACTCGATTTACCATAGTTACTGTATGAGTCAAGTTGAAATCGAATAACTAACCAAAAAAATTAAAAATTGTAAACTAAAACAAAGCTAGAAAATTATTTACCGACATTTTGGCTCGTTTTGGTTTGATTTTTCTATTTTTCTTGCTCACCTCTAATTTCATCCACCGTGAAATAAATATGAGAGAAAATAATAGAGATATTTTGAAAGTAATATTTGGAATTAGTTACTTTTTATCTATTCTTTATTATAAATTCATAAAAATATTTTTGTTATAATTTATGTAATATTATTAGCCAACATATTTTTTTTGTGTAAACTAGTTATCAAATTCTTCTATAAAACAACTCCATTTTTGAACATAAACATTGATAGACCAATTCTAGCAAAAAAGAAACGTCTTATCCGTTATTTATGTTATATAATTAGACTAGTGTATTATTTTTCATGAGTCAAGAGTGGTTGAGCAATGAATAGATTAAGCTAGTGTTTGTTTTTTTTTTAATTTATAATTTTTATAAGAATGTTTTTAATCTGTTAAATTATTAGTCCATTCTTTATAGATAATGTATAATTTAACAAAGTAGAATAATTATGAAAACAATTTTTTTAGTTTACAACTTTTTTTAGGAAAGGTAAATTCATTAAAACAGTTATTTAACTCAGTTCAATCTCATAAGAAATTTAATATTCTAATTCATTTTATGCATGTCAAAATCATACTCAATTATTATTATTATTATTATTATTATTATTATTATTATTATTATTATTATTATAGACATGTTTAGGTTAATTTAGGAAAGAAAAAAAAATTGGAAATTTGCATTGAGTTGCTTGCAATGAATAGAGAATCTAATCCCCTGCAATTCTAATGGGAGTGATGGCTGCAAGTTTGTCCACTTTTTCTTCCACTATTCATCTCATAATTCAAGAATGATAGAAATTCAAAAATGGACATGATGAAAACATCCTTAAAAGACTATTATTTGCATAATTCGTTAACATTCTTAGAAAATCACAAATTTTTCAAAAATAAAAAAATAAAACTCTAACTATATCCCAGTTTCCATTGTCGTATTTTGAAATCAGAGGGTCTAATACTTGCAAAATCATATCATTGTATTCAATATATGAAAACAAGAAAATGTTTGGTGTCAAAATTTTTCAACAATGACATTTTTTTTTCACTCTTTAATATGGCATGCCACATCAATTATAATGCAGTGTTAAATAGAAATTCTTGGTATAGTGGAAAAAAAAATGAGGACTAGAGATATTTATTTGTCATCTTGGGTAGAGAAAATAAACAAATTTATAACACATGCATTTTGTAAAGACATTTTATATATTTTATATATATAGGGGCAAACACTAGATCAATAAGATCATTGCCTTAAATCCATTTTGTAATGCCAATTTTTTAGTTGTACATAGACTTATAATTTGTAAATAGAAGTCTGCAAAATTATAAGAACATAATGTCGGCAAAATTATAAAGACAACCCATCAGACCTTATGTTGTTTTATTAAGTACTAAAACATGGACTTACAAAGTACACTAACTCAAGGGAAAAATCTGAATACTTTGTATTTCAAGTCTTCCAAGTACTGAAAATAGGCCAATCTGAAAGTCTTGCTAAATGCTGAAGGACCCAAAACTACCCAAAAACCGACCACAAATCCAAATGGCAAGCCCATATAAAACCACTTCATGTCAATCCATATATCATGCTCCTCCTCCATGCCACCATTTGGTGTAATTGGAACCGCATGATCATCATTTTTGGTACAATTATCTGCAAGTGGAGGGCCACAGGGTCATGGTTATATGACAAGTTTAAAATATGCAAGAATATTAAATTTGATATACCTTTGGGAATTTCACTTGGAAATTGGTTCATTGATAAATCAAAAGACTCCAATTGTGTCATGCTACTAATCTTCTTAGGGATCATTCCGTGAAATTTATTCATAGACAAGTTTAAGGATATCAAACCTTGGAGATGGGTCAACTCTGTAGGGATCTCTCCGTATAAGTTGTTGCATGAAAGGTCCATGCTTGTCACCAATGGAAGGATTGAACTACTATATTCATACTCCTGATCTTTCATTACTAGTAGTATGTTATCTACGAAGTTGATCATAAACATCCTAAATCCAATACGAGTATCATATGTGAAGTCCCATGAATTATTTGGCTCATTGACCATTGCGTTGAAGTCACCAAAACATTTTGGAATGGTTCTTGAGATGTTGTTATGCGCAAGGTCCAGGATTTTAAGAGATTTGAGAAGACAGAGCTTGGGCGGAATACTGCCACTCAACATATTTGAACAGAGGCGAAGGAGTCTTAGCCCAGGAAAGCTTTTCCCCATCCACAATGGTATGTGTAAACACACTTTTTTTGGTCTAACCAAATAGAACAAGGGATCCCTTATTATTATTATTATTATTATTATTATTATTATTATTATTATTATTATTATTATTATTATTATTATTATTATTATTATTATTATTATTATTATTATTACTGTTATTATTATTATTATTATTATTTATTCTTGTTGTTATTATTATTGTTATTTTATTATTACTTTCTTATAATTATTTTTATTATTTCTTATTATTTATTACTAGTAGCATTATTATTATTACTTTATTATTAACATTTTGGAAATATTTATTATTATTATTGTCGCGACGTCCCGGACCCGGCCTAGAGAACCAATCTCTGGTTAAAAATGGGTTCGGCTTGCGAACTGGGAAAAATGAATGTGTATTTTGAAAATGTGATTTCTTGTGGAAAACATGTGTGAAGGAGTCGCCACTAACCTTTTGAAGTGTGGTTAGAACACTTGATTGCTACCCCGTTAGGAGTAGAATCGGTCTGCATCACCAGAGTCGAGGTCGGGAGTATGGTTACGCAAGGGGAAAGTATTAGCACCCCCTACGCGCCCATTCTTACGAACGGTACCAGATTAATAAAAAAATTATCCCGAAATAAATGTAATAAGTCTTTAAATATTACTCCCTTTCAAAAGTCAAAAGAATGAAAATACTATATAGGTATTCCCTCTGAACCGGGGCAATCCAATACCCCAAAGAGTCAATGCTCTTGGTCGCAATCATCGGGAAGGAAAATCGAAAATAGGATACAAAATACGCTCCCGGGGATTTTGAAATCTATAGGTTTTTAAGTATCAAAAATACTATTCCGGGAGGTTTTTGAAATTTGTTTGGGATTGGAATGATTTTTTTTTTGTGCCTGAAAATATATTTTTGTGATTTTTCCTAAGTGTGAAAATGATTTTTGTGATTTTTCCCGAACTTTCAAAATAACACAAATAAAATTAGTTGAAATCAAAATGTGAAAATATTTTTAGAATTTTTGACAACTTCGTGATTTTTGTGAATTTTATGGATACAATAATAATATACAAGCGAAATGGAGAAAATCGGGATGAACCAGTTCGGGAATGGTGAACCAGTCAAACGTTGACCGGTTTGGGGAAAAACCCATTTAAGGTCTTGGTCGAGACCATTGATTTTTCGGGGTTTTCCAATGTTCTTCCGAATACAATCGAATTTTGGACAACAATCATGAAAGTCATAGTTTTAAAGATATGACTTTAGAATGTATTTTTGAAAATTTTGAATGTAAGGAAACAGATCTAACCTTTGCCAAACATGTTGGAAACTTTCTTGGATTTTCTTCAAAAATTTTCAAATGTAAATAAGTTTCAAAGCCTTAAAAATTTTTGAATTTTCTTTGAGAATTTTTCTAAATTTTTGTATCTTTTATGAAGTTTCCCTTTTTTTTTTGTTTTTTATGCGTTAAAAAGAAGTTATTTAAAATAAAATAAAAAATGAAAGAAAATCAAATAAACCAGCAGAGGCCGATTCGGGAAAGGGGGTGGAGATGTAACATAAGAAGAGAAAGTTCATTGGTTTTACCTATCGTCTTTTTCTCCTCCGGTCTTCCTTTTCTGTCTATGAATCAGCAAGGGTTAATCTACAACGTCTTCCCGAGGGTTGTTCTTGAGCTCTGACTCGAGGCACTACGGAGTACCTTCTTCGGATGGGGCGACTTGGCACCGATAGGAAATGGGATTAGTCGACCGCTTGATCTTCTTTCGTTTTCCTCTACTCCAATCTTCTTTTCCTGTTGGTGAGTCTACTAAGGCCACTCTACAACGTCTTCTCGAGAGTTGTTCTTGAGCTCTAACTTGAGGCACTACGGAGTGCCTTCTTCAAATAGGGTGACACAGCACTGGTAGGAAATGGGATCAGTTGACCTCTTGATCTTCACTAAAAAAAAACTAACTTCACAAACTTATAATAGAAAACTTCAATATTTGAAATCTTCTCCTTACCACCACTAAGAACTCTCTCCCCTTTGTGCTTGGAATGAGAGGGCTATTTATAGACTTAGCTTGGGGCAAGCATAGGAAAGAAGACATAAGGGAGTGATGATGGGGGGAACCAAGTATGGGGGGAAGAATGATGAAAGGAAATTAGCATGGGAAGAATGATAAAAGGAGATAACATGATATGTGGTGAGTGATGATGGGGGGAACAAAGTATAGGATGAAGAATGATGAAGGGAATATAGTATGGAAAGAATAATAAAGGGAGGAAACATGACATGTGGTGAGTGATGATGGGGGAGCAAAGTATGAGATGAAGAATGATGAGGGGAATATAGTATGGGAAGATTGATAAAGGGAGGAAACATGACATGTGGTGAGTGATGAAGGGAGGACAAAGTATGGGATAAAGAATGATAAAGGGAGGAAACATGACATGTGGTGAGTGATGAAGGGGGGACAAAGTATGGGATGAAGAATGATGAAGGGAATATAGTATGGGAAGAATGATAAAGGGAGGAAACATGACATGTGGTGAGTGATGAAGGGGGGACAAAGTATGGGATGAAGAATGATGAAGGGAATATAGTATGAGAAGAATGATAAAAGGAGGAAACATGACATGTGGTGAGTGATGATGAGGGGAACAAAGCATGTTTGTATTTGACAAATTAATAATAATAATAATAATAATAATAATAATAATAATAATAATAATAATAATAACAATAATAAAATAAAAATAATATGAGGGTCCTAGAAGCTGTGTAGAGCCCATCGGAGATGTGTGGGGCCCCCGCGCCATGTGGGGTCCACAAGTCGTTTGAGGGTTACAGGAACCCGAGCTAATAAGGCACCGGATATGTGGATTCGAGCTAGCGTACCAAAGGGGGTAATGTGTATCGGATGTAGGAATTCGAGCTAGCATACCAAGAGAGGTGGGACCCACAAATCATGTGGAGCCCAATGGAGATATGTGGGGCCCACAAGCAATGTGGGGTCCACGAGCCATTTTAGAGTTATAGGAACCTGAGCCAGCAGGCATAAGCATGCCAAAGGAGGTAACATACATCGGATATAGGAATCCGAGCTAGCATACCAGAGGGGGTAACGTGCACCGGATGTAGGAACCCGAGCTAGCGTACCAGAGGGGGTAACGTGCATCAGATGTAGAAATCCGAGCTAGCGTACCAGAGGGGGTAACGTGCATCGGATGTAGGAATCTGAGCTAGCGTACCAGGGGGTAACGTGCATCGGATGTAGGAATCCGAGCTAGCGTACCAGGAGATGTGGGGCCCAATGGAGATATGTGGGGCCCATAAGCAATGTGGGGTCCACGAACCATTTAAGGGTTATAGGAACCCGAGCCAGTAGGCACAAGCATGCCAAAGGAGGTAACGTGCATCGAATGTAGGAATCCGAGCTAGTGTACTAGAGGGGGTAACGTGCATCGGATGTAGGAACCCGAACAAGCATACCAGATGGGGTAACGTGCATCGAATGTAGAAATCCGAGCTAGCGTACAAGAGGGGGTAACGTGCATCGGATGTAAGAATCCGAGCTGGCGTACCAGGGGGTAACGTGCATCAGATGTAGAAATCCGAACTAGCGTACCAAGAGATGTGGGGCCCACAAACCATGTGGTGCCCAATGGAGATATGTGGAGCCCACAAGCCATGTGGGACCTACAAAGATGTGTGGGGTCCACAAACAGTGTGGGACCTATAAGGATTTGTGGGGTCCACAAACACCATGGGACCTACAAGAATGTGTGGGGTCCACAACCGTGCGGGAAGGTTTTGACATGAGGTCTCCTCGGAAAGGCCTAGTTAAAATTGGGGTGTCTACAGCTACCCCTCTTTATAGGTCTTGTTGCTTTGGCGTAATAGTAGGAACTCTCCTATGTTATCTATAGCAACAGGCCTATAAAGATAAAAGACACCTATTTTAGCCAAGCCTTACAACCGACCACGTGTCATGTTCTGAGTAAGGTTATGTGCTGACTAGAAAAGGGAAGATGGAGGGTGACCCGGATCGAAGACGTGGCGTGATTTGGTCTGTCATGGGAAAACATAGATCGACTGGTTGAGGAGGGGTGCCACGTGTCAGTGACTGAGTGGCTGTTGTATGCGGGTGTGGATCGATGATATGACTCAATCCAGGCCATCCTTGGAAAACACAGATCGTGCGGTTAAAGAGGGGTACCACGTGTTAGTGACTGAGTGGCTGGTGTATATGGATGTGGATCGATGACGTGGCTCAATCCAAGCCATCCTTGGAAAACTCAGATTGTGTGGTTGAGGACAGGTGCCACATGTTAGTGACTGAGTGGCTGGTGTGTGCGGGTGTGGATCGATGATGTGGCTCAATCCAGGCCGTCCTTGGAAAACACAGATCGTGCGGTTGAGGAGGGGTGCCACGTGTCAGTGATTGAGGGGCTGGTCAAATGCGACCCGGATCAAGGCGTGGCACAATCCTGACCGTCCTTGGAAAACACAGATCGTGTGGTGATCAGGGTGGCCACGTAGACTTTTTGTGTGTGGGGGAAAATGAGCCACGTGTTGGTGACCGAGTGGCTGGTCAAATGTGACCCGAATCAAGGCATGGCACAATCCTAACCTTCCTTGGAAAACACAGATCGTGCGGTGATCAGGGTGGCCACGCAGACTCTTTGATCGAACGAACGACAGATTGCTACGTGGTTGAATCTTATGGCTTCGGGGCTTTAGATATTTAAACCTAATTTTTTGTTCTGTTCATTTCCCTACATTTCATTCTCTCAAACACCCTCTCTTTCTCTCTTCTCTGTTCTTTCCCCAGTGGAGTTGCCAAGCTGTCGCGACGTCCCGGACTCGGCCCAGAGAACCAATCTCTGGTTAAAAATGGGTTCGGCTTGCGAACTAGGAAAAATGAATATGTATTTTGAAAATGTGATTTCTTATGGAAAACATGTGTGAAGGAGTTGCCACTAACCTTTTGAAGTGTGGTTAGAGCACTTGATTGCTACCCCGTTAGGGGTAGAATCGGTCTGCACCACCAGAATCGAGCTCGGGAGTATGGTTACGCAAGGGCAAGGTATTAGCACCCCCTACGCGCCCGTTCTTACGAATGGTACCAAATTAATAAAAAAATTATCCTGAAATAAATGTAATAAGTCTTTAAAGATTACTCCCTTTCAAAAGTCAAAAGAATGAAAATATTATATAGGTATTCCCTCAGAACCGGGGCAATCCAATACCCCAAAGAGTCAATGCTCTTGGTCGCAATCAAAGGGAAGGAAAATCAAACATAGGATACAAAATACGCTCCCAGGGATTTTGAAATCTATAGGTTTTGAAGTATCAAAAATACCATTTCGGGAGGTTTTTGAAATTTGTTCATGATTGGAATGATTTTTTTTTTTGTGCCTGAAAATATATTTTTGTGATTTTTCCTAAGTGTGAAAATGATTTTTGTGATATTTCCTAAACTTTCAAAATAACACAAATAAAATTAGTTGAAATCAAAATGTGAAAATATTTTTGAAATTTTTGAAAACATCGTTATTTTTGTGAATTTTATGGATACAATAATAATATACAAGAGAAATGGAGAAAACCGGGGTGAACCAGTTTGGGAATGGTGAACTAGTCAAAACGTTGACCGGTTTAGGAAAAAACCCGTTTAAGGTCTTGATCGAGACCATTGATTTTTCGGGGTTTTCCAATGTTCTTCCGAATACAACCGAATTTTAGACAACAATCATGAAAGTCATAGTTTTAAAGATATGACTTTAGAATGTATTTTTGAAAATTTTGAATGTAAGGAAACAGATCTAACCTTTGCCAAACATGTTGGAAACTTTCTTGGATTTTCTTCAAAAATTTTCAAATGTAAATAAGTTTCAAAGCCTTAAAAATTTTGAATTTTCTTTAAGAATTTTTTTGAATTTTTGTGTCTTTTATGAAGTTTCCCCCCCTTTTTTTTTTATGGGTTAAAAAGAAGTTATTTAAAATAAAATAAAAAATGAAAGAAAATCAAATAAACCAGCAGAGGCCGATTCGGGAAAGGGGGCGGAGATGTAACATAGGAAGAGAAAGTTCATTGGTTTTACCTATTGTCTTTTTCTCCTTCGGTCTTCCTTCTCTGTCTGTGAATTTGCAAGGGTTAATCTACAACGTCTTCCCGAGGGTTGTTCTTGAGCTCTGACTCGAGGCACTACGAAGTACCTTCTTCGGATGGGGTGACTCGGCACCGGTAGGAAACGGGATTAGTCGACCGCTTGATCTTCTTTCGTTTTCCTCTACTCCAATCTTCTTTTCCTGTTGGTGAGTCTACTAGGGCCACTCTACAGCGTCTTCCCGAGAGTTGTTCTTGAGCTCTAACTCGAGGCACTACGGAGTGCCTTCTTCAAATAGGGTGACACAACACCGGTAGGAAATGGGATCAGTTGACCTCTTGATCTTCACTGAAAAAAAAAACTAACTTCACAAACTTATAATAGAAGACTTTAATATTTGAAATCTTCTCCTTACCACCACTAAGAACTGTCTCCCCTTTGTTCTTGGAATGAGAGGGCTATTTATAGACTTAGCTTGGGGCAAGCATAGGAAAGAAGACATAAGGGAGTGATGATGGGGGGAATCAAGTATGGGGGGAAGAATGATGAAGGGAAATTAGCATAGGAAGAATGATAAAAGGAGATAACATGACATGTGGTGAGTGATAATGGGGGGAACAAAGTATGGGATGAAGAATGATGAAGGGAATATAGTATGGAAAGAATGATAAAGGGAGGAAACATGACATGTGGTGAGTGATGAAGGGGGGACAGAGTATGGGATAGAATGATGAAGGGAATATAGTATGGGAAGAATGATAAAGGGAGGAAAAATGACATGTGGTGAGTGACGAAGGGGGGACAAAGTATGGGATGAAGAATGATGAAGGGAATATAGTATGGGAAGAATGATAAAGGGAGGAAACATGACATATGGTGAGTGATGATGAGGGGAACAAAGCATGCTTGTATTTGACAAATTAAAATAAATAATAATAATAATAATAATAACAATAATAAAGTAAAAATAATATGAGGGTCCTAAAAGCTTTGCGGAGCCCATCGGAGATGTGTGGGGCCCACGCGCCATGTGGGGTCCACAAGTTGTTTGAGGGTTACAGGAACCCGAGCTAACAAGGCATCGGATATGTGGATTCGAGCTAGCGTACCAAAGGGGGTAATGTGCATCGAATGTAGGAATTCAAGCTTACATACCAAGAGAGGTGGGGCCCACAAATCATGTGGAGCCCAATGGAGATATGTGGGGCCCACAAGCAATGTGGGGTCCACTAGTCATTTAAGGGTTATAGGAACCCGAGCGAGCAGGCACAAGCATGCCAAAGGAGGTAACATGCATCGGATGTAGGAATCCGAGCTAGCGCACGAGAGGGGGTAACGTGCACCGGATGTAGGAACCTGAGCTAGCGTACCAAAGGGGGTAAGGTGCATCGGATGTAGAAATCCAAGCTAGCGTAGCAAAGGGGGTAACATGCATTGGATGTAAGAATCCGAGCTAGCGTACCAAGGGGTAACGTGCATTGGATGTAGGAATCCGAACTAGCATACCAAAAGATATGGGGCCCACAAACCATGTGGAGATCAATGGAGATATGTGGGGCCCACAAGCCATATGGGACCTACAAAGATGTGTGGGGTCCACAAACAGCGTGGGACCTACAAGGATGTGTGGGGTCCACAAACACCATGGGACCTACAAGAATGTGTGGGGTCCACAATCGTGTGGGAAGGTTTTGACATGAGGTCTCCTCGGAAAGGCCTGGTTAAAATTGGGGTGTCTACAATTATCACTACTTTTTATCATTATTATTATATTATTATTATTTATTTATTTATTTATTTATTATTATTATTATTATTATTATTATTATTATTATTTATTAGAAGTACTTTAGGGTTTTTTGTGGGAAGAGCCTATTTATAGGCTCATTCTCGTAGGGCAACCCGCGGGGTGAGGCAACCACCAAAAATCTTTGATCTTTCCCCCTCTCTCTAACAGCTCCCGAACTCTCTTTCTCTCCTCCCTCGAACCTCTCCCAGCCTCTCTCCTATCTCTCTTTCTCGCTGCAACAGCAGCGGCGCCCTCTCCCATCCTCAGCCTTCACCCATCCTACTGCAACTCCGGCCACCCTACCCACAGCTCAGTCGCCTTTCTCTTTTGCTCACCCGCAACACAGACAACCAGACTGCCCACCATCTTCCCAGCCACCATTCCACCGAGTCCCGCAACCCTCTTGGCCTCCTTTGCTCCAGCTAGCTACGCACAGTCTCCATTCTCCCCTCTCACTCTACTTCTTGGCCACCACATCCAGGCATCCCTACTCCATCTTAACCCGGTTTCGGCAACCCTAGGAGCAGCCTTGACGCGTCTCTATTCTCTACCCAACAACCGCCGTCGCCACCGTCGCCCCCACCACTAGCCGTTTCCGCCGTCATCGCCTCATCGCCCATCAACTCCGGCCACTTGCTTCCTCTCCACGCTCGGCAACTCTCTGGTAAGTCCCCTGCCCTTCAGCATGCAGACACGCAAACACACACACAGACATGTGATTCTATTTTATTTTATTTTACTTTATTTCTTTCTTTTGTTGCTGATTTTGGTTTATATTGATATATAATATTTGGGTTTTTTTTATGTAGGTATATTTAATATTTTGAGTTTTCTTCTTATAATGTTTTATTTAGTGTAATATATATTTAGTTTTCATATTTAAACTCTTACTTTACACATTACAGTATCTATAATGTTATTGTAGGATTCTTAACATTTGTTAGTTGATATTCTTGTTTGTATTTTGGTTGTGCATATTATTTAATGATCATTATTATTATTGTAGAAGTGTTACAGTTAAAATTTGTTTTAATGTTTAAGTTTATATTTTTGTTGTATTTAGGGTATGTATTAAATTTCATATTCATTTTTAGGGTTTCCTCATTTTGATTTTTAGGGTTTCCATGTTGTCATATATTGATTTTCATAGTTCGACTATTTCTATATTATTGCATATCAGTATTTTTTGTCTCCATATTGCTGCGCATTGATTTCTTTTTAGGGTTTGATTATCTCCTTATTATCGTATATTACTATTTGTCATAGATTGATGTTGTATAGGGTTTGTATTATTATTAACATGGTGATATTATTTTAGTAGTATTATCATTAGTGCTTACGTGTTATGATTGTTATTATATAGTACTAGTATCCTATTATTTTCCTCATTTTTTATGACAGTAGCCATTTGAAATTTTAGGAAAACTACAAAAAATCATAAAAATAGAAAATACAAAAAAAAAAAAATCGAAAAATATTTTTGGGCTTGATTTTTAATATTTTTGCTTTAATTATCTTTTTGTTATTTCAAAATTCAGTAAGATGTGTAAAAATGTAAAAATAAAAAAAATAGAAAAATTAAGAAAAATATTTTGAGACCTGTAAATCATTTTTTGACATCATTTGAGTTTCAAAAACCTCCCGAAATAGTATTTTCATACTTAGAAAAACCCTATAAGATTTTCAAAATTTGGGAGTGTATTTTCTTAATTATTACCCCTATGATTTTAATGCTAGGGTATGAGCTTTTGAGCTTCACGTACCTTTAGTTCTGAGGGAATATGTAAATATTTATATATTACGTATATTTTTGTATTATTTATTTATTTATTCATTTTGCATGTGTATAGGTAAATTGACTATAGGAGTAATTTTTAAAGACTCATTAAGTTAACTTAGGGATAATTTCAAATTAATTAGGTATCGTTCATAAGAACGGGCATGTAGGGGGTGCTCGTACTGTAAGAACCCGAACCATGATATATGGGTAATTGTGTAAAAGAAGGGTAAGAAAATGGAATTTCACAGATTTCGTCGACGAGGCCAAAATTTGTCAACGAAGGGTAAAGGCTTCTCATCGACGAAATTCAAAAGCTCGTCAACGAGAAGATGCCGAGGGGTTTAGGAAAAAGTTGGATTATCTGGCTCATTGACAAGGCTACCGATTCGTTGATGAGGCTAGTGAAGAATTCACCGATCAGGACACAATTCGTCGATGAATCTACTCGGGTCAAAGGTGCTATAAAAGATATTTTTGGTTGCTTTGGGGCTAAGCTTCCCCAAATGCTCTCTCTCTCTCTCTAGAACTCTCCCTACACTCGCTCTCTCTAGTTTTTTTTGTTGATCATTTGCTGGTTTGTAAATCCAACGATACTACGAGGATTAGTGAAGAATTCTCTATGTTTTTACTGGATCGGAATCTCATTTCGAAGGATTTCGGGTTTCGGGTTGAAATCGAGGTAAGGCTCGGTTTTCATTTTTGATTCAGTATATGTGTAGTAGTACGAATTGTAAGTATGTATTGTACTGTGGTTTGTAGGCTTTGGAGTCTCAGTTCATAGTTTTGAGGATAGTAAAGTGTGTAGTTGGAATTTGGGTTAAGGTAAGGGGATTCTGTTTATATCAGTCCATTTTTGAAATCAAGATCAGTAAGCCTGCAGGCTACAATCGTATGTATGTTTTGGTAACTTATTTGGGAAAATATATTGAGTAAAAATGCAGGATTTTCGGGTTACAGTTTTTGGGAAAATTGGGGATTTTGGGTATCATCTCTACTTGGTTTGGAAAATTGTTAGTTACATTGAAAATGTATTATTGAGGTGATCGTAATCCATATTTGCATAAACTGTATACTTGAATTTGTAAACGATATGATTTTCCTTAAACCAAATAAGTGTGGTATGTATTATTGTATGATTTTGTTCTAGGTATTTGTAAAACAACTATGTGGCGGCTAATTATCATACCCTGAAATGTATAGGAACGTGAGTTCCAAAATGATTCCAGGGCTTTGTAAAACAGCTATGTATCAATTAACTACCATGGGCGAGAGTGGCTGGCTCTATATCCGGGGTGTGAAATATCACCAGTATGTTCCGACTGGTCACCGAAGGGTGTGTTCTACACCGTATGTAGCAATGTAATCACTGTGGGCAGGGGTTGTCGCAGCGTAGTTATGCATGTGGCAATGTAATCACTGTGAGACTAGGTGACCTTGTGTAGTTGCGTATGGAGCAATGTAATCACTATTGGGCCTGATTCATCGCATTGTAGTTGCGTATGTAGCAATGTAATCAATGTGAGACTAGGACCTTGTGTAGTTGCGTATGTGGCAATGTAATCACCATTGGGCCTGAGTCGTCGCATTGTAGTTGCATATGTAGCAATGTAATTGATGTGAGACTAGGTGACCTTGTGTAGTTGCATATGGAGCAATGTAATCACTAATGGGTCTTGGTTGTTGTAGCGTAGTTGCGTATGTAGCAATGTAATCGCTGTGAGACTGGGTGACCTTGTACAGTTGCGAACTAGTGTGACGACATTGACCGTATGTATGTATGTATGTATGTTTTGGGTATTGTATGAACTGGAATGGTTTTTGTGAAAATACTGGAACTGTATGTATTTGTATGAAATTGTACGAATTGTTTCAAATTGTATCGTATGTATAGTGTTATAAAGTATGTAAAATGCCACTAGTATGCCACACATTGATATAAAATGTTTTCTTCCTTACTGAGAGGTGTCTCACCTCGAATATATACAAATGTTTTTCAAGTCCTTCGGGTAGCCGTAACTAGCATCCTAGCATCCGGAAGCGAGGGGTGTTGTTTAGCTACTACAAGTGCCTGATAGGTACAAGTTTTTGTAATCAGGTTGTCGTGATGGATTTTGTAGACGCCCGTAGTATGTATGGTATTCATAGGAATGTATATCCTTGTATGGTATAGACTCTGGTATGGTACAGTTTATGTATAGAAAGATTGTATTCCGCTGCGTATTTTAGATGAGTATGGATGGTTATGTGTATGTATGTGGACATCCGTTCACCCCATGGGGTCGGACCCTCCATTTGTATTGTATCATATATGTTTGAAATTGATACAGAGACAGGTTAGGTTACTAAATTCACCCCTGGGTTCCATTTCCGAGTTCGGGGTGTGATAGTTTGGTATTAGAGCTAACCTGGTCATTAGGTCTTGTAGACTTGGTTAGGAGTATTGATGTGTACATACCAGAGTATAAGATGTAGGAAATGGGTAGTATTGGTTGAGGGTTGTTCTGTTGCTAGACCAGGATTTGTCGGCAGTATTCCGTGTTTCTCCTAGGATGACGATTCCAGTAAAGGAAGGGCAGACCATTGACGACTTTCGTGTTGGTGTGACGGGACAGACTTAGACCTATGAGAGTAATTGTTGGCATGGTTAGGTCTATGATTGTGTTAACTATGTACGATATAGGAATTCTAACTGATTCCTATTCTGCTTTCAGTATGTAGTCCAAGGATAATAACTTGGAGAGTGGCCCCAAAGAGACGACGAGCAACGAGTCTCCTTCTGTGTCTCGTGGTTTAGTGAGACAGGTGATTCGAGAGATTGGGCAGAGTGTTAGGAGACACGAGAGCTCTCCTATTGATCCGGGGTGTACCATAGAGAGGTTCACACGCATGCACCCTCTGACATTTATGTGTGGATCTGATCCGATAGTAGTGAAGGACAAGGTTGAGAAGACCGAGAGGATTTTGGAAGTCCTCCACTGCACTGAGAAGTAGAAGGTCTTGTATGCTACCTTCTAGTTGACTGGGGAGGTAGGATGATGGTGGACGACAGTGAGCCTACTGTATAGGCAGAGAGCTGGTCCATCTAGTATGACGTGGGACTGTTTCAAAGAGGTATTTTTTGAAAGATATTTTTCGATTTCCACTCGGGATGCGGAGGCTGATGAGTTTTTAGGCCTAATACATGGTACTTTAACGGTGTAAAAGTATGCTGCCAGATTTATTGAGTTGTCTCGATTCGCGTCGTACTTGGTCCCGAATGAGCACGAGAAGTTTTGGAGGTTCGAGAGGGGTCTGAGGAAAGACATCCGTCGTCTTGTGGGGATGTTGTAGATCCGTGAGTTCTCTATCCTAGTGGATAAAGCCACCATAGTTGAGCCTGACCTTTGGGGAGATGAGGTGGTGCAGGTTCAGGGGAAGAGGCCAGTATCTTCTGGTCCTCAGAGTGGTCCTCGGCAGAGTCAGTGGAAGAAAAACAAGAATTATAGCTCTAATTATCGGCAGAACACCAAGCGGTCGAATTTTCAGGGGGATCCATCCTCCACACCATCTTTTAAGTGCCATAACTGGCACTAGGGTGAGTGTCAGCCATTCTGGGGTGTTTGCTACAACTATGGCAAGTCGGGCCACATGGCGAAGAGCTGCCAAGAACTGAGGAAGGATATGCCTGCACAGAGCCAGAACCGTGGAAGTAATCAGGTGCCTCGGGTAAATTACTAGGCAACCACGGCTCCGGCGAGAGTATATTCACTTACTCTAGCAGATGCGGAACACACTGGGAACATGGTGGCATTTACCATGTTATTGCTTTTGAATAGAGCTATTGTTTTATTTGATTCCGAGGCAACCCATTCTTTCATATCTACTAGTTTTGTGAATTTGTGTGGGGTTGAAACCGATGTGATGAATGAGATGTTGTCTATAACTACGCCGAATGGAAGTGTAACGATTTTTAGTAAGATGTTAGGAAACTGCCTAGTTGTGATTCAAGAGAGACTGCTACCAGCAAATCTTGTAGTATACAACATGTCAAGTTTCGACGTCATTCTGGGGATGGACTGGTTGTTCTCCAGTTATGTCATGATCAACTGTCGTAGAAACGTGGTAGTTTTCAGACCTCCTGGGAAGCAGGAGTACGAGTTCATGGGATCGTGTGTGCGTTCAGCGCCATAGATTTTTTCGGCACTACAGGCAAAGAGGCTACTCTTGGATGGATGTCAGGGGTAGCTAGCTTGTACGAAGGAACCGCCGCAAGATAAGTTGAGACTTGAGGACATTCGAGTAGTCAGCGAATTCCTGGATGTGTTTCTAGATGATTTACCTGGTTTACCTCCGGATCGTGAGGTGGAGTTTGCAATAGAGTTGCTGTCTGGCAAGACGCCGATCTCTAAAGCTCCATACTGGATGGCTCGAGCAGAATTTCGGGAGTTAAAGTAGCAGTTACAATAATTACTGGACAGGGGATTTATTCGACTGAGTGTTTCTCCCTAGGGAGCTCTAGTACTATTTGTGAAGAAGAAGGATGGGTCGATGCGTATGTGCATTGACTACCGTGACTTCAACAAAGTAACGGTAAAGAACCATTACCCTTTGCCTCGTATAGATGATCTTTTTTACCAGCTACAGGGAACGCAGGTCTTTTTGAATATCGACTTGTGATCAAGATATCATCAGGTGAGGGTTAGAGCAGAGGATGTAGCGAAAACTGCTTTCCAAACCAAATATGGCCACTATGAGTTCTTGGTCATGCCTTTTGAGTTGATGAATGCTCCGGCAGTGTTCATGGATCTGATGAACAAGGTGTTCCATGAGTACATGGATAGGTTCATGGTGGTGTTCATTAACAATTTTCTGGTATACTCTAGGAGTACGGAAGAGCATGTGGACCATTTGAGATTGGTACTACAGTTTCTGCGAGAGAAGAAACTATATAGTAAGCTGAAAAAGTGTGAGTTTTGGTTGAATTAAGTTATGTTTTAGGGGTGGTATCTCTGTCGATCCTAGCAAGATCAAAGTTGTGGCCGACTGGGCTAGATCGAAGAGTGTTCAGGAGGTTCAAAGTTTTCTGGGACTGACGGGTTACTATCGTCGGTTCGTGTAGGGTTTCTCTAAATTTTTCAGACCTCTGACACGATTGACTAAGAAGAGAGTGAAGTTTGACTGGACTAGTGATTGTGAGCAATGCTTTCAGGAGTTGAAGCATCGACTGGTTACTGCTCTGGTATTGACCATTCCTTTAGGGGATGGGGGTTTTGTGATTTATAGCGACGCGTTTCGAAAAGGTTTGGGATGTGTGCTGATACAACAGGGTAAGGTGGTAGTTTATGCTTCTCGGCAACTTAAGGAGTATGAGAAGAATTACCCTACGCATGACTTAGAATTAGCTGCTGTTGTTTATGCCTTAAGGATCTGGTGACACTATTTGTATGGTGTTTAGTGTGAGATTTTCACTGACCACAAAAGCCTTAGGTACTTTTTCACGCAGAAGGAGCTGAATATGAGGCAGAGGCGGTGACTAGAGTTTATCAAGGACTACGATTGCACGATTAGATACCATCCGGGAAAGGCTAATGTGGTGGCTGATGCGTTGAGTCGGAAGTCAAAACATACAACAGTATCTGCAGTTGTAGCTCAGCGTTATATCAGGCGAGATTTGGAAAACCTTGGCATGGAAATGGTGTCAGGTGATCATCAGGCTTTCATTGCAAGCTTAGTGATTCAGCCGACTTTGTTTGAGCATATTAAAGCCGCACAGGCTAATGATGTGGAATTAGCTTAGATTGTGGGGAAAGTGCAGTGGGGTTTGGTTACGGATTTTAACATCTCTGACATAGGTGTGTTAAGATTTGGGACCAGACTATGTGTTCCAAATGACGATGAGATCAGAAGGACGATTCTGGAGGAAGCACATCGTTGTTTGTATATGGTACATTCGGGTAGTACGAAGACGTATCGAGATTTGTGCGAGTCCTTCTGGTGGAGTGGTATGAAGAGGGATATTGCCCAATTTATGGAGCAGTGTCTGACGTGTCAGCAAGTGAATGCTGAACATCAGAGGCCGACAAGGCCGCTGCAGCCTTTGCCTATTCCGATATGGAAATGGGAACATATTTCCATGGACTTTGTTACCGGATTGTCGCCAGCGCTTCATGGGAAGAATGCTATTTGGGTAATTGTGGACAAGTTGACGAAGTTTTCTTACTTTGTACTGACGAAGGTTGGCTACCCTTTGAGCAGGTTAGTTGATATGTACGTGCATGAGATTGTGAGAATGCACGGGGTACCGGTGTCCATTATTTCAGATCGGGATCTAAGGTTTACTTCTCGATTTTGGAAGAGCTTGTAGGAAGCATTGGGGACGAAACTTACTTTCAGTACAGCATTCCACCCTCAGACACTACAAAAAAGAAGATTATTAGTGACGAATTTAAACCGTCACTAATACTCACAAAATCGTCACTAATAGTATTAGTGACGGTTTTACGATTATTAGTGACGAATTTATAGTAGTCGCTATATCAGCCGTTACTAATAATTATTAGTGACGAATATTCCAAACCGTAACTAATAGTAAAGTATTAGTGACGGATAAAAACCATCACTAAAATCTAAGCCCGTCACTATAGTTTCTACACCGGGTCGACCAAGAATCGTCATTAAAGTCATAGTATTAGTGACGGTTTCAAAATCGTCACTATTACTCCATTATTAGTGACGGTCATGAAACCGTCACTAATACTCTATTATTAGTGACAGTTTTAGAACCGTTACTATTGCTCTATTATTAGTGACGGTTTTAAAACCGTCACTATTACTCTATTAGTGACGATTGTTAAGTCATTAGTAATGCTCTAGTATTAGTGACGGTTTTAGAATTG
Organism: Malania oleifera; assembly: GCF_029873635.1. Taxonomy (NCBI): domain Eukaryota; kingdom Viridiplantae; phylum Streptophyta; class Magnoliopsida; order Santalales; family Ximeniaceae; genus Malania; species Malania oleifera. The sequence continues at coordinate 56,493,908 of NC_080423.1, read as the reverse complement.
TCACTATTGCTCTGCAGAGCTATTATTAGTGACGATTTTAATTCCTTTACTAAAACTATTTAAAAGGGGTATTAGTGACGATTTTGAAACCGTCACTAATACTTAAATTGAATAATTATTAGTACAATTAATTTTCTTTCCAATTATTAATTTATGTAAAAATTTGTAATTAAATTACATTTTCTTATACATTCATAATAGCAATAAAATTCATAAATTATTAAAAATTCTAATTCAAATTAAATTACAAATATATTATACAAATTCAAATTTAAATACAAATACATTATATAAATTCAAATTCAAATACATTTAATCTGTTCAGATAACAAAGAAAGTTTTCAATTGCGTCCATAGTGCATGACATCGTCCTAACGTTGTCACAGTTGCAAACCCTACAAATTAATTAAGAAAGTTAAAAAAATTAGTATACGCTTTTTGAAAAATTTTGGCAGCATTTCTCCTGTAAATATGACATTTTCCATAGAGATACTCCAAACCCAGGTATTTACAATCAACAGTTCACAATAATCCAACTAGTAATTAATTTTGCAAGTGCACAGGAGCTTTATATAATAAGCATTAAACAATGTAAGGTGTTCATGCATCCCATAAAACACACACACACACACACACACACACACACACACACACACACACACACACACACACACACACACACACACACACACACACACACACATATATATATATATATATATATATATATATATATATATCAGAATATAGTGGATTATCCCCAAAAACAATATTTCATAGAGAGTAGACACAGTTTGTATGAGATTCACTATAAAATGAAAATCCTAAGAAAGAGAGCTCCTCTCCAAAGAAAAGAAAGAGATGATACGTGCATTGTGAAAAGTGGAAATTTTAAGAAGATGAAGTATCATCTACTCAAACGACTGTAATAACCAGGCCAAGCATCCTCCCAAAATCAAACCCTTTTGACATTAGCTACTCTAAAATGAGTGGGAGGAAGGAACAAACAAGCAAAATGGGAAACAAATTTCTATAGACTTGCATGGGAAACAATGCCACTTCCTCTAGTGTTCCATCCATTTTGATCGACCCTATATTACTTTTAATCTTCTTTTTTGGCAATTAACAATTAATTTTCGGTTGTACATAAATTAAAATTAAACCTTGAAACATAAATAACAGACTCCAACCAAAATTGGCATAACCACTAAACAAGTAAGAAATCAATGAAAAATTATATCATATAGTCCTAAATTGGTCTCATGAATTTTTCTTTCCTCAAAATTTTCAACAAATTTTCGACAGCATGCCGTCGATAAATAGAACATTTCCCAAACCTGAAAGTTACAAAAGCATGCAATTCACAATATTTTTGCATCATACATATGTCATTTAGATTAAGACATACATACAACAACCTAAAAGTATCTACTAGTAGGCAATACACATCATTGCATCAGCTAGGGTATGTGTGGCGTTCCAATTAAGCATGCAGTCCTAATGTCCACTACTAGCATGTAGTTCACAAGATATGCCAATCCAAGCATGCAGTCCAGAAGTTAAATCATGTATTAAACTGAAGTTAGATATATACTAATCTCCAGCTGCAATGAGGTTATGGATGACAGAGAACGACGAGGCCGTGGATGGTGGTGGTTGCATCAATGATTCTTTATCTAATTTACCTGAAGTTTCTTTTCAAAATTGATTTGAAAAGTGATAAGCCTGCCCATGTAGACAAAATGAATTTTAGCCTTTCATTTTATAGGTTGTCGCTTATAGTAAAGGTATGATTTAAATATTAATTTTATTTCTCTTGAATCTTGCCTTGTGGATGCAATGACTGCAAGAAGGGCATCAAGATTCAAGAAAAATAAAATTAATATTTAAATCATACCTTAACTATAAGCGACCACCTATCAGATGAAAGGCTAAAATTTATTTTGTCTACATGGGTAGGCTTATCGCATTTCAAATCAATTTTGAAAAGAAACTCTTGGTAAACTAGATAAAGCCCCTCCATTCATTGTATAAACACTGCAAATGATATGCCCACTATCAAAAATAGAAGTTATCAAAAGTAGACCTAAAAGTTAATTAACAAACCCTTCTCAATGACGGCAAAATCTAAGGAAAAACTCACATAACTATAAATCCAATGTAAAAAATAAATATACTTTATAAAATTGCAAAGTTCATATTACTTTCAAGTTTTATGATACAACTCCCAATTATTCCTATATTGTTCATATTACCTTGAAGTTTGGAGTATTGGACTCTGAACGTGAAGTTTAACCTCCTCCTTAGTAATACTATTTCTTTTGCACCAAGTGTTTTTTGTGGGAGAAAGGCAGATTGTGTATGTTATTTTTAGTAGACATTTAAGTGGTAGGATGTTCGTCATATAAAGAAAAAGGGCATTGTGTTCAAATTAGATTTTCGGATTTTGAGAAGGCGTGTGATTGAGCTAGTTGTGAGTTCTTGGATAGAGTGCCTTTGAGGAAGGGGTCAGATGTTACGTGGAGGAATTGGATAGGGGGCTATTTATCTAATGCTTTTGTGAACCACCAATATGGATTGGAAACATATAAATGAATGTTCGTTCTAAATTAACTAAGTCTACATTGTCTTATTTATTATGATTCGTAAGATTCACTCATCATTTCAAAAATATTTTAACATTAAATGACTAAGCCTATATTTTCTTTTTGTTTGGTCAAATTTTAACGCAATTTCGGCAGCATGCTGTCTGTAAATTAGAAGTTTTCCCATATAACATGCACCTGGTAGGTTCAAATATAGCATTTATAAGAAGTTGAAGGCACACGAGAACCTATATCCACTACCAGCATGCAATACACATCAACTGTATCTGCCATACAGGAGGCATTCTAGACTACCATGCAATCATGTAGCATATTCACAACAGTAATACATGCCAACCATATCTTAAATTCAAAATATAAATAGCAGAGAATAGTGGATAGTATTTTGTTCATTGTAGTATTGTTATTCATCCAAACATTTGGACATGAATGTTATGAGATGATGAGAGCATTTAATTTAAATAATTATGAAACTGATGCTCCCTATGAGTTATGTATATATTCAACGTACCACTTTTTCAAATTTTCAAATCCTCAACCAAGTGTATATAACATTTTCAATGATTTCGGAATGACAATGTACGCCTTAAGTTTACCGGACCAAAAACATATAAATGAACGTCCATTCTAAATTAACTAAGTCTACATTGCCTTATTTATTATGATTCCTAAGATTCACTCATCCTTTCAAAAATATTTTAATATTAAACGACTAAGCCTATCTTTTATTTTTGTTTGGTCAAATTTTAACGCAATTTTGGCAGCATGTCGTCTGTAAATTGGACGTTTTCCCATATAACCTACACCTGATAGGTTCAAATATAGCATTTATAAGAAGTTGAAGGCACATGAGAACCTACAAGGAACCAAATACTATCCACTGTTCTCTGCTATTTATATTCTAAATTTAAGATATGGTTGGCATGTATTACTGTCTTGAATATGCTACATGATTGCATGGTAGTCTAGAATGCCTCTTGCATGGCGAATGCATAATAGACTGATGGACAGTCGGAGAGGACAATACAGATCTTGGAGGATATGTTATGAGCTTGTGTATCGGACTTTGGTGGTAATTGGATTCAATTTCTGCCACTAGTGGAGTTTGCTTATAATAATAGCTTCCAGGCTAGTATAGGGATGGCACCGTTCGAGGCTTTGTATGGTCGAAGGTGTCGATCTGCTTTGTATTGGGATGAGGTCAGTGAACGTCAGGTTTTAGGACCTGAACTTGTGCAGCAGGCATCTGAGAAGGTAGGTTTGATTCGAGAGAGGATTAGATAGGCTTAGAGTCGTCAGAAGAGTTATGCGGATGTTCACCGCCGTCAGTTGGAGTTCGAGGTAGGGGGTAAGGTATTCCTTAGAATCGCTTCGATGAAGGGAGTGATGAGATTCGAATGGAAAGGCAAGTTGAGCTCGAGGTATATCAGACCATTCGAGGTACTTGAATGAGTGGGTCCGGTAGTCTACAAAGTTGCACTACCCCCAACACTCTCGAGGGTCCATGATGTATTTCACGTATCCATGTTAAGGAGGTACGTGTTGGATCTGTCGCATGTTATCAGTTACGAGTCTTTGGGACTTGAGGATACTTTAGTGTATGAGAAGATACCTGTTCAAGTTCTGGACCATAAAGTTCAGAAGCTTCGTATCAAAGAGATACCATTAGTGAAGGTATTGTGGTGGAACCACGAGGTTGAGGAAGCTTTTTGGGAACTAGAGACAGAAATACGCCATAAGTATCCACAGTTGTTTTGAGTAGTATTTGGATAGCAGGGTGGTATAAGTATGTATGTATGTATGTAATCCTCTGTTATCGTATTGTATTTAGTGGTTAATCTCTGGGAATGTCCTGTTGTATTGTAAGCTCCCGAGACCGTGTATGTATGTGACCACGGTATTCCTCTGCCTTAAGTAAGGGAATGTATGTATGTATCGTAATAGGGCTGCGTATAAATGGCCGCCGTATTCTTTAGAGTATGTATGTATGTATCATAACGGGGCTACGTATAATGGCCGTCATATTCTCTAGAGTATGTATGTATGTATCGTAATGAGGCTGTGTATAAATGGCCGCCGTATTCTCTAGAGTATGTATGTATGTATCGTAACGGGGCTACATATAAATGGCCGTCGTATTCTCTAGAGTATGTATGTATGTATCGTAACAGGACTGCGTATAAATGGCTGCTGTATCCTCTAGAGTATGTATGTATGTATCATGATGGGGCTGAGTATAAATGACCTCCGTTTCACCTTAGAGTACGTATTAAAATAAGGAATAGCTTCCCAAGACGAGGGGTGAATTGGATTCTTTTTATAGTTTAATGATTTTTCAAGCTTTCAATTTGAATGCCCAGAAAAACAAAATATATAAATGATAATCACACTTAAAAATGCTGAAAATTTAAATTCACAAGTCAATTGATGAAATCAAAGTAATTCAATAACTAAACTAAGAATATTAGAGCTTTTGTTGATTTCCCTATAAGCTTTTAGTATGCACTTCTCTTCATCAAGATTTCCGAAGATTAACCAACGTACTCTCTTTTAGGTTTCCGCAAATGGTTAATCAAAATGTACTTTCTAAATATCAAGTATCTTTATTTCTTTCTCACTTAAAAACCTGCAACCTGCGCTTTTAAACCATACAACAATAGCAAGTAAAGAATATAAAGTAAAGTAGAGAGAAAGACAGAAGATTTTTACGAGGTTCGGCTTCAACACAGCCTACGTCCTCGCCCTTGGCAAAACACCAAAGGGTTCCACTATATCAGTTTCATTACTGGGTGGAACAACACCTGTTTTCAACCATTCCTTCTGTTAGGCTAGAGCACGCGTCTCCAAAACGACAATCCCTCGTTTGGTCCAACGATTCAACAGCTCTAAATCGTCTAAGAATCAAGATAAAGAGATTTTGTGTACAAAATAAAAACTCTCATAGCAGAGTAGATTAGTACAATAATCAGCACAATGATACTTCAAAGTAATTTAAATATAAAAGAATTTGAAACTCAATACTTAGTATGAATCTCCAAATAATTTTCAAAAGATTAAAGATTCTGACTTTTGAAAGCTTTGCTTCAAAGTATAAATTAGTAGCAAATCAGTAGTTTAAACATGAGTTTGAGATCCTTTGAGAACTTTGAATGCTTGAAGATTGCTTGATCTAAAAACTTTTAAAGATTGGTTGATCTAAAAACCTTTGAAGGTTGCTTGATCTAAAAACTTTTGAAGATTGGTTGATCTAAAAGCCTTTGAAGGTTGCTTGATCTAAAAACTTTTGAAGGTTGCTTGATCTAAAAACCTTTTAAGATTGGTTAATTTCAAAAACCTTTGAATATTGCTTAATGTCACAAAAACCCTTGAAGATTGGGGCTATTTATAGATGTTTAGAAGCCATTCATTACTCCCAAAGTTTCCTTAAAATAGTTTCCAAGTATTTTAAAATAATTATGTCCAAAAACGTGGTTTAAAAAATCTTCCCGTTGAGAGATTTAATGCCAACGTTCGAGTGGCAGTCGCCTGTCACAGAACAAACTCTCAACACAGAATGATGGCAGTCGCCTAGCTTGTTCACGCAGGCGCCTGATAGGTTTAGGCAGTCGCTTGTCTAGCTCTTGACTTTTTGAAAAACTTTTTACTTAATTTGGCAGTCACCTGCCACATCATGGCAGTCGCTTGGCCTTTCTTTATTTGAAAAGTTTTTCTTTTTCAAAACCCTTTCTTTTTATTGATTATAAAACTATTCTTTAAAGTATTCAAAAATATATTTCTGAATTACTTGAGAGCTTCAAATAAATTTATACTTGAAATTTACTTTGAAGTACTTACATTTAGAACATCCTTGAAAAATATAATTCTTTAATCTTCAATCTTGTTCTTCCATCATATTTGTGGTTTCAATCTTTTCTTTGAGCTTTTCACCAGTATAACTTTATTCCTCATGCTCTTTGTAATCCATAAGCTTTATTATGTTCTTGAAGAATTCTTTGTAATCCATAGGCTTCCTTATGCACTTGATCTTTGTCACTTTCTTGAAAAACTTTCACGTGAACCATATTAAACATATCATTAATTTGTTATCATCAAAATAAGAATTGTAAGCCTTATTAGGCCAACAATCTCCCCCTTTTTTATGATGACAAATCGAGAGCAAAAATAATAAAAATTAATACTCATGGTCCCCCCTATCAATCAGCATGATATATTTTTAAAGGTATGATTCGTGCATATAAGTCCCAAGGACAAGTCCAGAAGACAATTTTAAAGGTATGATTCATACATATAAGTCCAAAAGATAATCCATTAATAAATCGTACATATAAGTACAAAAGATAATCCATAAAAGATCCATCCATCCATTTAAAGTTTTGCAAACCATGATATATCATATTTTTGCACTCACTTCTCTTAAACATTTCTCCCCCTTTGGACATCAATCAAAAAGGAGAAGGAAATACAAAAATAGAGAAATGGTGCAAGACAAAGTACTATTTTTAGAACATCAAGAACAACCTATCCGATAAAGCTTGAATACATAAAAGCACATAAAAGTGATAAATATCTTATAGATGAAAACACATAAATCAAAAGCTTCCATAGATCCACTTTCATCATCTCCTTCCTCTTGTTCACCAGATTCATCATCTCCTTCCTCTTGTTCATCAAATTCATCATCACTAGATGTAGCAGAGTTGATATTCATAGGTGATTTGCTTTTAGAAGAGCTAGCCAACTGTTGCTCAATCTTATCAACTCGCTTGTCAATATTGGAACAATGAGTTTCTATAGAAATAACCTTCTCTTGACGAGTACCAAGTCCAATTTTCATTCCATCACTAAAAGTCATATAATGATTAAAAAATGGAACAAACAATGAAGGAGTTTCTGGATCAAGCTGAACTAAAGGTGTTGGGATGGAAGATGAAGGAGGTGGTGGTGCAGATGATACATGCCTATGTCCTTTATGAAACCATCCTTGAGGAGAGTTCTTATAGCCCATACGTTTAAGAACGGTATTAGAAAAAATATCATAATAAGTCTTGCTAGTGAAGTTAAATGATGGTGTTAGAACATTAAAATGAGCAAAAACCATATTTAACAACCTAGCATATAGTAGAGCAATACGAGGAGCATCGACTTTCATGATAATCCACTGGATAATTAAACTTGGAAGATCCATCTTTTTTCCTTTGAGAATACACCACATTACAAAACAATCTAGGAATGAAATATAATCATGAGAACTAGATCGTGGTAAGATGTTGTTTGTAATGAGCTTGTGCAAAATTAGAGCTTTCAGATTAAGCTGCTTATAAAGAGGAGGATGCCCAAAATTAATAGGAATTTTAGTCATGACTAGAGACAAAAAATCTTGTAGAGTAAAACCTTGAGCCATAATCCATTGTTTTCAACAATATGAACCTCAAAATCCCCTGGCTTGATTCGAAGAATCTTTCCCAAGGATATGGAAGTTAGATGGATATTTTTCCCAAGAAAATTAGTTTTGATCCCATTATCACATCGTTCCATGTTTGCATAAAAAATCCGAACAACATTGGGATAATATCCTTTAGCTTGATAGGTAATAAACTTGTCCCACCCAATGTTCTTAAAGGGTTCCATGATTTCAGGAAAATCTGAATTGAAGAACGTTACGTCAAGAACCTTACCTAAAATAGGTTCAGCTGAAGCAATCTGATTCTGGTAACGTTGCTTAGCATGTGGAGTCACTAACCATTTCTCCACCTCATTATTATTGATCCTTGTTAAAGATGAGGATCCCTTGACACCAATGGATTTGGATCGAGGCATATTTGTATGGAAGAGAAGAATAAGGAAACCCTAAGTTAGGTTCGTGATTTTGTGAGTAGGAAGCATTAGAACCTTGGTTTCAAGATGATTTGAACGGGATATGTGTATGGAAAAAGGTAGAGATGAAAGATTTAGAGAGAAAGATGAATGAGCAATCGCCTGGTGGAAGTTAAAAGGACTTAAAACAGGGTTTTATGTGGCAGGCGCCTGTCTATGTGGAATTTTAAAAGACAGTAGCCTGATAGTTGCCTGGCACCATGGTGGCTATCGCCTGCCAAGCAGCACAATGTTTAAATTACTTCACAACTATGTAGCATGCCCAATTCTCTTCTTATAAATATGAATCTTTCTTTCGACAAAGGTTTTGTGAAAATATCTGCTAATTGATCATGTGTATTTACAAATTCTAGTATTATATCTTTGTTTTGTACATGATCTCTCAAGAAATGATGTCTTATGTCAATGTGTTTTGTTCTTGAGTGAGATACTGGATTTTTTGAAATATTAATAGAACTTGTGTTGTCACATTTGATAGGAATAGTTTGATATTGTATTTGAAAATCTTTTAGTTGCTATTTCATATACAATGTTTGAGCACAACAACATCTTGCAGCAATGTATTCTGCTTCTGCTGTGGATAATGCTACAGAGTTTTGTTTCTTTGAAGACCATGAAACTAAAGAGTGTCCTAGAAAATGACACGTTCCACTTGTGCTTTTTCTATCAATTTTACCTCCAGCAAAGTCTGCATCTGAGTAACTAATCATTTCAAATTCAGATTCCTTTGGATACCATAAACCTAGTTCAAGTGTGCCTAATAGATATCTAAGGATTCTTTTGACTGCTGTTTGATGTGATTCCTTAGGAGCTGACTAAAACCTTGCACACATACATACACTAAACATAATATCCGGTCTACTTGCTGTTAAATAAAGTAAGCTTCCTATCATTCCTCGATAGTGCTTAGTATCAACTTATTTCCCTTTTTCATCTTTGTCAAGACTAGTTGAAGTACTCATAGGAGTTCCTATGGCTTTACTTTCTTTCATATCAAACTTTTTTAACATGTCTTTAATATATTTAGTTTGATTTATGAAAGTTTCATTTTTTGCTTGTTTGATTTGTAATCCAAGAAAGTAATTTAATTCTCCCATTATACTCATCTCAAACTCTTTTTGCATACATGTGGCAAATTCTTTACATAGATCTTTATTTGTAGCTCCAAATATAATATCATCCACATATATTTGAACTAATAGCATATCTTTGTTTTTAGTTTTAATGAATAAGGTACTATCAACCTTTCCTCTTGTAAATTCATTTTTAAGTAAAAATTTACTTAACCTCTCATACCAAGCTCTTGGAGCTTGTTTTAAACCATAAAGAACTTTTGTCAATTTGAATACATGGTTTAGATTTTTTGAATTTTCAAACCCTGGAGGTTGTTTGACATATACTTCTTCATTTATATATCCATTCAAAAATGCACTCTTCACATCCATTTCATATAACTTAAAATCCTTATAGGTAGCATAGGCTAAAAGCATCCTCATAGCTTCCATCCTTGCCACAGGTGCAAAAGTTTCATCATAGTCAATTCCTTCTTCTTGATTATACCCTTGTGCCACTAGCCTAACTTTATTTCTTACAACAACTCCATTTTCATCCTTCTTATTTTTAAACACCCATTTAGTTCCTATAATTGATTTATCTTTGGGTTTTGGTATAAGTTCCCATACTTGACTTCTTTTGAATTGATTTATTTCCTCTTGCATAGCTATAATCCAAGAATCATCATTTAAAGCGTCTTCAATATTTTTTGGTTCATCTTGGGATAAAAAAGCATAATGATTGCAAATATTTTTTATTGAGACTCTAGTGGTTATTCCTTTTGATGTTTCACCAAGAATTTGTTCTTTTGGGTGATTTTTATCATATTTCCACTCTTTAGGAAGTTTCAGATTCTCTGAAAAGTTTTCATTTAAAGCATCATTATTCTTTTCTTCTTTTATTTCAAGAACTTCTTCTTTTGTGAAGTGACTTCTTTTTGATCATTCATATCTTTAATGTCATAATGATTTGATTCATCAAAAGATATATGAATTGATTCCATAATTGTAGAAGTTCTTTTATTATAAATCCTATAAGCTTTACTATTTGTAGAATAACCTAAGAAAATACCTTCATTTGACTTTACATTAAATTTTCCTAGATCATCTTTAGTATTTAATATAAAGCATTTACAACCGAATACATGAAAGTAGGATATATTAGGTTTTCTATCTTTCCAAAGTTCATATGGTGTTTTATCTATTTTTGATCTTATTGATACCCTATTTACAATATAACATGTTGTATTTACAGCTTCTGCCCAAAAATATTTAGATAGACTATTTTCATTGAGCATTGTTCTTGCCATTTCTTGTGAAATTCTATTTTTCCTTTCAACAACTCCATTTTGTTGTGGAGTTCTAGGTGCTGAAAAATTGTGAGTTATTCCACGTTCATTACAAAATTTATCAACTTCCTTATTTTTAAACTCTCTTCCTTGGTCACTTTTAAAACTTGTTACATTATAACCTTTCTTATTTTGTAATTTCTTGCATAAGGTTATTAATTGGTTACAAGCTTCATCTTTGTTTGCTTAAAAGATTACCCAGGTAAATCTTGAAAAATCATCTACTATTACAAAAGCATATTGTTTTCCACCTAAGCTTAAGGTTCTAGTTGGATCAAATAAGTCTAAGTATAAGAGTTCTAGGGGTCTTTTGGTGGATATGAATTTTTTCTTTTTAAAACTTGTTTTTACTTGTTTTCCCTTTTGACATGCATCACACATCTTGTCTTTTATGTACTTAATATTTGGTAATCCTTTTACAAGATTTTTCTTAGATAGTTTAGATAGTAGGTCCATGCTAGCATGACCTAGTTTCCTATGCCATAACCAACTTACTTCATTCATAACTGTTAAACAAGTTATGTTTTGATTTGCTATTTTCTCAAGATTTATACAATAAACATTATTTATTCTATGAGCCATAAACAAGGTTTCTTTATTTTTGGGATTTTGGATAACGCATTTTTCTTTCATGAAAATTACTTCGAACCCTTTATCACTTAATTGACTAATACTTAAAAGATTATGTTTTAATCCTTCGACTAATAGCACATTATCTATAGTGAACGAAGATTCTTTACCAATTTTTTCGATACCAACAATTTTACCTTTGGCATTATCGCCAAAGGTGACGTATCCCTCATCCTTTTGTTTTAAGGTAGTGAACTTGGTCTTGTCGCCGGTCATATGCCTTGAGCATCCGTTGTCCAAGTACCATTTGTCCGTTGTCGTTGTTGTCCTAAGGCAAACCTATAATGAGGGATACTATGTGTTAGTTTTTGGAACCCAAACTCTTTTGACTTTCTTTTTTTTTGTTGTTGGTTCCATTATTTGTTTTCCATTCTCCTTGATCTTTAACATATTTTTTCTTTAATGGGCAATTGAACATCACATGACCTTTCATCTTACACATATAGCAAGTGGTGTGTTCATGTTTGTTATTTGATGAAGTGCTAGCATAAAACTTAGCTTCCTTAACAAAATATCCCATGTATAGCTTTTTATTCCTTTTATTTGCTTTACCGTTATAGCCTATTCCTTCTTTGTTTCCATGAAGCCTTTGCTGTCCAATCATCTTTTCAAAGTTTTCTTTACCTTTAGTAAAATTATAGACAATCTTTTCTTTATCCTCAACTATCTTTTTGAGTTCATTTATTTCTAAATCTTTCTTATTCAAATCATTTTTATGAGTTTTATCTATTTCTTGTTTTTCTATGTTTATTTCTTCTTCCAACTTCTTAATATAAGTATTTCTTTCTTCTTCAATAACTTTGAATGATTCAAGTTGCTTTACTAGTTCTTGATTTTGATCTTTCAAAGTTATATTTCTTTTAGACACTTTTATAAATCTTTTATATAGTGAAAATAATTCAGTTTGCAATTCCTTATAAGAAGGCAAGCTATCACATGACTCATCACAAGACTCATTTTGAGATTCGGTTGAAGAGTAATAAGAATTTACCTCTTCGTCATCCTCCATGAAACATATATTTGTCATCTCTTGTTCACTTGATTTGATTTCAGTTTCGCAGGAGCTTGAGTCGTCCCAAGTAGCTTTCATTGCTTCCTTTTTTTTCTTCTTATCTTTCTTGAATAATGGACACTCCGGTTTAATATGCCTTGGCTTTTTGCAATGATAACAGATTGGTTGTTCATTCTTACCTTTATTTTCTTTCCTACTTGTATCTCCTTTTTCAGTTTTCTTTTTATTAAACTTTCTAGGAAATGTTTTATTTCTTCTATAGATTTTTCCTAGTCTCTTAGTAATGAATGCCAATTCATCTTGATCTAAGTCACTTGTTTCGTGTTCTTCTTCACTAGTACTATGGCTAGATGCTCTTAGAGCTATGGATCTTTCATGTTTTAGTTCAAGATTCCTTTCTTTCAATGTCATTTCATATGTAAGAAGTGAACCTATAAGTTCATCCAAAGAAGTAGTCTTAAGATTTCTACCTTCCGTGATAGCTGTGGCCTTTGGTTCCCAAATAGAGGGTAGGCCTCTTAGAATTTTTCTGATCATTTCATATATAGTATAGGTTTTTCCTAAGGCACTTAAAGAGTTTATTATGTGGGTAAATCTGGTGTACATGCTTGATATCATTTCCTCAGAATTCATTTTGAATGCTTCGTATTTACTTGTTAGCATGTCTATCCTATTGTCTCTAACATCAATGGTTCCTTCATAAGTTACGTCTAGTTTATCCCAAATCTCCTTAGCTGTTTTGCAAGCCATGACTCGATTAAACTCATTAGCATCTAATGCACAATATAACGCATATATAGCACTTGCATTTATTTGAAGCATTTTATAATCTAAGTCAGTCATATCTTTCTTTTCTTTTAGAATATGTTTTCCATCAACTAACTTAGTGGGGATAAGATTTCCATCCATAAAAACTTCCCAAGCTTTCCAATCCATGTGTTGGAGATATATTTTCAATTTTTTTTTTCAAAAAGTATAACTGTGTCCACAAAAGATTGGTGGATGGGTTGAGGATTGTCCTTCACCAAAGGGTGCTACTCCAATGTGTTAGAATTGGTGTATTCCCAAGAGGAGGGGGTGAATTCAAATTTTAAACTTTTATCCTAGGTTAATCTATCCAATGGCAATATATATACACAACTTAGGGTTTGTTTAAGCAATTTCCAAATGCGTAGATAAGTATGATGAGGAAATTAAATCAAACACATCATTCACACCATAACATACATGTGCGGTAAATATAAAGTGCAGAAATATAAACGAGGCACGCAATATGTTATTGGGGTTCGGCCAACTATGCCTACGTTCCCGCCTCTAGCTTGCAAACCAGAGGATTCCACTAATAGCTCACTTAAGGGTGGAGCAGCACCATTTACAATCAGGTCAAATTAACACAGGGCTGACATCAACCTTAACCAGGTCAATTAGCGGGGCTAACCTCAACCTACACGCCTTAATAGGACGACATACCTAGCTTTTCTAACCGAGTCTAAACCAATCCAAGACTATTCCAGGGCTAATCTCCCTCTTCAGGCTCGTGCCTGGAAATACAAAAAATGTGTATATAATCAAATGGTACAGTGATTGTGCTTTCGTGTAAAACAGATATGTACCCAAATACGCGCAATAGCATACACCACAATATGATTCAATATGTAAGCTCAGTGTGCTCTAAATAGTTCAACTCTCAAGGGTATTTTCTATCAGTGTAATGCGTACGTAAGAGTGTTAAACAAGCAATCTTTGTATCACAAGATATGTTCAATCTGATAGTTCACACAAAGATACTAGCAAGACTATATATGTATGTATATATCAATGAGCGGGTTTTCTCAATCATATGATGCTCCAGTAATATATATGTTCAGTATGCAAAAGATATTCAATCTTTGTATTCAGCAAAGGATATGTGAGTTGATGAATATTGCAACAAAGATTTTATCACACAAACAAATATCTATTCAAATGTTTTTCAAGATAAAAGAATAATAGATATTTGAAAATGTTTGAAAAGTTTTTGCAATCCAAAACAAATACAAACTTCTAGAGATATTGCAATGAGTGTGCAATACTCAGAAGTTTTATAAAAGTTTTCTTAGGAGAGACTTATTAACCAAGTCCCCTAAGAATGCTTAGGTTTGGCTCTTAATAAAATCAGATCAATCAAACAAGGCAAGGAGAGCAAACCTATGGAAACAAACACTCAATCCACTTACAAATGATGTAGGCACTAATAGAAGATAAGCATGAGTGAATGAGACTAAAAAATGAGTAGTATAGACTTTTGGGTTTTCAAAGAATTCTCCCCTAATCAAAGTAGCTAATCCATGCTTCATTTTCACAAATGATCTCATATATATAGACATGAGAAAAAATATGACTGTTAGGGAACTATTGGGTATTATTAGGGAAGTTTAATGACATTTAAAACATTTTAACCCTGTTTAAAAATATTTAACCGTGGTAAAAATCAAGGTAACCCGAGAGGTTCAGTCAACCAGAAATGTTTCGATCGACCAGGGGAATTTTGAACTTAATGGTTGATTGACCGAAAGGCCTTTTCTAAAGGCGATTTTCCATTTCTCCGAGGTTCGGTCGACCAGTCCATTTTGAATTGGCTGGTTCGATCAACCAGACCGCTGGGATTTTTCTCAAGGAGCCACGGTTGACCAGGTAGTTGGAGTTCATTTTTGGTCTCGGTTGACCAGATGGTCAAACTTCAGACCCCAGGGGATTTCGGTCAACCAGGGCTTTTTGAACTACCTGGTTCGGTTGACCAGGGTCTTGGTCAACTGTTGACCCAAGCCTGGTTCAGTCGACCAGGGCAGAATGAATTGCCCAGTTCGATCAACCGAAAGTGCACCAAGTGTGCATTTCGGTCTCATTTTGAAACATACAAACCCTATTCAAGTGCCTAACAAACATATGTGCAAATGTGTGTGTCCTAGGGTCACTTGGGGTCCAATTTTGAAGACACCGAAAAAGTCCGGTGTCGGTTGACCTTTGGTCGACCGAAGGGAAAACCCTAAGATCTTTCTAAGGTCACTTCTTATTTACAGTTTGTTTGAGCTTATGTTTTATCATACATGTGTTGTGTGTGAGCTTATGACAAACCAGAGCCCTAGTTACTATTACAGACCAATTAAATGAAATATATTACAATACATAGAAATTGGTCTTTAGGCTTTACTTGCTTTGTGCACATCTTGATCTTAACAATCTTAGTTCCTGCACAGAATCTCAAATGTCCATTAGATACAATGAGTATTTGTCATAATCAAAATCAGGCGTGACCAATAAGGTCAACACAATGTTTGCCATTAGATCTTTTTATAGTTTCTTGTTAGGAATTTCTATAACTAGGCTCTCATACCAATTGAAATAAGGAATAGCTTCCCAAGAGGGGGAGGGGGGGTGAATTGGATTCATTTTATAGTTTAATGATTTTTTAAGCTTTTGATTTTAATACCCAGAAAAAAAAAATATATAAATGATAATCACACTTAAAAATACTGAAAATTTAAATTCACAAGTCAATTAATGAAATCAAAGTGATTCAATCACTCAACCACCAATATGAGAGCTTTTGTTGATTTCTCTGTAAGCTTTTAGTATGCACTTCTCTTGATCAAGATTTCCGCAGATTAACCAACATACTCCCTTTTAGGTTTCCACAAATGGTTAATCAAAACGTACTTTCTAAATATCAAGTATCTTTGTTTCTTTCTCACTTAAAAACCTGCAACTTGCGCTTTTAGACCATACAACAATAGCAAGTAAAGAATATAAAGTAAAGTAGAGAGAAAGACACAAGATTTTTATGAGGTTCGGCTTCAACACATCCTATGTCCTCACCCTTGGCAAAACACCAAAGGGTTGCACAATATCAGTTTCGTTACCAAGTGGAACAACACCTGTTTACAACCACTCCTTCTATTAGGCAAGAGCACACCTCTCCAAAATGACAATCCCTCGTTTGGTCCAATGATTCAACAGCTCTGAATCATCCAAGAATCAAGATAAAGAGATTTTGTGTACAAAAGAAAAACTCTCACAGCAGAGTAGATTAATACAATAATCAGTACAATGATACTTCAAAGTAATTTAAATATAAAAGAATTTGAAGCTCAATACTTAGTATGAATCTCCAAATAATTTTCAAAAGATTAAAGATTCTGACTTTTGAAAGCTTTGCTTCAAAGTATAAATTAGTAGCAAATTAGTAGTTTAAACACAAGAGAGTTTGAGATCCTTTGAGAACTTTGAATGCTTGAAGATTGCTTGATCTAAAAACTTTTGAAGATTGGTTGATCTAAAAACCTTTGAAGGTTGCTTGATCTAAAAACTTTTGAAGATTGGTTGATCTAAAAGCCTTTGAAGGTTGCTTGATCTAAAAACTTTTGAAGGTTGCTTGATCTAAAAACCTTTTAAGATTGGTTAATTTCACAAACCTTTGAATATTGCTTAATGTCACAAAAACCCTTGAAGATTGGGGCTATTTATAGATGTTTAGGAGCCATTCATTACTCCCAAAGTTTCCTTAAAATAGTTTCCAAGTATTTTAAAATAATTATGTCCAAAAACGTGGTTTAAAAAATCTTCCCGTTGAGAGATTTCATGCCAACGTTCGAGTGGCAGTCGCCTGTCACATAACAAACTCTCAACACAGAATGTTAGCAGTCGCCTAGCTTGTTCACGCAGGCGCCTGAGAGGTTTGGGCAGTCGCCTGTCTAGCTCTTGACTTTTTGAAAAACCTTTTACTTAATTTGGCAGTCACCTGCCACATCATGGCAGTCGCCTGACCTTTCTTTATTTGAAAAGTTTTTCTTTTTCAAAACCCTTTCTTTTTATTGATTATTAAAATATTCTTTAAAATATTCAAAAATATATTTCTGAATTACTTGAGAGCTTCAAATAAATTTATACTTGAAATTTACTTTGAAGTAATTACATTTAGAACATCCTTGAAAAATATAATTCTTTAATCTTCAATCTTGTTCTTCCATCATCTTTGTGGTTTCAATCTTTTCTTTGAGCTTTTCACCAGTATAACTTTATTCCTCATGCTCTTTGTAATCCATAAGTTTTATTATGTTCTTGAAGAATTCTTTGTAATCCATAGGCTTCGTTATGCACTTGATATTTGTCACTTTCCTGAAAAACTTTCACTTGAACCATACTAAACACATCATTGATTTGTTATCATCAAAATAAGAATTGTAAGCCTTATTAGGCCAACACGTATGTATGTAGTAGTATGAATATGTTCGTAATGAGAGATTACAAATTTCAAGGACAAAATTTTTGTAAGGAGGGGAGATTGTAAGAACCCAAACCGTGATATATGGGTAATTGTATAAAAGAAGGGTAAGAAAATGGAATTTCACAGATTTCGTTGATGAGGTCAAAATTCGTCGATGAAGGGTGAAGGCTTCTCGTCGACGAAATTCAGAAACTCGTCGACGAGAAGATGCCGAGGGGTTCAGGAAAAAGTTAGAATATCTAGCTCGTTAACGAGGCTACCAATTCGTCAACGAGGCTAGTGAAGAATTCGTCGACGAGGACACAATTCGTCGACAAATCTACTTGGGTCAAAGGTGCTATAAAAGATATTTTTGGTTGCTTTAGGGCTTAACTTCCCCAAATGCTCTCTCTCTAGAACTCTCCCTACACTCTCTCTCTCTAGTTTTGTTTGCCGATCGTTGGTTGGTTCGTAAATCCAATGATATTGTGAGGATCAGTGAAGGATTCTCTACAATTCTACCGGATCGGAATCTCATTTCGAAGGATTGCAGGTTTTGAGTTGAAATTGAGGTAAGGCTCGATTTTCATTTTTGATTCAATAATGTGTAGTAGTATGAATTGTAAGTATGTATTGTACTGTGGTTTGTAGGTTTTGGAGTCTCGGTTCATAGTTTTGAGGACTGTAAAGTGCGTAGTTGGAATTCAGGTTAAGGTAAGGGGATTTTGTTTATATCAGTCCATTTTCGAAATCAAGATCAGTAAGCCTGTAGGCTACGATTGTATGTATTTTTTGGTAACTTATTTGGGGAAATCTATCAGGTAAAAATGCGAGATTTTTGGGTTACAGTTTTCAAGAAAATTGAGGATTTCGGGTATCATCTCTACTTGGTTTGGAAAATTGTTAGTTACATTGAAACTGTATTATTGAGGTGACCGTAATCTATATTTGCATAAATTGTATACTTGAATTTGTAAACAATATGATTTGTCGTAAACCAAATAAGTGTGGTATGTATGATTGTATGATTTTGTTCCAGGTATTTGTAAAACAGCTATGTGGCGGCTAATTACCGTACGCTGAAATGTATAGGAACGTGAGTTCCAAAATGATTCCAGGGTTTTGTAAAACAGCCATGTATCGGTTAACTATCGGGGTATGAAATATCACTAGTATGTTCCGGCTGGTCACCGAAGGGTGTGTTCTACACCGTATGTAGCAATGTAATCACTGTGGGCCTGGATTGTCGCAATGTAGTTGTGCATGTAGCAATGTAATTGCTGTGAGACTGGGTGACCTTGTGTAGTTACGTATGGAGCAATGTAATCACTATTGGGCTTGAGTCGTCTCATTGTAGTTGCGTATGTAGCAATGTAATCAATGTGAGACTAGGTGACCTTGTGTAGTTGCGTATATGGCAATGTAATCACTATTGGGCTTGAGTCGTCACATTGTAGTTGCGTATGTAGTAATGTAATCAATATGAGACTAGGTGACTTTGTGTAGTTGCGTATGGAGCAATGTAATCACTATTGGGCCTCGATCGTCGCAGCGTAGTTGCGTATGTAGCAATGCAATCGCTGTGAGACGGGGTGACCTTGTGTAGTTGCGAACTAGTGTGACAACACTAACTGTATGTATGTATGTTTTGGGTATCGTATGAACTGGAATGGTTTTTGTGAAAATACTAGAACTGTATGTATTTGTATGAAACTGTACGAATTGTTTCAAATTGTATCGTATGTATAGTGTTATGATGTATGTAAAATGACACTGGTATGCCACACACTGATATAAACTATTTTCTTCCTTACTGAGAGGTGTCTCACCCCGAATATATACAAATGTTTTTCAGGTCCTTTGGGTAGCCGTAACTAGCATCCTAGCATCCACAAGTGAGGGGTGTTGTTTAGCTACTACTAGTGCCTAGTAGGTACAATTTTTGTAATCGGGTTGTCGTGATGGATTTTGTAGATGCCCGTAGTATGTATGGTATTCATAGGAATGTATATCCTTGTATCGTATAGACTCTAGTATGGTACAGTTTATGTATAGAAAGAACGTATTCTGCTGTGTATTTTGGATGAGTATGGATGGTTGCGTGTATGCATATGGACATCTATTCACCCCACGACGTCGGACCCTCCATTTGTATTGTATCATGTATGTTTTAAATTGATACAGAGACAGGTTAGGTTACTAAATTCATCCCCGAGTCCCATATCCGGGTTTCGAGCGTGATAGCTTGGTATCAAAGCTAACCAGGTTGTTAGGTCTTGGAGACTTGGTTAGGAGTATTGATGTGTACATTCCAGAGTATAGGATGTAGGAAATTGGTAGTATTGGTTGAGGGTTGTTCTTTTGCTAGACCAGGATTTTTCGGGAGTATTCCATGTTTTTCCTGGGATGACGATTAAAGTAAAGGCAGGGTAGACCATTGACGACTTTCATGTCAGTGTGACGGGACAGGCTTAGACCTGTGAGATTAATTGTTGACATGGTTAGGTCTATGATTGTGTTAACTGTGTACGATATAGGAATTCTAACCGATTCCTATTCTGCTTTCAGTATGGAGCCCAAGGATAATAACTTGGAGAGTGGCTCCAAAGAGACGGCGAGCAACGAGTCTCCTTCTGTGTCTCGTGGTTTAGCGAGACAGGTGATCCAAGAAATTGGGCGGAGTGTTAGGAGACGCGAGAGCTCTCCTACTAATGTGAGGTGTACCATTGAGGAGACTACCAGGTACCACATGGAGGCCAATAAAGAAATATAGCTCCAGTTAGCGTCTTTGTTCTGATGCTGGGTGATGCTGAGGCAATCGGCGACGTGGTGACAGTTACAATTAATATGTTTTTATTTAAAGTTATTGCACTATTTGATTCAAGTGTCACACACTTGTTCGTATCTTCGGGGTGTGTTAAATTATGTGGGGCTGAAACACAGACATTAGATGTTGAATTCTTAGTAGTTACATCAACTGGATCAGCAATGAGATGCAGTAGGGTGCTTCGTGGTTGTCCAGTTGATATTTAGGGGAGAATTCTATCTGCTGATTTGGTAGCGCTAGACATGCATGGGTTTAATATTATTTTCGACATGGATTGGCTAGCAACTAATTTTGTCAGTATAGACTGCCATGCAAGAGAAGTAATTTTTAGACTACCAGGAAGACCATAATTCAGATTTATAGGGTCACGAGTGCAATCTCTACCTCAGATGGTTTTAGCTGTTTAGGTGAGGAGACTACTCTTGAGTGGTTGTCGGGGATTTGTAGCCTTTGTAAAAGAAATGTCAGAGAATGTATTGAAGCTTGTTAACACACCTATAGTGAAAGAATTTACAGATGTGTTTCCAGATGAATTACTAGGTCTGCCACCTAATTGTGAGGTAGATTTCCCTATTGATCTACTTCCAAGTACAACACCAATCTCTAAAGCACCGTATCGAATGGCGCCAATAGAGTTAACAGAATTAAAAGATCAGTTGTAGGATTTTCTGGATAAGGGCTTCATATGACCTAGTGTATCTCCGTGGGGAGCTCCAGTACTGTTCGTGAAGAAGAAGGACGGATCTATGAGGATGTGCATAAACTACAGGGAGATTAATAAAGTGACCATTAAGAACAAGTATCCTTTACCCTGTATTGATGATTTGTTTGACCAGCTCCAGGGTACACGGGTATATTCTAAGATCGACCTCAGGTCAGGCTACCATCAAGTAAAAGTAATGTCGTGACATCCCAGACCCAGCCCAGAGAGAACTGCTCTCTCTCTGGCATAAAAGTGGGTTCTATTGCAAACTGGGAGAAATGGAAGTGTGATTTTGAAAATGTGATTTTCGTGGAAAACAATGTGTGATGGAATCGCCACTAACCTTTTGAAGTGCGGTTAGAACACTTGATTGCTACCCCGTTAGGGGTAGAATCGGCTTGCGTTACCAGAGTCGGGCTCGGGAGTACGGTTACACGAGGGGAAGGTATTAGCACCCCCTACGCGCCCATTCTTATGAACGGTACCATATTAATAAAAAATTATCTCAAAATAAATCTAATAAGCCTTTAAAGATTGCTCCATTTCAAAAATCAAAAGAATGCAAATACTATATAAGTATTCTATTAGAACCGGGGCAAATCAAATACTCCAAAGAGTCTGTGCCCTTGATTGCAATCATTGGGAAGGAAAATCAAACATAGGATACAAAATACGCTCCCGGAGGTTTTGAAAACCGTAGGTTTTTCTAAGCAGGAAAATACTCTTCCGGGAGGTTTTTCGCAATTTGTTTGGGATGAAAATGATTTTCTGGACCTAAAAATATTTTTGTGATTTTTGTGATTTTTCCCAAACTTAAAAATAATGCAAATAAAATCAATGGAAATCAAAGTGTGAAAATTTTTTTGGAAATTTTTTTGAGAACTTTTCTGAATTTTTGTGTGTTTTTTATGAAATTTTTATGATTTTTATGGATTAAAAGGGAATTATTTAAAATAAAAACAATGTAAAATTAAATAAAATAAACCGGCAGAAGCCGATTTGGGAAGGGGACAAGACCAGTCAAATGTTGACCAGTTCGAAAAGAAACGATTTAAGGCCTGGTTAGGGCCGTGTGGCATGACACGAGTGGAGGGAACGAGTGTGGTGAGGATCGATGACACGGCGGTGTCCCCTGCGTCGATAGGAGATGACAAAGATCCAATAACAGATATTTTGCCATTTTAAAAATTAATGGCGCAGGGGATAAGGATGCCATGTGTCGCTTGACGCGTGAGGGGAACGGGCATGCGTGGATGAAGGAGTGGGTTGCCTTTATGGCTCTTGGAAATGGGTGATCTCTGCCGTTGACAATGAACAAATCCGATGCCTGTGGTGAGGTGAGTCCAAGACATTATCGCAGCAAGATCTGGTGCGTTGATACGTTGTGGATATCGGATGGCCAAGGGTGAAGCGTCAGTCCGCATTAAATGATGAGGGCGATGTTCCTTCCATGTATCACTGAGTGAGTGGAGCATGCCTGCCGATGGAGACTCATTTAGTCGGACCAATCTGGAGTGTTCGTGGGGGTATGGATCCAACGGTCGATATAAGAAGACTGACAAGCATTAATAGAGGGGGAATATAGGGGCGTCGTGCGTCACTCGGCGAGCGGAGTAGACGGGCGTGTGTGGTCAGGGGAGTACCGATGGCATTTAATGCCTCTGTCCCGAATGATCAAAGCCGTGGACGTATCGCAGGGATTGAACGGTTGTGATTGGTACGAAGATTCCTAACGCTGCCAACAACTTCCGTGGAGCAATTTGGATCATCGATGAGTGAGGGTCTTCAACAACCAAGATCGGGGGTTTGACTTAACATTAATGGCGAGGCGGGGTTGTGTGAGACACGTGTCAATGGCCATTAACACTCTTGTCTTCATGTGATCCCAACTGTTGATGGGGGTTGCTGATCCTACGGTAGCGAGGGAGACCCGCACGCGACTTGATCTGAGGGATTTGAACACGCCACGTGTTCAAATCGAACGACTTCAAGGGGAACCGTATTTCAATTTTTTTCGTTTTATTCATTTTTCATTTCCCATTTTGAAAGCTTCCCCACTCTCCCTCGTTTCTTTTTCGCACTTTCCCTGCTGCGTGTTCTTCCTCTATAGGCTAAGTCCTAGATCTCCCAACCTTCAACTTCTCTATTTCAGCAACCCCAACCCAAAAACCGAAGCCTTTCTTATCACCTACCCTTGAAACTCACAAACTTTTTCTTTCTTTCTTTTTTTCTTTTTGTAAAATTTCTTTCTTTCTCACAGAAGCTCAATGGTGAGCGATCTGGAACCCTAAATCTTCATATTTTAGTCCTTAGCTCTTCCCACAAAGAGCTAGTACCGAGCTCAGTCCTTGATCAGGGTCTATTTGTAAATTGGGGAAAGCCGAAAGCAAGCCTCGGGGGATGAATCTTGGTCTTCAAACACAAAACAAAAGCTAAGTACTCTCTGCTTCTTCCTTCTTCTTCATTTTTATCTGCGATGTGTGCAATACTGATTAGATGTCGAGTATTGGTTTTTTATGTCTGTGTGTGAGATTCAAGTGCTCGAGTTCTCTAGTTAGGGTGTCTGGATTTTTCCAAATGTGAGGTTGAAGATGAGTCAACTCATCCTTAACCCAGTGGGTTGCACCCGGGTTGACCTGTATGAGTCAACCTGTGGGATGAGTGAACTCAGTTGAGCCTGAGTCAAGCTTGGGCATCACGTGCTAGGGGTTTGGCGCACGTGTTAGGCTTAAGTGGAAATACCCAAGTGGATTTGGGTTTAGTCAATTTCAGTGGGCTTGGTTAAAAGGATTAAATACGGGCCAACCCAGTTCTAATTTTAAAATAGAGCCCGATTTCTTTTAAAATGAAGGCAGACCCACTTCTCTTTTAAAACAAGGCCTAACTTCTTCTAAAACGAAAGTCGGCCCATCTCTCTCTTTTAAAATGGGGCCTAACTTCTTTTAAAACGAAAGCCGACCCACCTCTATTTTTTAAAAGAGGGACCTAACTTGATTTTGAAACAACAGGGTCGGGCTCACTTTTTCAAAATAGGGCCGACCCAACAAGGGTTGCTTAAAACTTTATAAATGGGTTGGCTCGGACCAATTTTTAAAATGGGCTTCTTGGGTTGGTTCAAAATGGGTCTGAACCCAAATTCGAGTTTGGGTCAAGGGGTTCGAAATAACTGACTATGGGTACAGACCAAGGTTCAGATTTGGATTTGGGTTTGGATCAGAAGATCCAAATTTCAAACAGATTCAAAATGAGCTTTAGTTTCAAATTCGAATATGAAGCTTAGGAGCGAACACCTGCAAGCACATACAAGCATAAAAATGGATTAAGTAGAATTAAACCTAGTCAGAGGTTGCCTCTTCCCTTCTCTCCTCCTTTCTTCTTTTCCTAAGCTCCTGGTGGATCCGACTTGAATGCTTGGTTTTTTGGTTCTTCTTCTAGGTCTCTAAATTCTGCAGGTTCTTCTTCTCTATTCTTTACTTTGTTTACTGCACAACTTGCCTATCCTCACCCCTCCAAAAAACTCTCTCTGATTTTCTTTTTCAAATTCTGCAGAGTTTCTGTGACTATCTGATGCTCTCTTGATTTTTGCCCTCTCCTAATTCCCACAGGGTTTCTGTGCTATTTTTTTTTGCAAAGTTTTTCTAAGCTCCTTTTTTCTTCAAATGGGCAGAACCTCCTCCTCTAATTCATTATTCACTTAATTTGGTAGAGTGTCCCTCCCTTTCTTTTTTCTCTTTTCCCAGCATTTCTCTATGCTCTTTGTTCCTCCCCCCTTTCTACAATGCGCGAGCCTCCCTATTTATAGGGAGGCTTGAAAGGTATTTGGTGCCAATTCCCCTAACCAACTTTGTCAAGGAATAAATTTCCCAGCATGTGTGACTGATTTCTTTTTAATCCTCTGCTAACCAAGTTTCCCTTTCCTAAACGCAGGTGATCCTGAAGGTCCACATGGTAGGCGAGGAATGGAGGGCTTTTGATAGGTTTCCAGATGGCAGCACCGGGATGGAGGGAAAGGTATCTTTGATTTATCTATTTTTTATTTTTATTCTGCTAACTAACTATCCTACTCCTTTCTTTTACATGTAGGTGACTCTCAGTTTGGCCAGGTGGTGCTCGAAGAGAGGAGAGTTTTTAGGAGTTCCAAGTGGAGAGTGGGAATTGGCGGGGGGATAGGAAGGCACTCCCATATGGCTGGTAGAGATAGGCTCAACATTTTTGATTTTGTATTTCTTTCCTGATGTATGTGTACCATCCCCATGTTACCCTTTTATCATTCTTTTATGATGTATGTGTATCAATTTTGACCATTTATTTGACTAATTTTGACCAAAGTAATTGACCAACCTCAGTCAAATAGGAAATGACTTTAATCCTTGAATGATGTTGACTTTTAAGAATAAGAACAAGACCCAATCCGAGAATGGATAGAAACTATGGCTAATTAACTCCAAATTCCAAAGCTTTGAACTTATTTTGATTAGGGCTTTAAACAACCAAATTAGCTCATTGGGAAAACTAAAATCAGACCTTAAAGGGTAGAAATTTGGGAAGACATGTCTATAGACTCTATACAAATCCATTCATGCATTTATACATGTAAGGGCAAAAACAGAGGATTTGAATTTGCATAGTTTTTTTTTCTCCTTTTAGGTTGTGTTTGGGAGCATGAGTTTCTTATCTTGGATTTGAATATGCGTAGGTTTTAATATGAATTTGTTCTCAAATATTTGAAATCTAAACTCACAAACACAAAGTTAAATTTTTTATTTTTTTTTTTATTTTTGGGATTCCTTAAGCCCAATCTTCTATTCTTTTGGGAACAATGTGATTCTTTTGGGAACAATGTTTGGTAGTTGATATTGAATGGCTAAATAGACATGTTGTAGGTTCGTTTCGGGAAGACAAAACAAGGAAATTTGTATTGAGCTGCTTACAACAAGTTGAAAATTGTTGTAAATTAAATAAAAGAGGAATACAAAAAAGTTTAGAGCTATAGAAATTCAACAATCTAGTTCTTCAGGAACTAGATGTTGCTAATCGTCTTATTATCACATTTTGTTGTAAAGCATGTCTTTATATAGGCAAATACATTGGTATCCCATAGGTTAACCACATAATGAACCATTATGTAGGCATACCAAAGGTTGTAACCTATTATCTAGATATCATCCACATAAATATACATGTTTTACAACACTTCCCCTTGGATGACTATACACTATGAATATGCCTCGTCAAAACCTTCTCTAAGGAAAATCCCGTGGGACAAAACCTTAATGAAGGAAAAAGAGTACAATATTCATACTTCCCCTAAAAAATACAATCAATTAAGAAATGTCCTTAAATTGTCGCATTTCAATGTTATGTACATGCTTCTTGAAAATTGAAGTTGGCAATGCTTTTGTGAATAGATCTGCTGAGTTGTCACTTGAACAAATTTTGCAAATGTCAACATCTCCTTTCTTCATAAGTTCATGAGTTTAAAAGAACTTTGGTGAAATATGTTTAGTTTTTATCATGTACCCACCTTTGATTTGTGCAATACATGTTGCATTGTCCTTGTATAATATTGTTGGCTTGTCATTCTCCAGTGTTAATCCACTTGTCCCTTTAATGTGTTGGATTATAGTTCTTAACCATACACATTCACAACTTGCTTCATGAACTGCCAATATTTCTAAATGGTTTGAAGAGGTAGCAGTGATCGTTTGCTTTACAAATCGCCATGAGATAGCAGTATCACCACATCTAAAAATATAACCTGTTTGTGATCGAGCTTTATGAGGATCAGAAATATATCTAGCATTAGCATATCCTTTCAACTCTGACTTTACTCCCTATGGGTAAAATAAACTCATATCAGATGTGCTGCGGAGATAACGAAGGATTTGTTTTACTCAATTCCAATGTCTTTGAGTTGGTGTAGAACTAAACCTTACCAACAAATTTACCGCAAAAGCTATATCTGGTCTAGCACAATTTGCAAGATACAAGAATGCTCCAATTGCACTAAGGTAGGGTACTTTAGAACCAAGGATTTCTTCATCATCTCCTCGAGGAAAAAAAAAATCCTTTTTCAAATCAAGTGAACGAATAGCCATCGTAAAGCTTAATGGATAAGATTTATCCATATAAAATTATTTCAAGATTTTTTATATATAAGATGATTAATGAATAAGAATTTCACTTGTTAAATGTTCAACTTGAAAACCAAGACAAAATTTTGTCACCCCAAGATCCTTTATTTCAAATTCTTTCATTAAGTAGTCAGCAGTCGTTGAGATCTCTTCTGGAGTTCCTACTATGTTTATATCATCAACATAAACTACAACTATAGCAAATCCAGAATTTATCTTCTTAATGAAAACACAAAGACGAATAAAATTATTTTCATATCCAATTTTCAACAAATATTCACTAAGACAATTGTACCACATTCGTCCATATTGCTTCAATCCATATAATGATCTTTGTAATTTAACAGAATACATTTGTCATTGTTTTGGATTATATGCTTCAGGGATTTTCATATATATGTCATTATCCAATGAGCCATACAAGTAAGTCATTACTACGTCCATGAGGCATATGTCAAGTCCTTCAAAAATCATTAAACTAATCAAAAATCTGAAAGTAACTGCATCCATAATAGGGGAATAGGTCTCATTATAATCTATACCAGGCCTTTGGGAGAAACCTTGTGTTATAAGAAACGCCTTGTATCTCACAATTTCATTCATTTCATTTCTTTTATGTACAAAAACTCATTTATACCCAACAGGTTTGACATTCTCAAGTGTTTGTGTGACGACTTGCTTAATTCACACACATTTTTTTAAAAAAATATAATAAATTCAATATCACCAATCTCAACAGATCATAATCCACCTGGACCCATGGATACCAGGGATACATCAGAAATACATCACGGAAGCCTAGGCAGCAGGAAACATACAATCATATATATCTCAATATACCATACATCACAATACCAGAGTTACTACAATCACAGTATATATATATACACAATACTCAACCCAAAAATATGTCTTAGGGCCATCTCCACAAAATACATCCGACCCTATCAAAATACTTACCCTTCTAGAAGGGTTGATCTACCATACTAGATCAGTGGGGCTTTACCAGCTCTCCTATCACTAGCTCCTGAAAAGTTTATAAAATTTTGGGATGAGACACCTCTCAGTAAGGGAAATAAACTAATACTAGTGAGTGGCAACATGAGTATTTTGTGTTATACATATACCACACAGAACATATTCAGTAACTATTTTTTCAAATCTGGGAAAACATATATATATATCATCAAAACATGGCAGAACATACTGCATTTTCATAAACATATTTCATCTCATATAATAAAAATAACACAAAAACATTCCTGGTAGGTTAGCTGGTTGTTGTCATGTATTACCCCCATATGACTGGGTTGTGTGGCCCGAAGGCGAGACCTAACAATGGTTGGCTGACCACTGCCAAGTCAAAAGTACAGTCTATAAGTCTGATGGGTCTGCCAGACCTGGTCCGTACACCAAAGGCACTCACACACTTCTTAAAAACCACATCTACCATCCAATCTCACACCACTCTATACAACGACGTTAACATAGATATCGTGATCATGAAGACCATGGACACATAGCAATGGTACCGTGCAAGTGCTAGCCTAGACCAAGCCAACCAGATTCTGATATCATATAACATACAATGAAACTATGATACATGGATATTTCATATCATTAATTATCAAATCAATCATGTCATTTTGCATATATACGTATATCATGAAAATCATCGGCCCGTAGGCTAGTATTGCACATTTTATTATAGCTCGACCCGTACACCGACAAATCATAACACAGCCCGTACGCTGGAAAATCACATCCATAGCTCGGCTAGTACACCAGCAAATCATATCATAGCACATCCTGTACGCTAGAAATTAAATCCATAGCACGGCCCGTACGCTAGTAAAATATATCCATAGCTTAGCCTGTACGCTCGCAAATCATACACATAGTACAGCCCGTACGCCGGCAAAACATATAAAAAAAATCTCGGCCTATACGCCAATTTTCCATTATAAAAATCTGTATCATAATCACATTTCGAGACAACAGTATTTCAAAACAATTTTTAATCATGCCACACTAACGGGTTTTTCACATATTCAACATACCATCATTTTAACAGTATTTTCCCAAATATAAATCATATATACGAATATATTTACTTTCTAGAAATCAAATGCTATATATATACTTACATTTTCTTAAAAAGAACTAGCTTAGTTTATCCCCTTACCTGATTCCTGAAAAGCCCCTAAGAAAATCTGTCCCGCACCCGCAGAGTTCCCAACTCAACACCCTGGAAACAACATTCCTCAGAACTAAAGTTCAGTATTTCTATGCGTATAACACTTTCTACAACTGTCAAAAATCCGAATATTGAGTAGAAAGCCTTACCCTAGATTTGGGATGGTTTCCACTTCAACCCCACCGATGATCCGCTCTGGCAGACTTTGCAGAGAACTTTCCCAGGAGCATCGTGGTGGCTTCAGATGGTTGAACTGACGAAAATCCGACTCGAAATCGAAGAGAGAAGGAGGAGGGACCAAAAATCTAGAGAGAGAAGGGGTTTCTTGCAAATTTTCTGTAGAAAAACCCAGTTTTAGCATATTTATACACTGGCCTTCGTCGACGAGCCATTTCATCTCGTCGATGAGGTCAATAGAAAATTTGTCGACGAACTCTCCCCTTCGTCGACGAGGTCAATAGAAAATACTAAGGGGATGATTTTGGGGTCCCCAAAATCATCCCCTTAGTATTTCCTCGTCGACGAGCCCAATCATATTTTCGTCGATGAACCCTATCCTCATCGATGAGCTCCTATTATACCCTCATCGACGAGCCCCTTATAATCGTCGACGAGGGGTTGAAAATTTCCTGGGATTTATCCTTTCCAAAATGCAATGCCATCGATAAACGCTTTACGTTCGTCAATGAAGTCAACTGCCTCCTTCTGTTTTCGGTTTCCATTTCCCTTTATTTTATTATTTGAATACCATTATTCTTCGAGTCATTACAGTTTGAACTACTGGTCCAAATACCTTACGTTTGGTTGATGAGTCTAGCTCAGCCTGTATTGCTTCTTTCCATTTTGACCAATCATTTCGATATCAACATTCTTCTACAGTTTGAGGTTCAGGCTCATTATCATTAATAATTTCTGAAGCAATGGCATATGCAAAAACACTGTCAACAACAACTTCATTTCTTCTCCGCATATTTCCAAATTTTAATGAAATCTCATAATTTTTTGGTACCGTAAACACTTCTGGTGTTGCTTCTGTGGAAATATAGGATTGTTGATCTATATTTCTTTTAACCTCTTCTTGAGTGCTAATGAACTCTTTTGGAGTGTCACGTTTATTCATTCCTTTTTTCTTTTGAGGAGCAGTATCCTTTGCACCAATTGGTCTACCATGCTTCTGGCGCACTTTAGATTCATTAGCTACTATTCCCATTGGGTGTTCTTCAAGAACAATCAATCTAGTAGGAATATTTGCAGCTGGAATATGTGATTGAGTGACCCTTTTAGTGTCTGTAAAAATATCTAGTAATTGATTTGCAGCATTCTACAAATGAATTATTCTTTGAACTTTAAGTTCACATTGATTTGTGCTTGTATCAAAATTAGAAAAAGTTGGTGTGTTCCAACAAATTTCTTGTGTTTTTAATCCTTTACTTTTTCCTTCACCTAAAGACGAAAAAACTAATTTATTAAATTGACAATCTAGAAATCTTGCTCTAAAAAGATCACATGTTAGTGGTTCAAGATATCTAATGATAAAAGGGGAATCAAAACCAACATATACCAAGCTGACATTGTGGTCCCATCTTACTTCGTTGTGCAAGTGCAATAGGAACATATACAGCGCAACCAAAAATTCTAAGATGATATATATTAAGTTGGTGGTTAAACACAAGCTATGAAGGTGAAAACTTGTGATATGCAGTTGGTCTAATTCTAATCAAAGATAGCATGCAATATAGCATGACCCCAAGCAGATGCAGGAAGCTTTGATTGTATAAGCATAGGTCTAGCAAAAAATTGTAAACGCTTAATGAAGGATTTCGTTAAACCATTTTGTGTATAAACATGTGCAATAGAATGTTCAACACTTATTCCTATTGACATGCAATAGTCATAAAATGCTTTTGAAGAAAATTCACCTGCATTATCTAAACAGACAGTCTGAATGGGATGATCATGGAAACTTAATTTAACTTTATTATTTGAGCAAGAAATTTAGCAAAAGCAACATTACGAGTTGAAAGTATACAAACATGTGACCATCGAGTGGAAGCATCAATTAAAACCATGAAATATTGAAATGGTCCGTAAGATGGATGGATTGGGCCACAAATATCTCCTTGTATTCTTTGCGGAAAAGATGGAGATTCTAAACATGATTTAGATGGAGAAGCTCTAACAAGTAGCTTTCCTTAAGCACAAGAAGTACAAAAATAATCACCAGGTAAAAGAACTTTTTGATCCTTTAATGGATGTTCATATGTATTTTCAATGATTCGTCACATCATAGTTGAACCAGTATGGCCAAGACGATCATGCCAAAGTATAAAACTTCTAGGTTCGGAGCACTTCCGGTGCATAAAATTTGATTCAACCATCCTATTTTTGTGAAATATAGGCCAAATGAAAAACTTGAAAATTGTTTCAATATGATCTTCTAGTTTGAAACTGTAGATGTAATAAAAGGATATTTCATATCTCCTTTATTTTTGGTTTCAACATGACATCCATTGCGACATATATTTTTAAAACTTAGTAGATTTCTTCGAGATCTACTAGAATACAACGCATCATAAATATACAATTTTGTCCCATTTGGAAACATAATATGAACTCTTCTAGAGCCCTCTATTACATTTTGCAGAGCCAGATATTGTATTGACATAAATTTCAGCTAATGTTAATTGCAAGAAATATTTTTTAACATGAAAATTTGTGTGAGTCGTGCCACTGTCCACCAAACACATGTCATCCTCCATTTTAACAAGTTTATTTTGTATAATCTTAGAATAATACCAACGAAACTTGTTATACCATTAAAGACTTGATTGTGCTGATAACATGTTATAAATGAAATAAAAGAGGAATACAAAAAAATTGGAGTTATAGAAATTCAACAGTCTAGTTCTTTAGAAATTAGATGTTGCTAATCATCTTATTATCTCATTTTGTTGTAAATCATGTCCTTATATAGGCAAATACATTGCCATCCCAAAGGTTAACCACATAATAAATCATTTTGCGGGCATACCAAAGGTTGTAACCCATTATCTAGATAGTCATCCACATAAATATACATGTTTTACAAAAAAAATGACTTTATTTGAATCTGAGTATTTTTATTTTTTTTGGGAAAAGAAAAGAAAATAAGAAGAAGTAATTTTCATTATAGTCCATTCAATATCAAATACTATTAAAAATAAAAATATAATTAAAATTTTCAAAATCAAATAATAATAACTTGTAAATTTAAAACTTATGTTGATTGAATTGTTATACATATTTTATTTTCTTTCTCCATCACTTTCTTTGGTTTGAAAAGATAAATTTTTTCATATATTGTTTCCTTTAAGTCCATTTGGATCAAAAATTTGTATAGGGAAAGGAAAGAAAAATGAGAAAGAAACTTATTTTCCATTGTATTTTTTTCTTTATATCAAATACTACTAAAAATAAAATTTTATTCTAATATGATTACAAATTAAGAAAAATTAAACATGGCTAGTGTATAAAATCAAATTTTTGTTCATTAATTTGATATATTTTTTATTTTCTTTTTCAATTTCTTTGATGATAACTGTCGCAATGTCCTGAAAAAGGGTATAGAATGGCAAGAAATAATAATAATAATAATAATAATAATAATAATAATAATAATAATAATAAAGTTCAATAGAGTTGCCAGTGACCTATTATTTACTTAGGTGCGATTAATTTATCTAATTACTACTTGCTGATTGGTCTCTAAACTAACCCTAAAGCCAAGGAACTAGTAGTCTCAATCTACATTTACCAAAATTGGGATCAAGAGTTCAATTATGCAAGGGGATGGTACTAGCACCCCCTACCTAATTAATTATGACTTGTCCCTAAATTGAATCTAATTGTCTTTAATTAACTCCTTAAACAAAATAGATAAATATTAATATTTTAAAATAAAATATAAAATAAGGTGCGATTTATGATTTATGAATGTTTAATAAAACCTTTTTTCAAGGATGGGATCTTATTAGATAAACTCCCTCCAAAACTATTATAGGTGCGATCTTAAAAACATTCCCAGATTTTTCAAACTTTTTTTTTTTCAACATTTTTTTTTTTTGGTAATTTTATGGGATTTTAAAATATTTTTTCTTCCTTTTGGTATTTTTTTTTCTCATTTTTTTTTCATTTTTAGAGTCAAAATAACTCAAAAAATATTTATTTATTTTATGATTTTTTAAAATATATATTAATTTTTTTTCTGATTTTTTACTATTTTATTCAATTTTTTTAAATTAAAAATTAATTTTAAAATTAAATAAATGAACTGGCAGTTCAAAAGTTAGACAGATTGAATTGGTCTGAACCAGATTTGACCCGGTTGGGAAGAGTGGCCACATGTAAGCCAATGGTGGCGACACATTGTATTGCTTTATTTATTTGTTTATTTATTTTAAATTTTCAGCAATAAAGTAGATGTTAGTATGATGTCATCCACCACGTGGTTGTCTCCAATTAGTTCTAGGAATTTGACACAAATCACATACACTAGACGACTAGGATTGACCCTGGTTGGGCCACGTGTCACCATCCATACAGTGACACATATCCCACTGATTTATATAAAAAAAAATTCTCTCTTTTTTTTCTTTCTCCAATTTCTCTCTCTCTTCACTACGCTTCCCTCTCTTCTCTCTCTTCCTTTGTCTACTTCATTTACGAATTTCTCTCTCTCTCTCTCTCTCCCCCCCCCCCAAAATCTCTCTCTTCCTCTTCCTTGTTCTCTCTGCGCTCCAATTCTCTCTCTCTCTCTCTCTCTCTGCTCCCCGATTCTCTCTTTTTCTCTACTTTCTGTTTCTCCAATCTCTCTTTCCTCTCGCTGAATCGCTTCCTCTTCCTTATTCTCTTTCTCTTTATCTACTCTCGGCTTCTTTGATCTGTTTTTCTTTGCTTTCCGCTTTTTAATCTTTCTAACTCTTTTCTTTGATTTTTCTTTATAAGTCTCAATTCAAAATAGGAGCATAAAGTTTTAAAAAACCTAGAGATAAGTATTCTAATTCCTTATTTCATATTTTTTTGTAAATCTTATGGGTGTTTTCTTGCATTTTCCTATTTTTCTTTGCATTTTCTCATGCACCAAATGGGGATTGGGGTTTGTTTGACTTGGGTTCTAACCCAGGTTAGGTTATGGCTAGTTAGGTTAGGGTAAGGGTTGATAGGTTGGGTTAGTTGGTTTGGATTTGGGCTAGGAGTATGTGTTGATGGGCTTGGATTTAAGATTGGACTATAGGATAATTGGGCTTTGGGCTTGAATTTAATTAAATGGATTGCAGGACAATTGGGCTAGGCTTGTATTTATTTAAACAAGCTCCAAGATAATTGATCTAGGCTTGGGTTTAACTAAACGGGCTGCAAGACAATTGGGCTAGACCCAGTTGACCCATGGGTTGAGTTTAATTAGGTTAAGTTGGATGGGTTGAACTAATTAGATCAGGGTCAAACGTCCATGGACCCAGGTCAGAGTTGGACCTGGGTCTTGGGTTCTCAGGTCAAGTGATTAGGATTTGGGTCAAGTTGATTTAGGTCCTGGATTAAATTTCAAGTAATCGGGTATGGGTATTTGGATTTGGGTTATTGAATGTGGATATGGATTAAAATTCATACCTACATTCAAATCACAATATTTTGAATTAAAAATTTTGTAATTTTAATTATTCAGAAAATTAAACAGAACTAAATAAAATTAAAGAAACTAACACTTGTCTTCCAACTCCTCCAATCTTTAAGTTTACTACTTTGAATTTCCAATGCCAATTTCCCACTGCTTTTGCCTTTAGCATTTTGCTTCTCGATCTTTAAACTGCAAGTTTTGCAGCTTTTCTTTCTAATCTTCACAATTCCTTTTCCAAAATTCTCAATAAACAACTCTTTTCTTTACTCTCTCTAGATTTCAATTTTTGACTTTGTGTGTTTATCTCACTCTCAAATCCTCTATTTATAGGTCTATCTATGAATCTTGACTTAAATTTGATTGACTAATCAAATTTAAATTAATCAAACAAACTTCAAACTAATTTTTTAATTAAGCTAATTAATCAATTTAAATTGTTCAATCAAATTTAAGTAACCAATTAATTTTTAATTCTGATTTTCTAATTAAATTTCTCTTGTGTATGTGTGCAGGTGTAAGCATGGAGAATCTAACTCATATTTTTATTTAATTTTTTCCTTTTCTACTTTTTTTTTATTTCCAATGTAAAAATTCAATTTTTCATGTATTTTTATTTAACTTAAATTTTTTTCACTTTATTGTATTTACCAAATTTTTATGTTGTATAAGTCTTGGACAAAATGGGACAACAATAACCAAACATGATAAATTGAATTTCTTTATATTTTTTCTTTTCTTTACCTCGTATTTTTCAAGTTCCCAATGAGACCTTAATATTTTCAACTTCTAGGGAATAATGAAAGTTGGTCGTAGCAAATTTGCCCACTAGCCAAAGTTGGAAAAATAAAAAAAAAACACCATATGAATAGACCTCCTTTT
This sequence comes from Malania oleifera, assembly GCF_029873635.1. NCBI lineage: Eukaryota > Viridiplantae > Streptophyta > Magnoliopsida > Santalales > Ximeniaceae > Malania > Malania oleifera. The sequence goes on along the minus strand of NC_080423.1, from coordinate 56,457,750 downwards.
CTCTTGGTATTGGTATCACTATAATAATTAAATGATGATGTGATTTTTTTTAATAAAGAGGAGTGCTCTAGCAGTTAAAATGGTTAGAAAATAAAATTTCTTTAGTGTAGCGCCCCGACCCGCCAAGTGAGCTCGGGTGCCACTTTAGTGACGTCTGGGTACCGATACCATAATTATATATCTATTTGCAACGGATATAAACAAAATGTTCTCCATAGCCATTACCAGAGTTCTATACTACTAATTTACATTATCATCATCTTTCTCAAATTCATAATGCAAACCATAGTACATACTCAAGGCTTCAAACCCAACTTAATTACAATAGAGTTCTTACTGACACTCACAAAAATCTAACTGGCTATCAAACTCGCCCTAGAGTTCAATAACCTCGACCTCGAGATGGTCCTGAAAAGATAATTTGTATATAGGGGTGATACACCTCTCGATAAAGAATATTAAGTTAACATCAGTGTGTGGTCAACATGCATTAAGTGTTTAGAGAAAACATCCATCCTTCATTTAACTGAAAATAACATTTATGCATTATGCTCACTTTATACTTTTGAAAATATTCATCTCGTTTCCATAGTACAAACAATTCGGTAAATAAATAATATCATTTACATAAATCTACAAATATGCATGAAAGACACTCCATGGGACTAACGCCATTTACTTCCCCCATGGCACGGGTTATGCGGCTCGATGGTTGGACTTAACCCTAGGGGATATCAACCCAGACCAAGTCAAAACATACGTCTGCATCTAATCTCCGACTACGTAGGCATCTACAACTTGCTTGCAGGTATCCGATTGCCCTATCACGTCCTGAAAGTCCAGACTTTCAAGGAAGGTACCCCCTCTACTGAGGCTAATCGGCTGAGACCACCCCACACCTCCTCTCTAACAGTGTGGGTGCATATGGTGTAATATTGAATCTCTAGCAATGGTACCGTGCATATAACATAACTAGTCCTCAGGGTTCTTAAAGCATATCATGTAATTTAAGTAATAAAAACTTTATTTCAAGCTCATTTCATATAAAACCTTTCGCGGCCATCAAATAAAACTAGGCCCTCGTGACCATCATATACTAGGCCCTCACGGCCATCATATAAAATTTCCTACATTTTTACAAACAGTTCCAATATTTCAGTATTTCATAAACATTTCCAGTATTTCACAACCAATTTCATAACCAATTCTATCCATCTGCCACATAATTTTCCATATACAGTATATCCTATTAATAATGTCAAACTATACTTTCCACCATTCATTTTTACTGAAAATACCATATCATATATCTTAAGTTTGGAAAGACCATTTGAACAATTGGTTTTCGAAATAACAACCGAAAACATATATATATATATATATATATATATATATATATATATATATATATTGGCCTAACTAGACTTTTCAATCAGTTTTGGTGATAACAAACAAAGGATATTTTAACTTGGAATGGTTGAGTTATGCTGTTTCAAGTTTGATAAGAAAACAAGGATCATTGTGGACAATTAAGCTACATAAACTAACAAGTGATCCAAAAAGAAGCTCAAAGCAACACTATACTGATCAAAGCATGGGAAGCTAAAACCAGCTTAAGCAAACATCCAAGGGATTTCAAAGCAAATACAAAGTGGATGATTTCAAGCTTAGCATATAAGGTTTTAGGAAGAACAATGTAAGTACTTCAAAGTCTAAATATCTATTGGAATATCTTTTGAAGCTCTTTAGGGAAATTATATGGACTTAGAGACCTATTTAAAATCCCCAGGAAAAAGTTTTATAAAAGAATAAATAAAGAGAGCAAACCATATTTTAAATTCGAATTGAAAAATCAGAAAACAAGGACTTCAAAAGATTGAAATTTTTGCTCAGAAGCCTAAAGTGGCAACTTTAGATGACTGAACTTCAAGTTTGGTCGTCTAAAGAATTACTTCAGACGTCTGAAGAATAAGCTCAGTCATTTGAAGAATTTTTGGTGAATGACAGAAACTGGCAGAAGCCCCTCAGAAGACTAAACTCTGACTTCGATCGTCTGACCCTTGGCCTCGGTCATCTGACCCTGTATCCAATTCAAATTTTTCAAAGGCTAAGGAACTTCAGAAAACTGAACTCGAGTGTTCAGTCATCTGAACACTGTTAACGGGCAAATTTTAAAAAAATTTTATTTTTAAATATTAGTTGCTTGGGCTCCAAACTTTCAAAAAACTTGGGAAATACTCCAAGTAAACTTGGGCAACAAGAAAACTCTTTTGAATGCCTATAAATACATGGATTTCCAAAATCAAAACTAACGAAGTATTGAAAAATCTGCTATAAATTCTCTTGCTTTCAAAGTTCCTACTTACTCATCTTTTGCAAACTGAAAGTGCTAGTGTTTTGAGATCATTGATCATCAATCCCTGAGTTATTCTTACTGATTTCTCATCTGGAGAAAAGGGAGTTTGGTGAATTCTATTCTTAAGCTTCAAAAGTGTATTTCTTTCTTGATATTTACATTTTGAAGTACATAGATTTGAATTGTTCTAACTTGCTCTTTGTGTAAGCACTCTTTGTACACATCCTCTTGTTGTTTCTCTTGTAGATATTGGATGATTCCAGGTTGTTGGATAGTCGACCGAACGAGAGTACATCGTTTCGAGAGGCAGGCTCTAGCCTATTTGAAGGAGTGCTTGTAAAGGTGTTGTTCCGCCAGGTTGTTGGATACTCTTTATTTTCTACACAACATATTCTTGTGTATGCTAAATGCAGGTTGTAAGGCTTAGAATTCACATTTAAGGAAGACTCTTAATATTTAGAACGTATGTTTTGATTAAAAATTTTTAGAAACCCAAAAGAGAGTATGTTGGTTAATTTGCGGAAATCTTAATCAAGAGAAGCACAAACAAAAATTTCATTCAAAGCAAGTTGCAAACATCCATAGGGCAGATGACAAAAGGCTTAACAAATCTTGCATGTTTGTTTGAATTTTATACTTTGGTTGATTAGATTGTGTGTTTAAATTATAGTATCTTGTGGTATGTTTTGGTTGTGGTCATTAGTTGATTGATTTATTTTCTTATTGTTATATTAAAACAAGTAAGTAGTAAAAAGAGGTTAAAATATTAAAATAAACCAATTCACCCCCCTCTTGGGAAAGCTTTCCTAATTTCAATTGGTATCAGAGCCTAGTTATAGTAATTCTTAACAAGAAACTATAAAAAGATCTAATGGCACATATAGGAGTAACTCCCTTCGGTGAAGGCCAATCCTCAACCCATCCACCAATCTTTTGTGGACATAACTATACCTTTTGGAAAAAGAGAATGCAAATCTATCTCCAACATATGGATTGGAAAACTTGGGAAGTAGTTGTGGATGGAGACCTAATTCCCACTAAGATAGTAGATGGAAAACAAATTCCTAAAAAAAAGGATATGACTGATCTAGACTATAAAATGCTTCAAATAAATTCAAGTACTATAAATGCCTTATATTGCGATTTAGATGCTAATGAATTCAATAGGGTCATGGCCTGCAAAATGGCTAAAGAGATATGAGACAAATTAGAAGTAACATACGAAGGAACAATAGATGTTAGAGACAATAGGATAGATATGTTAACAAGTGAGTATGAAGCATTCAAAATAAATTCAAATGAAACAATCTCTAGTATGTATACTAGATTTACTCACATAATAAATTATTTAAGTGCCTTAGGAAAGACGTACACTACCTACGAAATGATTAGGAAAATACTAAGAGGCCTTCCCTCCATATGGGAACCAAAGGCTACTGCCATCACGAAAGATAGGAATCTTAAGACCACCTCACTAGATGAACTCATAGGTTCACTACTCACCTATGAAATGGAATCAAAGGAAAGAAACCTTGAACCCAAGTATAAAAAGTCCATTGCCTTAAAAGCTTCTAGTCATAGCTCAAGTGAAGATGAAAGTGAATCAAGTGACTTAGACCAAGATGAATTAGCATTCATCACTAAAAACTTGAGAAGTTTTATAGGAGAAATAAAAGGCTTCCTAAAAAGTTTAATAAAAAGAAATCTGAACAAAAAAAAAAAAGAAAAAGAGATAAGTAGGAAAGAAATCAAAAGTAAAAATGACCCTCCTATATGTTATCATTGCAAGAAACCAGGGCACATCAAGCTGGACTGCCCGTTACTCAAGAAAGACAAAAAGAAAAAGAAGAAAGCCATGAAGGCTACTTGCGATGATTCAAGCTCCAGCAAAACAGAGAACGAGTCAAGCAGACAAGAGATGGTGAATATGTGCTTCATGGCAAATGAAGATGAGCTAAATTCCTACTACTCCTCAACATAATCTAGTAATGAGTCTTGTGATGAATCTTGCGATAGCATGCCCTCCTATAAAGAACTACAAGCTGAGTTATTTTCTTTACATAAAAGATTAATAAAAGTCTCCAAAAGAAACTTAACTTTGAAAGAACAAAATAAAGAATTAATAAATCAACTTGAATCCTCTAAAATCATTGAAAAGGAGAAAGATTCTTGTATTGAAAAGTTAGAAGAGGAAATAAAAGAAATAACTCAAGAGATAGGAAAAATTCAAAAAGATGATTTAAATAAAAAGGATTTAGAGATAATTGAACTTAAGAAATCAGTAAAGGATAAAGAGAAAACAATTTATAACTTTACCAAAGGAAAAGAAAATTTTGAAAAAATGATTGGACAACAAAGACTACACGGAAATAGAGAAGGGATAGGATATAATGGAAAAGCAAATAAAAGGAGTAAGAATTTATACATGGGATATTTCGTTAGAGAAGCAAAGCATTATGCTAGCACTTCTTCAAATATTAAACATGAACACACTACTTGCTATATGTGTAAGAATAAAGGTCAGGTAATGTTCAATTGCCCACTTAAAAGAAAATATGTTAAAATCCAAGGTGAATGGAAAGTAAATAATGGAACTAAAAAGAATTCAAAGAATGTTAAGAAAATTTGGGTTCCAAAGACTAACACTATGAATCCTTCATTGTAGGTGTACTTTAGGACAACAAGGTCAACGGGAATCTTTTGTTATTGTCTATAATTGATTGTGGCTTTTGAAGCCATCTACAGAATCTAATCCTTTTACCATTAGTAACTCTCAAGTATGAATAAATGTCACCCTTTCCTTCCTTGTCCATTTCATACAAGATTTATGCCACCAGACAATGTCCAATCATTGATCATAGCTGACTAAACAACTTCATTTGTATTGTATTTTATACCAAAAAACCCAGATATGTGTTTGTTGCATATTTGTCTAGTCATTGGAGCAAGATCATGGTTGATTTGAAGTCAATATATCATAACTTAGCTTTTCCATAATTGCAATCCGTGTTTTTCATTGAGAATATTTTACAACTATATTTTGATATTCAATGTTTGCCCACATAGGCTAGAAGTGGAATCTTAAAACTGTTGGAATCAAGAAGAAAAAATCTAGGAACCAATTTGGTAGGAAAATGATACCTTACCTTGATATAAAAGTGAAAGTCTGTGCATTAGTTTGATATTGAAAAGAAATTAAGTGATTAGAATTACAGGGAATGTTTGGAAGTTCATATAATTTTTACTCTAACAGATCACAAGTTATGATGAGAGTGTGAAGTGTCTTTTATAAATTTGATCTAACAGGCTAATGATTACACATCCTAATCTGGGATATCCTAGCATGTATGGTTCTTGATGAGTATGATTCGGAGGCTTCTAGTGAGGAGGATTTTGATACCTCCATGATGCTGTGGGGTTATTCTGGTTATCAGGATAATTTGTCTTACTCTTTATGTTAGAGATGTAATAAGAGGCATAGGGGTGAATGTCGAATCGAGACTTCTAATTACTCTAGGTGCCGTAAATCAGGGCACATTGGGAGGAACTATCATGAACTATTGCCTATTGCACCTACACCAAACCATATCAGGGGAAACCAAAAAGTACCCCGAGGTGGAGGTGGTCTAACATGAGTGTACTCGATGATCCTGACCGAGGTAGATATTGCCATGGGGGCAAGTACGAATTTCTGTTTAAGATAATGAAGATTTTATTTAATTGTAGTTAATGTAGAAATTCAGATGGTGATATATATCGAACTGTATGAGATATAGTGAGTTAATAAATTTTAGAAATATAAAAAAATAATAATAAAAAAAATTGGGTAGCGAATTTCAAGGATGAAATTTTTTTTTAGGGAGAATGTAATAACCGAGAAAAAAATTTAAAAAAAATAATTATTTTTTTAATCAATTAATTAATTAAAATTTAATAAATTAATTGATTAAATAAACAAATAAAAGGAATAGTATGAAAGAAAAATAAATAACTTAATTAATTTATTAATTAAGATTAATTATAATTAATTAATTAATTAAACATTTTTAAATTGAATTAAATAAATATTACTAAATTGAATTCATAAAATAAATAATAGGATAAGATATATACATATATATATACACACACACATAAGAATTAAAGTAAAACATATATGTATATATATAATAATTTAATATTATAAACATGGATATATATAAGAATCCCTGAGGATTTGATCAATTTGGAATCCCAATTTGCATTCCCTGTGCATGCCAGAAGCTCCCCTCCCTCTCTCAGTGTCTTACTCTTCATCTCTCTTCGTCTTCTCTCTTTCTCTCCTCAATTTTTCCAGTCAAATGGGCACCGATCGAAAAACAGAAAATATTACTCGGTTCCGTTCTCCGCCACCGACATTTCTACTGGAGTGGATTTTTCGTGAGAGCGACATAGGCACCACTATTGGGGAAAGGTAAACCCTTACTTTTTACTCAATTTCTCCTTATATCTTTAGCTAAATTGACAATCGGGCACCACCACGGGGTCTTAGTCTCAATCATCATCATTTTGACCAAAGTAAAATTTCAATTTGGGTATCCCAGGCACTACTCCAAAGCTAGAGTGAGATTTGAGGAATTAAGTAAATTGGTTATATTTGGAAGTTTAAATGTTTATTGGGAATTTATGGGCTTAAGAAATGTTAAAATAGTATTTTATTTAGGGTTAATTTCATTAAATTAGGGTGATTGAGTTCAAGGTTCGGGTGAGCGCCGCCAATATAATTTTGGGATCCTTGTAGGCGTAGTTCAGGAAACTAGGTAAGGGTGTTATTTTGGTATTTTTGGATTGATTATTAATTTATTGAAGGTATGAGCTTAGATATGAATGTATTTTTGAGGTTAAATTGAGAAGTTGAGATTTTATACAATTCAGGTTGGTATATACACGGCAGGCATGTTAGGTTTTTAGTGGGTGTTCCCAGGAATCTAGGTAAGATAATGAATAGTTTATAATTCGGGAAATGTCAGTATGAGATTATTCTGGGAATTTAGTTATTTGATAGGAATATATATATATATATATATATATATATATATATATATATGTATGATATTTTCAAGGAAATAGAATTATGAATGACGTGGGCGTGAGTCAGAATTGGTGGACGTGTTCAGTTAACCAAGGAAAGGGAAATACGCTATGCTAGTAAATTCAAAAATATTGTCAGTAAATTATAGTATTTGTTTATTAAGGTACATTATATAAATTATGCAGTTTTACAGATTCTAAAACATGAGTTTTATTAATTGTGTGGCCTAAGTAGATATTTGTTTAGTATAGAGTTTATATAGTTTTTCTGAATACCATGATTTACAGTATTTTTGGCACAAAAATATGTTTTACCAGATTTTACAGAAGTATAAATTACAGTGTATATACAGACGGATATATTTTACAGACATATATTTTACAGATATTTTACAAACAGATATTTTACAATATTTGCATAATACAATGATTTTCAGAATTTCCAAAACCATAACAATCAAACATTACAGACTATTTAGTTAGATAATATAGATTATTCAGTAAGATATTTTAGTCAGATATTACAGTTATTTCAGTTGGATATTTCAGCATTTCAAATCAGAATTATAGTGTTATGGTTATTTTGGAATCATAATGAAACAGCAAGATAATTATATATATTAGTATTATAAAGTATCAGATCCTTGATGAACTATTTCAGACAGATTCAGTCAGCTAAGTATGGTACCATTACTATTTTCATATCAGAGTGAAACCACATATCTCAAATAGTGTATGGATTCTATCAACCGTGCCTATAGAGGGATTGCAGTCTCCCTAGTATTTTGGGTTGAGGAGGCCGGTTCAACGAGGTAGATACCAGTACCGTGCCTTTGGAGAGATTGCAGTAAGAGTCAGACTAAGGATTGGTAGAGTATTCAAGGGACTTATCTGGGTAGGCCAACCAGAGTTAAGTCTAGCCTACAGGCCGCGCAACCCTGTCATGAGGGGCTAAATCATGACATACATATTTTCAGGGATATTTCTCAGTTATTTATATATATATATATATATATATATATATATATATATATATACATATTTACAGAAGAACGGCAGATATAATATATTCTTATCAGAGTGGATAAATAGAAAACTCATATAATATAACTGTATTTTAAGCCATGTAGGTGTGAGTTGCACGGTATTTACATGATATCTTAGTTCAGTTATTTACAATAAATTATTTATGTAGACTTAGTTGCCACACACTAATAATAGCATATTTCTTCTTACTAAGCATCGTCTCATCCCCGTAAATTAATATTTTCCAGGTGATCCAGCTAGACGAACGGATTAGGCTCATAGGTAGAGAGGTTGTTTACACTACCATATCTGAAGGGTAAGTTGTTGGCCTTACAAGGTTTAAAATCTTGTTATCTTGTTTTGATGCTAACAAACAAGTGAAATTTAACATATTTGTATAAGTAATGTTATCTCAAGGCTCATATATGAGAAAGCAAGGTCGAAGTGCTCACAATGATCAAATGAAATTTGAAAGAGTCAAAGCATGGATTTAAAGATGATATTTTAAAGTTTGAAGAAAATGAGGACATGGATGATAAGCCAAATAAAAGTGAGAAGTCTAAAGAGCAAAAGAAAAGCAAAGAGAAAGAGCTCAAAGAAAGACAAAGCATGAAAACTCAAGAACCTAAAATGTGAATAGTCTTAAAAGTCTTCATGTAAGTACTAAATGTTTAAATATCGTTTGAAATATTATAAAGCTCTTAAGTTAACGTCTTGGACCTAGATAACTTTTAACATACTTGGAAAATATTTTTATAAGTTCAAAAATTGTTTCAAAAAGGTTATAATCATTTTTGGAATGAAAAACACCAAAAAGAGGATTTCCCAATTGCTGTCACTTTTCATACATCCGCATTGAGGTGCACTTTTCTCTATCAAAAACTCCTTATTCTAAACAATATTCAACATTAAAGTTGTAAGATTTTCTCTTAAAATTCTTTTGACACCAATAACACCTAATTTGGAGTTGAATAGAAAAAGTAATGACTAAAATATTGAAGCGGGGTCGAAGCTGTCAGCCAACTGAACACTGTTCACGGCGAAACATCAGAAGACTGAACTTGACACTTCAGTCGTCTGATCTTGACCTTGGTTGTCTAAAGAATATCTTCAGTTGACTGAATATTAAGTTCAGTCATCTAAAGTTTTTATTGAAATTTTTCTAAAGAGGCAGAACCACCTCACACAACTGAACTCGAAAGTTCAAACTTCTGAACACTGTTAACGGGCATGTTTTTCAAAAATTTTACTTTTTAAATATTAGTTTCTTGGGCTCCAAACTTTTTAAAAACTTGGGAAGTACTCCAAGTAAACTTTGGCAACAAGAAAATCCTTTAGAATGCCTATAAATTGATTATGCGTCAAAACTGCGTAATTTGGCATCTTAACCCGGGCTTTACGGTTTATATTTTTAATTAAATGTCCAAAATTGTCTAATATTTTAATAAAGTACCAAAATCATCATTCTTTAATTTTATTGCATTATTTATGAAGTTTTGGTAATTTTTTTTGTCACAGGAAAAATCTCGGAAACCAAAACCAACACCTGTTCGTATTTTGTGCATAACTTTTCCGTCCGAGCTCCGATCGAGACCATTCAAATTTCTAGAGAAAGAGGAAAGGATTACCTACAACTTTCATGTTTTGAATTTTATGAGAAATGAGATCTAGAAGATTCAGATTTGTGATGAACAGAGAATGAAAAAAATGAAAAAAAAAATATAACAATTCGGGTTGGGTCAAGTTGCCAGGTCAGCTCCAATTGGGTCAGGTTGAGCCATCCGGGTTGTGGGTTAGGGCAAGCCTCCCCTCTCCTTTATTTAAATTTCCCATTCTCCTTCTTTTCCCCTGTTGGGTGCTGCCCCAGCCTTCCTTCTCTCTTCTCTTCCTTTCTCTTCTCTTCTTCTTCCTCTCCCCTACTTTCTCTTTCTTCTCCTATCCTTACTTCTCCTTACTGTTTCCTGTCTTCTCTTTTGGTATCTCCTTTAGTTTTTCTTTCAGTCATTATTTCTCTTCTTTTTCTCCCTCTCTCCTCTTCCCTGCAGCACACCAGCAGCCCAACCATAGCAGGAGACCAGCCGAGACCCCCACTCCACCACAGATTTGCAGCACCCTCCAGCACGGCCACTTTCCATAAACTTCACCTGACAGCCACTGCCACACCAGGTTGCAGCAGAGCAGAGCCCAAAGCACAATAGCAAAAGCCCTCTATTCCACAACTTGCAGACACTCCTTCAATCTGCAGCACAGCAACCAGATTTTCGCTACAACATCCATGTCCCTCTCGGCCAGCAACTCCATATCAGCGACCAGTTTCCATGGCCAGACCACTCTACCATGGCTCTCTGCATTCTCCCTCTTTATTTCTCTGTTTTCTTTTTTTTTTCTATCTATCTCTCTCTCTCTCTCTCTCTCTCTCTCTCTCTCTCTCTCTCTCTCTCTCTCATCTTCTCTCTATCATTACTTATTATTAATTAACTAGTGAAATTTTGGATTTTGAACATTAGTTAGGGTGTTTTATTATTGTTGAACTTTGATTGTTTATTTAATATTCTCTTAGTTGAATTTTGCCATAGATTTAATTAATATTTGAATTATTTAATTAGTTTGGTAAAGTTTTAATTATTTAATTTTTATCGTGTTTTGTCTTCATCGTTAATAGTTTAATTTTGGTTCGATGTTTTATTAAGTTAAAGGTTTGGTTTTTATTGTGTGCGTGTGTGTTTGGTTGAGTTTCCATTCCTGTGTGTTTTAATTCCATGTTATAGGTTACCATCCTTAATTAATGCGTGCTTTGATGTTTCCTTGAGTAGGTTAGGGTTTCCCGTTTTTATTCTTTAGTTCAGTACATGTTAGTTTTAGGACTTTAATTTGCGTGCTATTTAATTTGTGAAAAGTAAAATCAAACAATTTTGAAAATCCCAAATCTGAACTGAGTTCAGTACATCTTTGTTTTCGATTGGACGAACGTAAAATTAGAGATTAAAACGCATTCCCTGAGGAGACGATCTAGCCCTTTGTCTTAATATTACACGACATAATTCCTCTACTTGGGATAGCTTCCGAGCTGCTCATTTTTCGAGTGAGTCAAGTTTTTTATGCCGTTGCCGGGAAATGTCGTTCTTAGTCTCAAATTTACGTTTTTCCCATCATTTTTATTAGTTTGAAAAAAAAGGAAAAAAAAAGAAGTAAAAAACAAAAAAAGAAAAAAAAATCAAGTTTTGAAAAATGGCTGCACCTGCATCGTGCACGATAATGGACTTTTTGCAGCTTGATTATGCCACTGCATCCTCTTCCATTGTTTTGCCTTATGATGAGCTTAATTTCATGATGCAGCACGGGAGGACGTCACTGCTACCTGAGTTCTACGGGACGGAATTTGAGTGCCCATATCAGCACTTAGCAGAGTTTGAATTAACCTGCAACATGTTTTTCTCTCATGCTAAAACTGATGAATCTATTCGACTGAATTTATTTCTTGCTACTTTGCAGGATAGGGCACTGATCTGGTTTCATTCCTTGAGACCTCACTCTATCATTAATTGGGTTGATATGGAGCGTGAATTCCTGCATGCATTTTGTCCCTCACAGAAAACTCAATTTTTGCAGGAATGGATTCTTAATTTTGTGCAGCAGGATGACGAGACATTTCGGGCTTACTGGGAGCGATTCAAGGATCTACTAAGCACTTGTCCACATCACGGGTTCGACTCATGGAGGTTAGCTGATTGTTTTTATACTGCTCTTACTCCTGATTGCAAGTGTTTTGTCCAGACTATGTCTAATGGAGAGCCCGTCAGCGAGGATCCAGATCAGGTATTATCATTCTTTGATTACTTAGCTGACAATGTCCCAAAGTGGAACACACAATGCACTCATGCACCCATAACTGCACACCCTATCAGCACAATCGGTGGTGGAGATGTATACGAGCCACAAAACTTTCAAAACAACCCTCCGCCTCAATATCAGCCACAACAGATCCCTCCAAGCTATACACCGTCAAACCTTTTCGAGGATAGCATAGCACAAATGGCGAACATGCTCCAACAATTCATGCAAACTCAAGTCGATCATAATAATGAATTGCGGGATACCATTAATGCGATAAGCACATAATTGGACATCTTAGAAAAAGAAGAATTGCTTGTGGAACCTCAGCCTAGTCCTCAAGAGTACCAGCAGCCACACCAACAAATACACGATGTTTCTCTTGAGACAGCAGAGACCACCACTACTTCGAGAAGCGAGAAAGAATTTCCCCAACCTGAGATGCTCATCGTCGGACAACCAGTTGTCCCAGCACTAGAAGTCACGGCTGAACCAGAAGAAGTCAAAGAAAAATCAGAGGAAATGGGGCTAGAAGCGGAGCAGTTAGTTGATGAGGATACTGATACTCATACGGAGTACCAACCTGTGGTACGTAATACTCCGAGCTCAGAAACCATGAAACCGTCACTCCCGCCTGAATCATATGTTAAGGAGCCTAGTGTGGAGGCAAACTTTTGCAGTGGTATGATGATATGTACACCCGATAAAGAGGGTGACCAGATTGGTGAGAGCCTAATTTTCAAAGAACCACGTAAAACCTTTAATGTTAATGCTTCTGAAGAACTGCAGGTAATTATTCCGATCACTTTCTCTCAACCGTTAGTTCGTAAAGAAGTACATTTCCTGAACACAATGTTGAATAAAGACCCTTTCTTGTCCACACACGAGGGTCGACCTGCACACGTATTGTTTGGTATATTGATGAGCATTAATTCATTTAAGGTTGATTTTCATGCAAGTATAACGACTGATCGATTGTGGTGGCTCAAATTTGGAGAACCACCGATGCAATTTATAGACCTGTGGCCACCACACGAAATTCCTCCTAAGCCTTCGCCAAACAATTGTGATGTTTTTCTTTTCCTTCTTTTCCTTTTATTTTATCTTATTTTATTTTTAGTTAGTTTTCAGGACCATTTTCTCATAGTTCGATTTTTGTTATTTCGCCACTCAGGTATGCTTTACTTTTCCCGTGCACAATCCTTTCTATTTCCCGTATGCTTTCACATTGAGGACAATGTTCCATTTTAGTTGGGGATGAGCATTCGCATGTGACATTGTGCACGTACACGTACTGGGTTTTATATTTCAAAAAAAAATCAAAAATACAAAAAAAAAATCAAAAAGAAAGAGAGAAAGAAAGAGGAGCACTGAGGAATTACATTGCATTGTGCCATGCTTAACATTGCATATACCTTTCACATACTCGCGTATAACTTAAGAATGACACACGTGAGTCAATCATGCATAGTTTCTCTTTATATGATTTTATGACTCCATGAAGAATCGATTGGTAGTACATTCGTGTTAATTTGACTATATAATTTCCTGTATTTACACGGCATCTCACAAGGCTGAATAAACACATTCACGTGATTCATTGCACTTAGGGTTTCCAGTGAACACTGAGAGAGCACCCGTGGCGACTATGACACCTTGTGAGATATCCTTAAGCTATTTATCGTCCTTTTGAGCGTTAATATCAAATCAGAGTTCATGAAACTCAATTCTCTTTTTCTGGATGATTCCTTGTATACTAGTCTTTGTCTTTGATTTGCTAGTCTAGAGGTGACACCTAGTGGGGAGATAGAAACCTAGGTCTTGTAGCCTACTCAAAATGTGAAGGTTGAGTCACCCCTAGAGATAGACTTAATTCATGAACTCCTATTCGAGCTCAATTCCCATTGATTGTTTGAAGATTACAAAAGAAATGTTATGATTGTCCTAATTGATCAAGAAAAGACAGAAAATGAAGAATGAGCAAAAGGAATAATAAGCAATACACATGCGCATGAAATGAAATGTCAATGTCGGCCCAAATACATATCACAAAAAGTCAAGGACACGACACATGTTTTTCCGTGTATGAAGATTCTTCAACCGGTTAATGCCTCGGATGTATTCACGACAAGTTTTTGAATGAGTTAATCTAGGGTGGTCTCAGTTGGATGTGGCGAGTAGGTGAGAAGATGCTAGGGTGAAGGACCCGACACCTCATAAATAGGTTAGATCCTTTCTAGACTAGTCCACTCCATACACTTACCATTGATCCTTTTAGTATAGTATGTGGAATGTTTGATCGCGACACTCCTCCTCACATATGATGAGTGAACCCATTTTCTTTGAGTGTTCTTGAGGGTATACTAGTTAGGCTGAGTCAAAGTGACCGTTCTGTAGGTGTTCACTAGCGTCCTAGGTGTACTGAGTCACACACATCACACACACCTCGAGAGTTTACCTGCTTATACTCGAACTTATATAATTGCATTAACTCTGAATGTGCCACTGATTAACTTCATGTGAGTATACTACTTTCAAATCACATATAAACGATGAAACTTGCATGAGTGACGTGCTTTGGAGTCGTGTGTATTGAATATGAACGAGCTTGTGTGAAATTCAGTTATGTTCTTGTATGTGAAGTGGTATAATTATGTCGCATGTGCATTGATTTCATGATTACTGGAGTATGTAGTTGTAGATACCACCCTGAGACTCATTCACGTCAATTGCTAGAGACTAGCAAAACGTTAGTTGGGGAGTGTGATTACGCGTCAAAACTGCGTAATTGGGCATCTTAACCCGGGCTTTACGGTTTATATTTTTAATTAAATGTCTAAAATTTTCCAATATTTTAATAAAGTTCCAAAATCATCATTCTTGAATTTTATTGCATTATTTATGAAGTTTTGGTTTTTTTTTTTTTTTTTGTCGCAGGAAAAATCTCAAAAATCAAAACCGACACTTATTCGTATTTTGTGCATAACTTTTCCGTCCCAGCTCTGATCAAGACAATTCAAATTTCTAGAGAAAGAGAAAAAGATTATCTACAACTTTTGTGTTTTGCATTTTGTGAGAAACAGACTCCAAAAGAGTCATATTTGTGATGAACAGAGAATGAAAAAAATGAAAAAAAAAATATAACAATTCGGGTTGGGTCAAGTTGCCGGGTCAGCTCCAATTGCGTCAGGTTGAGCCATCCGGGTCGTGGGTTAGGGCAAGCCTCCTCTCTTCTTTATTTAAATTTTCCATTCTCCTTCTTTTCCCCTGTTGGGCGTGGCCCCAGCCTTCCTTCTCTATTCTCTTCCTTTCTCTTCTCTTCTTCTTCCTCTCCCCTGCTCTCTCTTTCTTCTCCTATCCTTACTTCTCCTTGCTGTTTCCTGTCTTCTCTTTTGGTATCTCCTTTAGTTTTTCTTTCCCTCAGTATTTCTCTTCTTCTTCTCCCTCTCTCCTCTTCCTTGCAGCACACTGACAGCCCAACCATAGTAGGAGACCAGCCGAGACCCCCACTCCACAACAGATTTGCAGCACCCTCCAGCACGGCCACTTTCTAGAAACTTCACCCGACAGCCACCGCCACACCAGGTTGCTGTAGAGCAGAGCCCAAAGCACAGCAGCAAAAGCCCTCTATTCCACAACTTCCAGACTCTCCTTCAATCTGCAGTACAGTAACCAAATTTTCGCTACAACATCCATGTCCCTCTTGGCCAGCAACTCCATATCAGCAACCAGCTTCCACGGCCAGACCACTCTACCATGGCTCTCTGCATTCTCCCTCTTTATTTCTCTATTTTCTTTTTCTTTCTCTCTCTCTCTCTCTCTCTCTCTCTCTCTCTCTCTCTCTCTCTCTCTCTCTCTCTCTCTCTCTCTCTCTCTCTCTCTCTCTCTCTCTCTCATCTTCTCTTTATCATTACTTATTATTAATTAACTAGTGAAATTTTGAATTTTGAACATTAGTTAGGGTGTTTTATTATTGTTGAACTTTGATTATTTATTTAATATTCTCTTAGTTGAATTTTTCCATAGATTTAATTAATATTTGAATTATTTAATTAGTTTGGTAAAGTTTTAATTATTTAATTTTTATCGTGTTTTGTCTTCATCGTTAATAGTTTAATTTTGGTTCGATGTTTTATCTAGTTAAAGGTTTGGTTTTTCTTGTGTGCGTGTGTGTTTGGTTGAGTTTCCATTCCTGTGTGTTTTAATTCCATGTTCTAGGTTACCATCCTTAATTAATGCATGCTTTGATGTTTCCTTGAGTAGGTTAGGGTTTCCCGTTTTTATTCTTTAGTTCAATACATGTTAGTTTTAGGACTTTAATTTGCGTGCTATTTAATTTGTTAAAAGTAAAATCAAACAATTTTGAAAATCCCAAATCTAAACTGAGTTCAGTACATCTTTGTTTTCGATTGGACGAACGTAAAATTAGAGATTAAAACGCATTCCCTGAGGAGATGATTTAGCCCTTGGGCTTAATATTACACGACAGAACTCCTATACTTGGGATAGCTTCCGAGCTGCTCATTTTTCGAGTGAGTCATAAATACACGGTTTTGCAAATCAAAATATACCATGAATTGAAAAATATGTTTGAGAAGCTGAAAGCACTCCAAACTTTTTAAAAACTTGGGAAATACTCCAAGTAAATTTGGGCAACAAGAAAATCCTTTTGAATGCCTATAAATACATGGTTTTGCAAGCATATGAATTTGCATGCATCAAGGTAATATCATTTTTGTTTACAGGTATACAAATTCCCTTAACAATCACCTGTCAACCCCCCAACTCATAGATTTTATAAATGCACTCATTCTAACTTTCCATGTGGTGTAATTGACACCACAAAACAATGAAGGACTAGTAGGTGAATGTCCCTCTTCGAATGGGGATACACCAACGAGAACCATCTCGATCTTTTAGCAAAAATTTTTCAGTCAATGCTACGAGACTGTGATACCAATTGTTAGAATTGGTGAATTCCCAAGAGGGGGGTATATTGGAATTTTTAAATTTTCTCCTAGGTTAAGTCAGAAGTAAATATGATTTGGTAACCTAGGGTCTTTCAATACAATTCCAAATGCTCAAATAAATATAAGAAACGTAAATTAAATCATGCGCTTCTTTCAAACTATGACATACACATGCAGAAATGTAAATTGTGGAAATGTAAAGAACACACACAAAATGTTATCGGGGTTCGGCCAACTGTGCCTACGTCCCCGCCTCTAGCTCGCAAGCCCGAGGATTCCACTAAAGGCTCACTTAACAAATGGAGTGGCACTGATTATAACCAAGTCAATTTAAGGGGCTAACCTCAACAAACATGCCTTAACAGGATGACGGACCTAACATTCCTAATTGGGTCTAAGCCAATCCAGGACTATTCAACAAGGCTAGTCTCCCTTTTCAGGCCCATGCCTAGAATATAACATATTTGAAATACAGTTTCTTGTGTACAACAAAATGCTTCTTACATAAGCCGATATGTACCAATATAATCAATTACATACACTACCAAAAGATAAAATATGATAAGCTCAATGTAGTCTTTGTGTCTGCTCTCAAAGATTTGTGCAAATATTGCAACCAGTACGTGAGAGTGTAAGTGACAGGATCTTTGTGTCAAAATAATGTTCTCAATCACAGTGCACTAGCAAAGATCACAAGCATACACTAAATATCTCAACAGAAGCTTTTATCAAAGTAACTTACAAAAGATATTCAACAATGATTTGTAAAAATAGTTGTTTGATCTTCATATTAAAATAATTATCTCAATTAAGAGTATAGCAACAAAGATCTTTTGGCACTCAAGCAAATATTTCAAAATATATATTTATCAAATATAAGCACGAGAGATATTTTGAAAATGATTTGCAAAGATTTTTAGCAACCAAAATCAAATAAGAACTTCTTAAGATGTTGCAATGATAGTGCAATACTCAGAAGTTCAAGTGAAGTCTTCTTAGGAAAGACTTATTAATGAAGTCCCCTAAGAAAACTTAAGGTCTTGCTCTCAACCAAAATAATATCAAACAAGCACAAACTTGAGAGAGCAAACCTATAGAACAAGAACACTCAAATCACACTTCAAAAGATATTTAAACAATAAAATCTGGTAAGAATGAGTGTTGGAGGCTCAAAAATGAGTATTATAGATTTTCAAATTTCAAAGGATTTCTTCTAATTAAGATTGCTAATTTTCATACTAATTATTCCAAATGAGGGAGTATATATCGACATCCCCAAAAATATAACTGTTCAGGACGCATATGGAATTATTAGGAAAGTTTTAATATATTTTAATTATTTTAACCCCGTTTAAAAATATTAACCATGGTAAAAATATTAGGGCAACCCGAAAGCACCAGTTGACCGAAGGAAGTTCGATTGACCAAGTTGTACATAGTTCGGTCGACTGGGCATAAATTGAACTACAAGTTCTTCGACCGGACATGGAGGTTCTAGGGCGATTTTTCTTTTTAGCGCAATTCGATCAACTGGGAACTTTTTAAACTAACTAGTTCGGTCAACCAAACCGTTGAGTTCTCACATGTGGGAACTCAGTTGACTAGGGCGTTGTTATGCATTTTGGGCTCGGTCAACTAGATGGTCAATTTTTTGACTCCTAGGTAGTTCGGTCGATTGGGTGAAAATGAATTGGGCAACTGAGCAGTGGTCAAACTATTGACCCAGTCCTAGTTCGGTCAACCGGGTGGATTTTGTACTATTAAGTACAGTCGACCGAACTTGCATATTTTGTGCACTTCGGTCCTATTTAATCATGCAATCACCCTATGCATTTAGCCATACATACATACATGCATATATATGTCCTAGGGTTATTTCTAGGTATTTTTCATTTTGAGCATACCTTACATACCATACAGGTGATGCATGCAATTATTGCAAGCCAAAGAACCTATTTACTATTACACACCCATGATGAATATATAAAATAAATACAATCATAAATAATGTCTTCAAGGCTTCCAACTTCTACTTCTTGTGCCATCCTCATGACCTGCCAGCTGTATACCTGCACATATCCTCAAGCATGCATCAAATACACCAAGTATTTGTCATTTTCAAAATTGGGGTCAACACCATTAATTGTACAGCGATTTGCCTCAAAAAAATCAAAATACATGCAAAGTCATTAGAAGCTAAGTCATCATCATCACTACATTATTGCATCATCACTATATCAGAGATATCATAAATTAACAACCTACAAACGGTCCTACAAAGAGATATCAGAAGTCCTACAAAGAGATATTAGAAACTAACATCCTACAAATGGTCCTACAAAAAGGTGCTTTCATCTTTCATCTCCCCCTTTTCCATTACCAAAAAAATAGGGGGGTGCCACTGTGCACTAATCCTGTGGGCTATCAAATTTTGCGAGGTGAGCGGCTAGGGAATCATCAATGGGGTCGAAGCGGGCATGATTTCTATTATCTTGAAGTGCGAGGGCTGCATCAATCGAATAAAATCAGGCACGGGTATACAGATCGGACCGCGTTATGGCGAGCTGAATACCATCTAGTCGCTCTAGTATAGGGTCAACTACAGGGTCCTCATCCTCATCGTCCTCATCCATGGCTACTTCAACCTCATCAACTTGTGCTCGGCCCTACTCATGGGTTTTGACTCACATGTTTGTGTCGTCATCCTTTTCAAACTGTATGCAATGTAGGGTGGCCTCAATATAGGTGTCATCCGGCGTAGGTCAAATAGAAGGCATCTCGGCGTGAATGAAGCCGAAATGATCAAAGAATGTGGTGAGGAGACTACCATATGGGAGGCAACCCTGTTGCTGCTTCAAACTTTCTTCCATGTTCTGAACAATAACCATAGGCAAGTACATGCCTCTGCCGACCCATAGGCAATACATGTTGAAGATATCACCGAGAGTTATCCAATCTCGTCCACCAGTCTGGGGGCAGAAGTTATAGGTGATCATGGGGTGGAGGACCCGAAACTCAACTGTGAGGTCCTTAGATTTGGGTCGTGTGACAGGAGGGATATGGGGTGAAATGATGAATAGCTTCCCAAGAGGGGGGGGTGAATTGGATTCTTTTAAAATTTTA
Source organism: Malania oleifera (assembly GCF_029873635.1). Classification (NCBI taxonomy): domain Eukaryota; kingdom Viridiplantae; phylum Streptophyta; class Magnoliopsida; order Santalales; family Ximeniaceae; genus Malania; species Malania oleifera. The sequence continues at coordinate 56,437,374 of NC_080423.1, read as the reverse complement.
ATGATTTTTAAGCTATTGATTTTAATTACCCAAAAAACAAGATATATAAACGATAACTATACTTAAAAATACTAAAATTTAAATTCACAAATCAATTAATGAAATCAACGTAATTCAATCACTCAACCAAAAATATTAGAGCTTTAGTTGATTTTTCTATAAACTCTTAGTATGCACTTTACTTGATCAAGATTTCCGCAAGTTAACCAACGTACTCCCTTTTTGGGTTTCCGCAAATGATTAATCAAAACGTACTTTCTAAATATCAAGTACCTTTGTTTCTTTCTCACTTAAGAATCTGCAACCTGCACATTTAAATCATACCACAATAGCAAGTAAATAATATAAAGTAAAGCAGAGAGAAAAATACAAGATTTTAACGAGGTTCGGCTTCAACACAACCTACGTCCTCGCCTTTGGCAAAACACCAAAGGATTCCACCATATCAGTTCCGTTACTTGGTGGAACAATACCAATTTACAACCACTCCTTCTGTCAGGCTAGAGCCCACCTCTCCAAACAATAACCCTTTGTTTGGTCCAACGATTCAACAACTCTAAATCGTTTAAGAATGATGATAAAAAAATTTGTGTACAAAAGAGAACTCTCACAATATAGTAGATTAGTACAATGATCAACTCACTTATACTCCAAAGTAATTCAAATATAAGAAATTTGAAGCTCAACACTTAGTATGAATTACCAAATGATTTTTCAAAAAAAATGAAAGATTCTGATTTTTTTAAAGCTTTGCTTCAAAAATATAAATCAATATCAGATCAGATCAGAAAGTTTAAGCACAAGAAAATTTTAGATCCTTTGAGAAATTTGAATATTTGAAAATCATTTGATCTAAAAACCTTTGAAAAGTAGCTTGATCTAAAAACCTTGAAGGTTGCTTGATCTTAAACTTTGAAGATTGCTAGATCTGAAACTTTGAAGATTTCTGGATCTAAAACTTTTGAAGGTTTCTGGATCTGAAACTTTTGAAGGTTTCTGGATCTGAAACTTTTGAGAATTGCTTAATTTCAAAAACCTTTCAATATTGCCTCTATGACCATTATTTTAAACCTTTGAAGCTTTTGACTATTTATAGATGTTTTTAGAAGCCATCCATTACTCCCAAAGATTCCTAAAATTCATTTCCAAATATTTTGAAATAAATGTTTAAAAACATGGTTTAAAAAATCTTCTCTTCTTAAGCCCTTTTTATTTATTAAAAAAAATACTTTTTAGAGTATATATGTTTAAAAAATATATATTTTTGATTTTCTATGAGCCTCAAACCACTTTATATTTGAGTTCAACCTTTGAAGTACTTACATTAAGAACATTATAATTCTTTAATCTTCAATCTTGTTCTTCCATCATCTTTGTTGTTTCAATCTTTTATTTGAGCTTTTCACCAGTATAATTTTATTCCTCATGCTCTTTGTAATCCATAAACTTTCTTTGTGTTCTTCAAGGATTCTTTATAATCCATAAACTATACTTGTGTTCTTCAAGAATTCTTTGTAATCCATAGGCTTCTTTATGCACTTGGGCTTTGTCACTTTCCTGAAAAAATTTACTTGAAACATATTAAACATATCATTGATTTGTTATCATCAAAATAAGAATTGGAAACCTTATTCGGCCAACACGGGGGTTACCGGTTATCAGTTTGAGGGTGTCGTAAGACTCAAACCAATCGTAGCGCGTAGGCCAAGAGGCCTTAGGGAGGCCCTGGATAGGGTAGAGGCAACAGCCGAGGACCTGAGTGAAAGTGTCATCGGAGAGGTGAATGAGGGTTCCTCGTGTGGTGGAGTAGGCAGCAATGCCATGATGTGACGGAACAAAATTGGTGTAAAACTCACAGACTAGCTCCTCATAGACTAGCTCCCCCAGATCGAAGAGGGCATCCCATTCAATTTCTTGAATCTTGGATAATAATGTGGGAAAGTGAAGTTGAAGGAATGCTGATGGTATGATCTTACCATGGACAATGTGCCACTTGGAGATATCATTGTGATAGCGATAAGCAGCATTGGCAAAAACAAACCGTAGGTCAACGTCGGCGGAGGCCTGTCGGGGTTGGTCGGTGGGAGGACGGTGAGAAGACCCTTCATCGACCTCAATTTGAAGAACTTTCCTTTTCGGGCGGGGAGCCATTTGATGAAGATAAGGTTGAGACACTAGGAGAGCAAAGACGGCGTGGGAGAGAGGGAAACTTTGAGCGGCTAGTGAACTTGGTGTCGGTGGTGGAGTATGTGTGGCGGCTTGCTGGTTTGAGTGAAGGAAGAAGGTGGGTAGGGTGAGCAAGACGGCAGGAGAAGGTTTGGGGCAAGGGAGGATGAGGATGGTTTCAGAGTGGCAAGAGGATGGAGTGGGTTTGAAAGATTAGGGTTAGGGTTTGAAAGAGGTCATGTTTGGCTAGCTAATATTTGAAGTGTCCTGATAGTTCTGTACCCTATGTTTGTTGACAAGGTTATCAGACAATTCAGCAATGAAACCCCTGTGTTCATCAACGAAGAACCTCATGCATCTCAGCGACGAATCCTCTGTGTTCATCGACAAGGCAAGTGAGAAAAGTTGAGTTTCACCTAGTTGGAGCTTTAGAGCAGAAGAGGGACAACTAGAAGATCCTAAGATAGATTCGTGGGAGTACACATGTTGTTAGAATTGGTGTATTCCCAAGAGGGGTGGTGAATTGGAATTTTAAAATTTATCTCCTAGGTTAAATGAAATACCAGTATAATACAACCTAGGGTCTTTCTATGCAATTCCAAATGCGCCAATAATATAATCTACGGAAATTTAAATCAAGCACATCATTCACACCATAACATACAAGTGCGGTAAATATAAAGTGCAGAAATATAAACAAGGCACGCGATATGTTATCGGGGTTCGGCCAACTGTGCCTATGTCCCTACCTCTAACTCGCAAGCCCGAGAATTCCACTAAAGGCTCACTTAACGGGTGAAGCGACACCGATTACAACCAGGGCAATTAGCACAGGACTGACTTCAACCTTTACAACCGGGTCAATTAGCGGGGCTGACCTCAACCAACACGCCTTAACAGGATGGTGCACCTAGCTTTCCTAATCGGTTCTAAGCCAATCCGGGACTATTTAAAAATTGCTAGTCTCTCTCTTCAGGAACGTGCCTAGAAATACAATGGATTTGCTCTATCAATGAAACAGTACAGTGATTATGCTTTCAAGTAAAGTAGATATGTACCTAGTTACGTGCAATCACATACACCACCAACAAGATATAATAAGTAAGCTCGATGTGGTTAAATATGTACTCTAAATTAAATATTTGTTATCAATGTAGTCAGTGCGTGAGAGTGCAATCACTATAATCTTTGTATCACAAAATGTATTCAATCTAAGTGCTCAAACAAAGATATTAGTCAAAATATATATATATATATATATATATATATTTCAATCAGCAGATTTTCTCAATTGTATGATGCTCAAGTAATGTATATTTTTTGTTTGCAAAAAGAGTTTAATCTTTGTATTCAACAAATGATATAAATTAATGAATATTGCAACAAAGATTTTAATCACACAAACAAATATCTCTTCAAAGATTTATCACGATGAAACACACTTGATATTTGAAAGTGATTTGAAAAGAATTTTTGCAACCAAAATCAAATATAAACTTCTCAAGATATTGCAATGACGATGCAATACTCAGAAGCTCCAACGAAGTCTTCTTAGGAAAGACTTATTGATAAAGCCCCCTAAGAACACTTGAGGATGTGCTCTCAAATAAAATAATTTCACACAAACACAATCTTGAGAGAGCAATCCTTAAGGAACAACAACACTTAAATCACACTTACAAAAGTATTTGAGAAGTAAGATCTGGTAAGAATAAGTGTTGGAGGCTCAAAGATGAGTATTATGGATTTTGGGATCTTCAGAGAATTTCTCCTAATTAAGATTGCTAATCCCCTCTTAATCTTTGCAAATGATGGGCTATTTATAGAAGTTAGAAGAATTATAGCCGTTAGGACATGTAGGGTATTATTAATATTGTTTTAAATCATTTTAACCCTAATTAACCCTATTTAAAAATAGTTAACCACGGCAAAATTTCGGAGCAACCCGAGAGCATCAGTCGACTAGGATGGATTTGGTCGACCGAAGTTCATATGGCTTGGTCGACCAAGCCAATTTTGAACTTCAAGGTTAGTCAACCGGAAAAGGCGATTTTCCAAAATAGCGCGGTTTGGTCGACCAAGGTGAAAATAAACTGACTGGTCGATCGACCAGATCATTGGGTTCCCACACGTGGGAACTCGGTCAACCAAGAAGTCAAACTTTTGACTTTAAGGGGTTTCAGTCGACCAAGGTCAAATGAACTATTATGTCTCGGTCGACTGGGTTGTGGTCAACCGGTTGACCCAGACTAGATTCAGTCGACCAAGGGCAAAATGACCTGTATAGGTCGATCGACCGAAAGTGCATAATTTGTGCATTTCGGTCCTATTTCAAAACACATTCACCCTATTCAAGTGCCTAACACATACAAGTGCAATGGTGAGTGTCCTAGGGTCATTTTTACATCTTTTTGAAGACAATAAAAAAATTCGGAGTCGGTCGAATCCCTAAGGTCTTTCTAAGGTCATTTTCATTTTGAACTTACATATTAGACCATGCATGTGATGTGTGTGTGATTATTACAAACCATAGACCCTAATTCCTATTACAGACCCTTTACATGAATGAAATATATTACAACATAAACATTGGGTCTTCAATCTTCACTTGCTTCCATGTTCATTAAGATCTTTCAATTTAAGTTCCTACACATAACCTCAAACACCCATTAGATATAATGAGTATTTGTCATAATCAAAACCGGGCGTGACCTATAAGGTCAACACATGCCCAGCGCATGCCAGATTTTGTTGAATCTTTCTTCATTGAGAGGTTTTGTTAAGATATCAACTAGCTGATTTTTAGTAGGAATGTAAACTAACTCAACATCCCTTTTTGGACATGATCTCATAAGGTGACGTATCTCGATATGTTTGGTCCTAGAGTGCAGACACAGGTTTTTTGAGATATTGATGGTACTAGTGTTATCACAATGAATCGGAGTACCCTTGATTAAAACTTTGAAATCCTTAAGTTGTTGCTTCATCTATAAGGCTTGAGAACAAAAACTCCCGACTGCAATGTATTCAGCCTCGGTGGTTGAGAGAGCAACAGAAGTTTGTTTTTTGCAAAACCATGACACAAGTGAATGTCCAAGGAAGTGACATGTTCCACTAGTGCTTTTTCTATCGATTTTGCATCCTCCATAGTCGGCATCTGAGTAGCAGGTGAGATCAAAGGGAGCATTCTTAGGGTAAAAGAGTCCTAAGTCATGTGTTCCTGCTAAGTACCTAAAACTTCTCTTGACGGCATGAAGATGTGACTCTTTAGGACATGATTGGAATCTAGCGCATAAACAGCCACTAAACATGATATCGGGTCTACTAGAAGTGAGATACAATAGATTGCAAATCATCCCTCGGTAAAGCTTTTGATCAACATTTTTCCTTTTTTCATCGATGTCAAGTTTCGTTGTGATGCTCATAGGGGTTACTTTAGATTTGCCCATTTCAAGACCAAATTTCCTAAACATGTCCTTAACGTATTTGGCTTGATTAAAAAAAATTTTGTGTAGCATTTGTTTTATTTGCAACCCTAGGAAGAAGGTTAATTCACCCATCATACTTATCTCAAATGTTTTCTGCATGGTTTGGGCAAATTCTTGACACAGAGTCTCATTTGTAGCACCAAAAATGATATCATCGACATAAATTTGTATGACTAGCATATCCTTTTCTTTATATTTTAAGAATAGTGTAGTGTCAAATTTTCCTCTTGTGAACTCGACTTCTAGGAGAAATTTGCTTAAACGTTCATACCATGCTCTTGGTGCTTGCTTAAGTCCGTAAAGGGCTTTTGAGAGTTTGTAAACATATTCGGGACGTGTGTGGCTCTCAAATCCTAGAGGTTATTTAACATAGACTTTTTCATTTATGTATCCATTTAGAAACACACTTTTTATGTCCATTTGAAATAGTTTGAAGTCTTTGTAACAAGCAAATGCTAGTAACATCCTAATAGCTTCTAATTTTACCAAAGGAGCATAAGTTTCATCATAGTCGATACCTTCTTATTGGTTATACTCTTGTGCCACTAATCTAACTATGTTTCTAACAATATTGTCATCTTCGTCTTTCTTATTCCTAAACACCCATTTTGTGCCTATTATTGTAGTGTTTTTGGATTTGGGAACTAAGTCCCATAGTTTTTTTCTTTCAAATTGGTCTAGTTCTTCTTGCATGGCATTGATCCAATTTTCATCATTTTCAGCTTCCTCAAAGTTCTTTGGTTCTAGATGGGATACGAAAGTTATATGATTACATCCACTTCTTAAGTGAGATCTAGTGCTAACTCCTTGGGATGGACTACCTATAATAAGGTCAGTTGGGTGATTCCTAAGAAATTTCCAAGCTCTAGGGAGTTCGTAATTTTCTTCTTCTGGTTCCCTAGACTTTTCATGAGGTGATGATTCTTGATGATCAATTTTTATGTTTTGACAGCCTTTATCTTGATCATTATTTATCTTAAGTTGCTCAAGTTCCTTTTCAATTCTAGTAGTCGTGACTTGATCATCTTCTTCCATGTCAACAGTTGTTTTGGATGTGTGAGGGTCAGTTTCATAAAAAACAACGTGTGTTGATTCTTGAACGGTTTGAGTTCTTTTATTGAACACCCTATACACTTTGCTGTTCATGGCATATCGTATAAAGATTCCCTCATCGGATTTTGAATCAAATTTTTCCAGATGATCTTTATCATTTAATATGAAACATTTGCATCCAAAAACCTTAAAGTACGAAATGTTTGGTTTTCTACCCTTCCATATCTCGTATAGGTTTTTTCCTATTTTGGATCTAATGATGATGCGATTACTAACATAACAAGCTATGCTAACAGCTTCGGCCCAGAAATATTTTGGAAGATTATGTTCGTTAAGCATTGTCCTAGTCATTTCTTGGAGTGTTCGGTTTTTTCTTTCAACTACTCCATTTTGTTGTGGAGTTTTTGGTGCGAAGAAGTTGTGCGAATAGCCATTTTCGTTACAAAAGTCTTATAGTTCTTTGTTTCTAAATTCTCTTCCTCTATCACTCCTAATGTGAACAATTGACATTCCCTTTTCATTTTGAATTTTTCCACAAAAATGGATGAAGGCATTGCAAGTATCTCTTTTGTTTGCAAGAAAGATTACCCATGAGAATCTAGAGAAATCATCAACTATTACAAAAGCATACAGTTTTCCACTAATACTTGCAATATCATTTGGTCCGAACAAATCAAGATGGATCAATTCTAAAGGTCTTGAAGTGGATATCATTTTCTTGATTTTGAAAGATGATTTAGCTTGTTTTCCATATTGACATGCATCACATACTTTGTCTTTTACATAATTATCTTTCAGTAGGCCATTTACTAGTTCCTTAGATAATAGCCAATGCAATAAATCCATGCTAGCATGACTTAGTCTTTTATGCCATAACTAACAATTTTCATTAGTTGCAGCCAAACATCTAACGTCACAAGTTTTAATGTCATCAAACTCAATTGTGTAGATGTTGGATTCACATTTTCCTACTAGTATGGTATTTCCATTTAAATCATTTATCAAGCATTGGGTGGATTGAAATGTAATGTTTAACCCTTTATCACACAACTGACTAATACTTAATAGGTTATATTTAAGTGTATCTACAAGAGCAACATTTTTAATAGCTAAGGATGAATTACCTATTTTACCTTTACCGATGATTCTTCCATTGGCATTGTCTCCAAATGTGACCAATTCTTCCTTCTTGTAGGTGAGTGAAAGGAATTTACTTGCATCTCCCGTCATGTGTCTTGAGCAGTCGCTGTCAAGGAATCATTTATTTCTTGTGGAGTTGGTCTTTAGGCATACCTGCACACAACACTAAGTGATTTTTTTGGTACCCATATTGTCTTGGGTCCTACAGGGTTAGTGTTCTTAATCACCCATTTGTATTTCATGCCTTTTCCTCTGTTTCCCCTGAAGGCGCAAGTAAAGCGTACATGACCATTTCTTTCGCAATATAAGCAAACTTTATTGGCATGTAAGGGGTTTGGTTTAGGTACAGGGATTTTCTTTGACAAGGAGCTTCTTTTAGCACAAAGATTTACAAAATCGATTGATTCGGATGATGATAAGCCATACCCTAATCCTTCTTTAAAAATTCCAAATCTTTGGACTCCAAGTAACTTATCAAAATTCTCTTTACCATTTGTAAATTTGTAAATTGTATTATTTTGATCTTCAACCTTCTTTTTCAATTTTAATTTTCTTGAAGAATTCCCATAATCTATTTTTTTAAACTTCCAACTTCCTTTTGAGGGGACTCCTTGTAATTTTTACACTCCTTGATAAGTTTTTCGTTTTTGAAACTAATAGATGCATTTTCCTTTTTTAAAGTGTCACATGAGCAGATTTGTTTTTGCTTACATCTTACATTAGTTTCTTCTAAAAGTTTGTTTTTCTTTTCGGCAGCTATCAATTCAATGTAAAGCTTCCTACAGTCTTCTTCTAATTCTTCATATGATGGAAGGTATTCATCGTCAGAATTTACTTAATTTTGTTCGTCCGCCATAAAGCACAAGTTGGCAACTTCTTCTTCAATTTCTTGATCGGTTGAGGTTCCATCTAGCTCATCCCATCCGGTTCGTTCATGGCTTTGAACTTTTATTTGTCTCCATGCTGATTGTTACCTTTGTTTTTGAAGAAAGGGCAGTTAGCCATGCGGTGCCCGATCTTTTTGCAGTTGTAGCACCTTATGCTTAATTCTTCTTTCTCTCTTTGTTTGCCACCTCATTTATTCATCAAAAAATTCTGAATCTTCTTGTAAGGAGAGCAACTTCATCATCGTCATCATTTTCTTCTTCCTCTACGAGCTCCTATTGTTTTCCAGCTTATAGGGCAATTCTGGTTGCCTTCTTTGGTGCCTCAGCTTCTGTAGTAGCGTTTTTCTTCTTGATTTCATAGGTCATGAGTGACCCAATTAGTTTGTCGAAAGTGACCTTTGATAGATCCTTTACCTCCTCAATAGTTGTGGACTTTGCGTGCCAAGATTCCGGTAGAGATCGAAGGAATTTCTACACATTATCTTCCATAGAATATTCTCTACCAAGGGCTTTTAGTCCATTTTTAATATGTGTAAAGCGAGTAAACATAGCAATAATTGACTCACCCTCTTCCATTTTAAACATTTCATATTCTTTAACTTGCATGTAAATTTTTTTATTTCTTTACCTGGGTTGTTCCTTCATACGTTACCTGAAGCTTTTCCCACATCTCTTTTGCCATGTTGCATCCACAGATTCGGTTGTATTCTTCATCGTTTACAGCACAATAAAGGAAGTTTTTAGTCTTGAAATTTTAGTTTTGTTAGTTTTGCATCAGCTTCAGGAAGTTTCCCAATCGGTTTGTCATCACCTTCCTCATTCTTGAAGACATAGTCTCCTTCAATGATGACATTCCACATTCGATAGTCATAAGCTTGGATGAAGATTGACATATGATCTTTCTATGCAGGATAGTTAATTCTACAGAACTTAGGAAGGTGATCCACAGATTGACCTTGGGCAAACATATCCGCCATTTTGATCTTTGCGCTTGGAAATTACTCTGAATGTCTTGTGACTGGTGCTTTGATACCACTTGTTGGCCTGGATATACGTCTAGAGGGGGTGAATAGATGTTTTTTATAGATATGCAACTTTTTCTACAATCACAAAGACTTCTTGACAAGAATAGGAGTATTATATCACAGTATATATATAAATCAAATAGTAATAACTAAGCAACACACGAGAAAGGTAAAGATAAGCTTAACGTAGCGATGTTAACGTGGTTCAGCACCGAGCCTACGTCCACGCCTTGAGACCAACTCAAGGATTCCCCAAATCCACTATGTGACCCTCCTTCCCGGCATAGAAGCCTATACAACCGACTGCTCACAATGAGCTCTTATAATGGTGCTCACCCAGAGTCATCTTACAATGGCTCACAAAGAGCCTTACAATACAAGGAATTTAAAAATAAGTAGATACAATGTAAGATGCTCCTCTTTGAGCTGAATATCCCAATACAAACCTCACATTATTCCCTCTTTGTCAATGGAGTGTAAACAAAAGCAAGAACAAGAGGGCAAGATGGCACACAATGAAACCCTAGTATAAATGCACAATAAATGTTCTCAACAACCAATATGCTTAACTAGTTTGAAATTAATGCATAAGACCTACTTTTAAAGGCCAAAGGGACAAGCTGAGCACTAGAGAGCCATTGGGCATTTATTGATATAAGAAAAATTGAAAACTAGTCATTTTGGTGCATTTAATGTTGTCTACAGCTCGACGTTCGTCGACCAGGTCACGACTTTGTCGACAAGTCCTAGTAGTCCCTTCGTCAATGATGCCCTGTGTTTGTCGACGAACTATTGGTTCTAAATTTAGATAGGTCTTGGTTTATTTTCATCAATGAGTACCCTGTGTATGTTGACAAACTATTTCATAGACTTCGTCATTAAATCCCTTGTATTCGTCGACGAAGGTGCTTTGAACTTTTAGGTGGTCTCGGTATATTCTCGTCGACGAGTACCCTGTGTATGTCGATGAACCTTTGCACAAACTTCGTTGTTGAATCCCCTGTATTCATCGATGAAGGTGCTCTAAACTTTTTAGGTGGTCTCGGTAAATTCTCGTCGATGAGTACCCCATGTACGTCAACGAGGTGATGTGTTGTTCTCGTTGACGAAACCACTGTTCGTTGATGAGCCCTTTACTTTTCTTTCTAAATTCGTTCAAACCAAGTTTATGTTGAAGTAAAGGTTTTCATCTTTGTTTTAGAAATGATCTTTTAATCTATTTTAAGATGTCTTGGGTATAATAAAATATGTTTGAGGGTTATAGACATCTTGTGCAGTTTACTTGACTTGTTATGTATGTGTAAGACTAGTGCCTGTGTCCTATTCTATCGTAAACTAAATGCATATGTAATTTTCCCATCTCTTGCTCGCTACTTTTGAACCACATCATACACAAAGGATTACAATATCAATCTCCCTACTAGCACACACAACCCAGAGCTTGTGCTTGCTATGCAGGATCCAGAAACACTTTGGTTGAGTGGCTAAGTTCCGGGTAGGTCATATGTTGGACTATGTTGATGGTCATCTGCTCTTTGCTGATTTGAGACTTGTTTATCTCTTATGCCTTCTTTGGAATTGTCCTGTGCATCTGGACTAGACCAGAGGAAAACTGTTAATAACCTTAAAGAACTACTAATGGGTTGTTGTCATCAAAACAAGGCTGGAATGAAAGCCCTTAGCCACTAGGTCTAACATCAACATTCGACATAAAAACATTTTCAATATTCGGCATATATATCATAAGATATATCAACATTCAACATAAAAACCTTCTCATTCATTATTTTTCTATAACTTCTCCCCCTTTTGACATTAACAAAAAGGAATAAAATAGAAAATTTTAACATGCAAATCATAATAGGACTGTTTATCAGCATTTAGTTCACAAACACTAAGTCCAATAGTCAACATGCAATTCTTAAACCAAATATCTAGCAAGATGTCCATTAATATATCCATCAATCAGCATGCAAAAGATACTCAGTATGAGCCATGTCCAACATGCATTTCTCAATATTCAGAATATCAAAGGTAGGAGAAAGTAGTAATAAAGATAAGAAAATTACAAGAAGTTTTGAGAGCAAATAAAAATATCAAGTATCATAATATTACAACCTGAATTGTTTTTAGTGAATGAATTTAAAACAAGCATCTAGTCTTCATCACCAGCAGAAGATGTACCCTCCTCCTCATCATCGTCATCATCATCCTCGCCCAAACTAACCTCCATGGGAGCCTTTCCTTTCGAAGAGGAAGAGTTGCCCGTATGACTCTCAATACTTGCAAACCACTGATCAAATGAAGTCAAACTAGACTGGAGTGTATTATACTTTGTATCCATGTCACCACGAAACACACTCAACTGGGAGTCAATATCTTGACAATAATAAATAAACCACAAAGAAGCATAAGTAAAACTGCTAGTGCATGTGGTGCATCTTGATAAGGATCTTGACCATGTTGCTGATCTACCTGTAGTCCTACATCACCTTGAGGAGCTCTACTAGGCTTAGGTATCCATCCATGGTCTCGATACAATTCATATCCCATTAGTTTTACCGTAGTAAAGGAAAAGTTGTCATATGATGTGCGTTTAATAAACAAGGTAGATGAAGTGGTAACCCCAAGATGATAAAAAATTAGGTTCAAAATTCCTCCATATGGAAGAATTACTCGCTTTGATTCCTCTTTTAAGATCTTCCATATTAGGATTAGGGTAGACAAATCTAGGAGTTCCCCTTTGTACAGACACCACATTACAATACAGTCTAAATAGGACAAATGGTCACGAGACCCAACCCTAGGTAGAATGTTATAGATAATAAGGATATGAATAATCCTAACTTCAAGGGTAAGTTGCCTATATAACAGAGGGTGACCAAAATAGACAAATTGTTCACTCATGATTAAAAATAAGAACTCTTCTGGGCTAAAGTCATATTCCATGATCCAGGATTGTCCTAGGTGAGGACATTCAAACTCACCAACTTGAATCCTAAATATAGTGGCAATAGTCTATTAAGTGCAAAAGCCTTATCCATAATAGTGGTCATATACATGGTTTCTCCTTTTCCAAATTGGCATAAAACAACCTAACTAAATTTGGATAAACACCCCTAGGTTGATATGTAATAAATATTTCCCATCCTAAGACATTAAACATATGAAGGATGTTAGGAAAGTGCTCTTGCATGAATGAAATATCCAAAACCTTACCAAGGATTGGTTCCATGGATCTGATATGCTCTTTGTATATTCTCCTTGCTGCAGGAGAGACAATCCAATGTTGAATAGCTTTAGAATCAATCCTTTCCTAAGGTTTGACTCTAGTTTGCCCTTGTCTTTTTTCTAGGCATGGTTTGGGAGAAGATATTTTGTTAAATCTACTTAAACAGTGAGAAATAGGCAATATATGGAGGTTTAGTGGCTCAATCTGAGTGAGAGAACACCAAGAAGTGAAATACAAGGCTTCAGTGGAGGAGAGAATAGTGTTCAGGTGCCTAAGGTTTAGAAAAATTAGGGTTTTTACGAACAATAAGTATTTATATCTTCGCGGTTCAAGCATCTGATTTGAAGCCTTTAGTCGCCTAAACTATATGGGTTTTAAAATCACACAAGTCAGTAGTTATTCAGTCGACTGAGGACGATAGTTCAGTCGTCTGAAGTGCCTGGACTTTAAAATCACACAAGTCAGTAGCTGTTTAGTCGACTGATAGTGAAGAATCAGATGCCTAAAGATCTGAAATTTTGACTAACTCGCATTTTTTTTACCCAAACACTTATCTTAATGAACTTCTCCCTCTCAATTTACTTCTCTACTGTGTAATAAACCTAATTTTCCTCAAATTTTCTTCCTTTTGATTTAACATTATTCTTTTTGCATATGGATGACCCAATTTCAAATGACTTTCCAAATTAGCCGTTAATGCATGGTTCTCTTTTGAATTCATTGCTTTCTAAATAAAACCTTGTGCATTCCAACCTTGCTTGGTTGCGGCCAACAATGCCATTATATATATATATATATATATATATATATATATTTATTTATTTATTTATTTGTTTGTTTTCAATACTAATGTCATCAATAAGCTTGGAAATTAATCTTCAAGATTGTTGTAATCCTTTTCAACTTTATTTAATACTCTTGTATTAATTGTGATTAAGGAATTTTCCATAGATTGAGCAAAGAAGACTTTTCTACTTGGAATTTGTGAATTCACTAAATTTCTTAGTAGTGGCTTCTAATATGATTATGGAATAAATTGCACTTGTGCTTAATGGTTGAATGTGGGTTTATTAAGATAAGAAAGATTGTTCATTTAGAAAACCCATTTATGTCTTGAGACAATTTTAAGATGAATATCCTTATTTATTCAATATTTAACATACTGAATTACTGATTTTCTCATTTTGAAGTTCTTTCAATGTTTAATCAGCCATCAAGGTCTCAAGATGAATTTAGGATTTGATGGGAAACAATACTAAGACTATTATGATTTAATCTCCTAAAATTCAATTTTGTGCAATGCACAATATATGATATGCTTTAGATATTCAACCTTAAGCATACATCAATATTAATTTTAATTATTCAATTAAAGTAGGCACCTTTGTGCAGGGAAGTAGATTTTCTAAGATATGTTATCTCATCCCTTGAGCTATAGCTAATGTTTTAATCAATCTATCATGATATACACAGTTAAAAGGATGCATTAAATTGATCACTTTGAATTTCTCATATTTATTTAGTTTTTCAAGATCTCTATTAAGTACCATTTGTCTTTTGATGGGGTGGATCTAAAACATTCCTACACAAAGGAGTTAAGATGTTACTTTAGGTACCCAAATCTTCTTAGATCCTTTTGGGTTTGTTTTAGTTGTATCTTTGACTCTCCACACCTTTTTGGTTTTAACATTTTTTCTCTTAAAAGGTCATTCAAATTTTATGTGTCCCTTCTCCTTACATAGGAAACATGTGGTGTGTTCATATGCATTAGTTGAGGAGGTGCTAGCATAGTATTTAGAAGCTTTTACAAAATACCCCATGTAAAGGTTCTTTTTCTTCTTATTTTCAACTCCGTTGAATCCTATACCTTCCTTATCTAAAGACATTCTTTGCGATCCAACCATTTATCTAGGTTTTCCTTTCCTCTTGTGAAATTGTAAATGATTTTAAATTTATCCTCTATTTTACTTTCAAGGCTAAGTATTTTTGAATCTTTTATATATTTACAATTCGCTTGTATCCTTACTAGTTCTTTGGCAATCTTATTGATTTTACTTTCAATTTTAGCAATAACCAAATCCTTTTCTTTTTCTGCTGATTTAGATGACTCTAGTTGGTTCATAAGCATTTCATTTTGTTCTTTTAATGTGATATTTCTTTGGACACCTTAATGAACCTCTTATGTAATGAAAACAATTTTGTTTGTATTTCATTATAAAATGGCAGGCTTTCATATGAATCATTATAGGATTCATCATTAGGACCTATAAGTGAGTTTGAGTAGGAGTTTACCTCGTCATCTCTCGCCATGAAGCAAAGGTTGGCTACTTATTGATCACTTGAGTCTCTTTCCGAGTTGCTTGAACTGGAGTTGTCCCAAGTAATGGCTTTCATAGCTTTCTTATTTTTCTTCTTAGCTTCTTTCTTGAGCTATAGAAAATCAGGTTTTATATGGCCTACCTTTTTATAGTTATAACAAGTTGGGGGTTTAGCCTTTATTTCTTTATTACTTGATTCACCTTTGTCTAGTTTTGTTCATCTAAATTTTCTAGCAAATCTTTTTTTATTTTTAAAGAATTTTCCTAGTCATCTAGTGAACAATGCTAGGTCATCATCATCCAACTCATTATCCTATTCGTCATTCGAGCTTTCTTTTGAAGCTTTGAGTGCAATGGATTTCTTATGTTTGCTAACTTCAGTTGTCCCTTCATTTTTAGTCATCTCATATGTAAGAAGTGACTCTATGAGTTCATCTAGGGAAGTGTTCTTTAAGTTCCTGCCTTCAGTTATGGCAGTGGACTTGGGTTCCCAAATAGGAGGAAGTCCTCTAAGGAATTTCCTAATCATTTCATACGTTGAACAATTCTTCCCAAGTGCATTCAAGGAGTTTATTATGTGAGTGAAGCTAGTGTACATACTACGTATGGATTCCTTTGGGTTCATCCTAAAGGTCTCATACTCACTGGTGAGCATGTCAATTCTATTGTCCCTCACATCCATTGTTCCCTTATAGGTTACTTCTAGTTTGTCCCAAATCTCCTTCGAAGTCTTACATCTTATTATTCTATTAAACTCATTTGCGTCTAATGCACAGTATAAGTCATTCATATCACTAGAGTTTATTTGCAATTGTTTGATATCAGTCTCACTCAATTTTTTCCCGCTTTGGGAACTTCCTTATTCTCTACAGTCTTAGAAGGAACATAGTCACCTTGGGTTACTACTTTCCAAACTCTCCAGTTCATGGTTTGCAAAAATATTCTCATTCATTATTTCTAAAAGGTGTAATGTACACCACAAAAAATAAAGGATCTAGATTAGGATTTCCCTTCACCGAATGGGGATATACCTACATTAGCCATTAAGATCTTTGTGTAACTACCTATTAGGATTTGCTACAATTTATGCTCTAATACCAATTGAAAGTAAAGGTGTAATCTCAATAGGAGGTGAATTGGGTATTTTAAAATTATTATGCGGAATCTCAATTTATTTTAAGCCTTTTAAATTATACCAATCACAATCTCAATCACAATCAACTAATCAGCGAGCGGTACTATACCAATCAACAATCCTAGGTATATATGAGATTGAAAATCAAAATCTGAATTTAGCTTTCAGCTAGTACAACAATCAACTCTGAATTCAATTAAAGACCAAGTATGTGTTTGATACAAAATCTAATAATATAAAACAAGCAAGTTAACTTCTTAAGCTTGAATAGAAAATCAATCACAATATCTTTACCTCGGCCAACCAACAATTGAATTCAAAGTTTCAGCACTTCTATGAATTTCAACTGAAAACTTAAAACATACAAACCAACAACCCAATAGATTTTATTCAGAGTAATCCAAAACCGAACTCAGTGTTCAACATAATTTCCCAATTAACTACAAACACAACAGTTTATGGTTGCAGAATTTAAAAAGATAGCGAAGAAGATTGAATGCTAGATTTTTTACAAGGTTGGGCTTACCACCTATGTCCTAACCCCAAGCAACTTATTGTGAGGATTTCCTTTACCCACTCCATTCAATGAGTGGAGTATGCATCTCTTCGTTGGAAGGTGGGGACCCCTCTCTAACGAGAACACCCTCTCGCTAGGCAATAACTCTATCCTCGAGTCGTCAGATTGCACAAAGAGCAATAACAGTTTGTTTGTACAAGTAACACACTCTCACAACATAGCATAATTTGTACAATTATACGCTTTATATACTCAAAACAACAATACGTAATTGAAGCTCATAAAGATAGCAAAGGGATTTTGATTATAGTATGAGAAATTTGGAGAATAGAAATCAAAATTTGTTTAGGGCTTTGAGCAAAGACGCACATAAGCTTTTTCAGAGTTTGAATCAAAAGTATAGCAAGAATTTCAATGTGTATGTGCAAGTATTATCTTGCCCTAATGAGTAAAAATCATATTTAAAAAATTCTTACCGTTTTCCTACAGTTTGGAAACCATATCTTTTGATTTTGGAAAGAAATCGGTGCTATTAGAAAGTTTAAAATATAGACTTTAGTCGCCTAAACCATATGGTCAGTCATCTGAACTATTTAAAAATAGCGCTCCAAAATAGGCAATAGTAGTTCAGTCGCTTGACCTTGAGAGTTCAGTCCCCTAACCCTATTCTAATTTCTTTTTATGCTGGAAGTAGCATATTAGTCGCCTGAGTGATAAACCTCAGTGGCTTGAACACTATGAAACTTAGTGTTTTTCTCATTTTGATTCCAAAACTTGTTTAGATTAACTTTGAAAAGTATTTTAGACCTTGTAAAAATATTTTCCAGATTCTAAATCAGGTCTCTGAGTCCAAAGTTAAATTCTAAGAACTTTAGTTACAATATTGAAGTTTAGAAGTACTTACATGAGAAATACACTTAAATCCTAAGTCTTCATGTCGTATAGTTTTAACACTATCCAAGCTTGATCAACACTTCAATAAGCCCATATTCTTCATGACTTGTAGCTTTTAAGATAGGTTTCATTCAATCTTTTCCAAGTATAACCATTGTACTTTGTGAAACACATGATTCCTGAAATTTAACTTGAAAACATAATTAGTAACCTTAATTTGTTATCATCAAAACGAGATCAAGCCTTGTTAGGCTAAGAAAATCTACATAAACTAATAGTGATATATTTAATTATTATCAAATATAGCTAATTACTATTTAAACCTTAGGTGATCATGGTGTTGCAGAAATACAGAGGGAATTAGTGTAACTGGGATGGAGCTTCCCGTTACAAACCTGCTGCTTACAAGGGGCATAGCTTCCTCTTACTTCGCTGTTTACAAGAGGCACAACTTCCTCCTACTCCGCTGCTTACACAAGGCATAGCTTCCTCCTTCCTGATTCATAACCCGAACAGTCAATACAATAGATAGATGAAATTCCTGAACTCTAAGATGCTTCTGAACAAGCTAATGAGTACAATAAAAATTCCTAACACATATTCATATGATAAAACTTGAAGCTCAGTATGTATGTAACGATAAGATCGTTATTTGAATGATATGCTTCACAAATTTACCTTTTAAATCAATATCTCCCAAAAATGATTTTATAAATAAATGCTTTGGAGAAGCGTATGATTTGGTTCCAGAATACTTTATGCAAGATTAGAAAATAAGATCCTTTAAAAAATAATCTCTAATAATACGCAGATCTATGTTCTTGCTATCAATAATTTTTCAAGTTGAATCTTTGAATAAATATACGACCTTGAATATTGCAAAGATTTAAACACTATGTGTCAAAAATAATATTCTTCAAGGATACGTATTTAGAGGCTCTTAGTATTTGCAATCAAATAATTTCAATCTCTCAAGATGAATATTCAAGAATAAGTTTGTGAGATGAGCAAATCTTTGAGTATTATGCAAATCTAAGTTCTTGCTATCAAATAACTCGTACGACTAAATCTTTGAATAAAAATATGATTTTGAATATTTCAAAGATTTAAATAATATTTTTCAAATACTTTTTGCACCAATAAGATAGATCACTTTGAATAAAAATACAACTTTGAATATCACAAGGATTCAAACTTTAGAAAGCTATTCCCAAAAGATTTTTCCAATAAATAACTATGGGAAAATGAGTTTCTTACTCACAAAATGGATTTTCAATAAACGAATAATGGAGAAGATGATCGATTAATAAAAATTGGAAGCTTAATAAACTATTTTTCAAAACCTCAAGATCAAACCTAGATTTATCAGAGGTTGCACTTGTATTTGCTCAAATCTTGAATATGTGAATGCTTAAGTAAAAGTGTGTTCTTTGCAGTGCAGACAATGATTTTTAGCAATAGTATTCAAAGCTTCTCAAGATATGTGCAAGAATGTTCAACGCTCCTCAATCATATGCAAAAAGTGAGGCACTAGTGTTTAGAGGCTGTTTATATCTGTAATCTCGACCCTAGGTTAAGTCTTGATCGTTGAATCAATTAGATTAAGTAAATAACTCATGTGTTTTCTCGCTAAAGTTCATATTTTTAAAGTTCCCGCAAGTTCATACAACTGAGCATTGGGTTCAGACGTCTGAAGTTCCTTAAAGCTTTGAAAAATTGAACTGGACACAAGGTCAGACGAATGAACTTAAGGTTCAGACTTCTGAAGTCCCTGGGTTCAGACGACTAAAGTCAGGATTCAGTCTTCTGATATGCTTATGCCTATTTCTGAGTTTCACCAATAAATCTTCAGACGACTGAATTTAATCTTCGGTCTTCTGAAGTAATTTTTCAGATGACTGAGCTTAAACTTCAGTCTTCTGAAGTTGACTCTTCAGTCTTTTGGGCAGTGACTTTGGTCTTCTGAACAGTTCATTTTCTAGTTTTTTTATTTTTAGTTTCCAAAAATCTATTTTGCTCTCTTTCTTTGCTCTTTTATAAAACATTTTCCAGAGTTTTAAAATATGTCTCTAAGTCCATGTATTACTCCTAAAATATTTTCATGAGATGCATGAGTCCTAAGGTCAATCTAGGGTATATTTTGAGCTTCAAATTAAATCATATGAAATATGTAAATACATTCAGTTCTAAATACCCATTCTTATGACGATCTTGAACTTGACGCTTGCATCTTCATTCTTCTACTCTTTTAGTTCCATGGATTGTGTCAAATTGTAAATCTTTTAATCCTCACGGCTTCCATGAATTTCTAACCCATTCCCATGACAATCTTGAACTTGACGCTTGCATCTTCATTCTTCTACTCTTTTAGTTCCATGGATTGTGTCAAGTTGTAAATCCTTTAATCCTCATGGCTTCCATGACTTTCTAACCTTTCGTGCATGCTAAATATTGTTCCTGTTCACAATCTCAATGCACAGATCAAATACCAAGTGATTTGTCATTATCAAAAGACTTATAGAGTCAACATAGGTGAAAAATGTTATCTATATAAATAATTCCTAGAGAATTATTACTAGGATAATATACACAAGTAGTGGTGTCAAAGAAGATTAAGTATTAAAGTCATTGGAAGTATATATACAATTTCACCATTCAAAGGGGAAAAAATTTACCTTTGCCTACTACTAAATCATGTAAGGAGGCCTACAAGTTATGAAGACCTATTAAATGTCAATTGGACTTGCTATGACACTCTTACAAAAATAGCTAAAGCTATAGGTTTAATAGAATATGACAATAGTATTCTTTAATGCCTTATAAAAGCATCAAACATTAGAATGTCATTATCTTTAAAGAAATTGTTTGTGACAATATTAGTCTTTTGCAGTCCGTCAAGGGTAAGAGATTTATGGAATAAGTTCTACACATATATGGTTGAAGACTATACATTGTCTAGTAATACACTTAATGCCAAACATATGTATAGACTTTTACACAACCTAAATATTTTGTTATTGCAACATGGTAAGTGGGTGGTTGATTATGATCTACCTACATTGGTGGATTCTTATAATGAAAATGTAGATATATTGAGAATCATATAAGATGAACTTTTGATTTTAGTTACAGATGAAGACCTAATGGCAGTTTCATTGTTGAATAATGATTAGAAAGTTACTTATGCCACGATAATGAGTTGTACAAAATAATTATTTTCTTTGTAGATGGTTCTAGTGGTATTGGCAAAACATTCCTATACTGAACTTTGTTAGCAAGTTTGAGAAAACAAGGTTACATTGTTTTAGCCACAACTACATTTGGTATAATAGTAACATTACTACCTGGAGGAAGGACAACACATTCAAGATTTAAAATACCTTTTAATCTCAATGCCTTCTCGACCTGTTTAATAAGTAAACAATTATATTTAGCTAAGCTAATAAGGTGTGCTTCACCTATTATTTGAGATGAAGCACTAATGGCAAATCGACGTGCATTCGAAGCTTTGGATTTAACAATGAAGGATAAAATTGTCGTTGATTTACCATTTGGTGAAAATATAGTGGTTCTTGGAGGAGTTTTAGGCAAATACTTCCAATTGTCCCAAAAGGTATAAAAGCTAAAATATTGGATGCATGTATTGTTAACTCCTCATTATTAGGTATAGTTAAAGTGATGAGAATCGACAAGCACCATTAAAAGGATCCATTGCATGTTCTAGTTGGGCCTATCATTATAGAGAGATCCAAGAAGATCAAACAAGCACATCATGGGTTGATTCAAGATATTTGGGCTTATTCAAAAATAGGGCACTCCAAGCTTGGCCTGAAGAAAGATGAAGGCTTAATAAACTTAATCCAAGTTTTTGATGGAGTTGATCTTACTTAAATATTGTAATCTCCTTAATAATGATATGCTATTCAAATATGGGATTTGACTTTTTTACTTAAATCTTTACATTTAATTTGTAATCTTGCAAGACAACTTGTTTGCTTGTATGTGCATGTCTTTGTAAGTTGTGTTATTATTAATTGTGTTGGATTGAGAGTTGTTGTAATCTTGCAAGACAACTTGTTTACCTACATGTGCATGTCTTTGTAAGTTGTGTTATTATTAATTGTGTTAGGCTGAGAGTTGTTGAGAGTTGTTAAGAGTTGTTAGAAGTGTTTAATGCTTTGTCTCCCAAGCTATGCCTATAAATAGTATTCTCATTGTAAGAACAAAGACATGATGGAATAAAAATGTGAGGGTTTGTTTCTTCTTGGTTCTTCAGAGAACTTGAGAACTTATCAAGGATTTTTCCTTGTGGCATTCAAATTGTATACCTTCGGTTCGTGATTTAATCATAATCATTGGGTGGAAGTCTGTTACTTTATACCTTCAGTTCGTGATTTAATTATAACCATTAGGTCAAGGTTTGTTACTTTATACCTCCGGTTCGCATTTAATTTATAAACGTTGGGTCGGGATTTTCTATCAAAAATCTAAATTTTAGCTTTCTTGGGCAAACATTCCAATATTGATTGTCGGGGCTTCAACGCATGTCGGTTAAGGTTCACATCATTTGGCAAGTATTCCAATATTGTTTGTTGGGTCTCAACACGTGTCAATTGGGGCTCGCATCATAAAGTCCTTCATTTAAAGTAAAAATGAGATCAACTAAGGATCAACATTTTTTAGAATTTTGAATGAGTTTTAGGGATGGAAACAAAGCTACAATCAGAGATGACACGATTAAAGTACCAAATGAAATGACTATATCATGAGAGAGACATAAATCATTAGACTTACTGATTAACAATGTATTTTCAAATTTACAAAACCATTTGAGTGATGCAAGATACATGGTTGAAAGAGCTCTACTAAGAACTTTGAATGATGAAGTTGATCTCATCAATGAGAAGATAATTAGTCAAATATCATGCCATGAATACACTTTTTATTCATATGATGAAGTAGAAGGAGATGCATGCTATCTATATCAACAAGAATTCCTCATTTTAATCTCCCTTGGTGATTTGTCACCACATACATTGAGACTAAAGAAGGGTGTGCCTATGATGTTTTTAAGAAACATAGATCAAAAATTCGAACTATGCAATGGTGCAAGATTAATATGTCATGGTTGTTTTAATAATGTGATTAATGCAAAAATGTTAACTGGTGAATTTTCTAGAACTAGAGTTTCTTGGGCCAAAATTCCTTTCAATACCACATAAAATGTTTAGTAAATAAATTTTTCATGATAAGGAGACAATTTCCAATATGTTTGAGTTTTGCTTTAACAATAAAGAAATCACAAGGGCAAACTACTAAAAATGTTGGTGTTTATCTTTCAAATCATGTCTTCAGTCGTGGTCAGGCATATGTAGCATTTTCATAAGGAGTATCAATGTTGACCACTAAAATTTTGATTTAGACAACATAGATGCAAAGGAAGGAATCTACACATGAACTGAAGTGTATAAAGAAGTGTTGTTACCTTTTAATTAGGTATATGTTTAATTTCTTTTATTGCTTTTGTAACATCCTCAAAATTCTTACCATTATATATATATATATATATATATATATATATATGTATATCCACATCCGTACCTAAGCAGCGGGAACACATATCATACAACCATTTGCATATATACTATACAATACTAGAATCCAGTGTATACAGACTATAGTCATGCAAAAATACCCCTCCTGCATCATCTACTCAAAATATACACAACTCTGTCAAAAACTCACCCTATAATCAGGGTAATCAAACTACTCTCTATCCACGAGCCTGATCTGCTCGCCAAACTGGCGAGCCTAAAAAATGTTAAAGTAACAGGGTGATTCGACGCTCAATAAGTAGAAATATGCTATTACTAGTGTGTGGCAACTAAGTTAAGAATACTTTTAAAATAGCAACTGAACTGTAATGCAATAAATAATCTGTAAAGCGTATTTTCTTTCTCAATTTAAAATATAATGTATCGTCTGTATTTTCTACTTTTCATTTGGATAATATCATACTATACTCAACATATATTGTAAAACTATATGCATATACATAAATGTGCTTTATCCCTGGAACTCTGTACGTCATGATTTGACCCCTCATGACAGGGTTGTGCGGCCTATAGGCGAGACTTCATCTATTTTGCCCTCCAGATAAGTCAATATACTCTACTCTACCTCAGCCCAGCCAAACTACATCCACTCCTAGGCTCAAGAGTGGCTACTACTTCGTCAAAATCGGGCCCCTCCACCTAGTGAACTAGGGAGCTGCAACCTCTCTGAGCACGGCTGACGGTACCCACACACTATCTGAGATATGTGGTTGCACTCTATCTGTATATAGCAACGGTACCGTGCTCTGTATTCTATATCTGTAGTGTATCTGTCTGTAATCTTTCCACAGGGATCTGATACTATATACATATATATTCTTTTACTGTTTTCATCATGTTTCCAAAATTACCATAACGCTATCTTTCTGTACTGAAAATAATGTAATCTTTGTATACTGTATCTGTAGCATCTTGATGCTACCTCTGTATATCTATCCGTATCTCTATCTATATACTCTGTTTGTATACTCTGTATGCTATGGTAATAGGAAACATGTCATGCTATAACTCTGTATATATTGTTTTGTATAAACTGTAATATATATACTGATCTGAGTAAAACTGTATACATGTATATGTATATATGTATATATCTGTTTCATGAAACTATTCGTATAAAAGTTGTATATGCATGTAAATTTCTCTGTATAATCTCTGTGAATATATAACTATATTTGTATATTCTGTATAATTCCATATACTGGGAAAAACTATATAAACTGTATATGCTGTCTATATCTGTGTATTCAATATAGTATGACACATTATAAAAGCTATATAAATTCCTTCATCACATGAAAATCTACTCAGGTCACACAAGCATTGAAACTCATATTTATGTAAATACTGTATAATAAACTAGTATAAATATGTGTCTATGAAATCTCTTATAGCATTATGAAAACTCCTAGCATAGCATATTTCTCTTACCTTAACTTTGAAAAGTCCCTATAAAATTCTGGCTCTATACCCGCAAGGTTCCTAACTCAACATCCTAAAAACACAATACCCTAGAACAAAATATCAGTATTTTCTTACCTACAACATTTCTTATAACTGGGGGAAAGGCAAATACTGAATAAAATATCTTACCTTGAAATTGGGATGAAATCTAACCCAACTTTTCCAACGACCAGCTCTAGCAGACTTGCAAAGAACTTCGCCAGAAGCGTCGTGGTAGCCTCAGATCTTCGATCCGACGAGAAACAAACCTGGAAACGAAGAGAGAAGTGAGAGAGGGATGTAGAGAGAGAGAGAGAGAGGAGCGTTAAAAATGGATAAAAATTCAAGTTTTCCACTTTTATACTGCGACTTTCGTCGACAAGACACGTCATCTCGTTGACGAATCTTTCAGTAATTTCGTCGACGAACCTTGCTCCCTCATCGATGAAATTTAGGTTACCCCAAAACCTCTCTCTGTATTTTCTCGTCGACGAGACATAGCTTCGTCGACGAATTTCCTTATGCACTTGTCGACGAAGCCCTGTATTCGTCGACGAGTTTCCTTATGCACTTGTCGACAAAACCCTGTATTCATCGATGAGTTTTGGTAATTCTTTGAAATTATTATTATTATCATTATCTCCAAAATGTGATGTCATGAAGTCTACTGCCTCCTTCTGTTCCTGTTTCCATTTTCCTCCCTCTTTATTATTTAAATAATATTATTCTTCAGGTCACTACAGTCTTAAACAACTATAT
The DNA here is from genome assembly GCF_029873635.1 of Malania oleifera. Taxonomy (NCBI): domain Eukaryota; kingdom Viridiplantae; phylum Streptophyta; class Magnoliopsida; order Santalales; family Ximeniaceae; genus Malania; species Malania oleifera. The sequence continues at coordinate 56,411,702 of NC_080423.1, read as the reverse complement.
ATACTACAAAGTCCCCACTATTTGTTTATAATTAAATTCTTTCAATATCTTTTCAATTCTATGTAGGACAACACCTTAATACGATGTCTTACATTTCGAAACTATGTCAAGAAATAAAGGCAATCAAAGTCCAACCATATGTAATTACCTATAACCTTTTACCTACTTATTCCATATTGATATTTTAAATTTGATTATTCTTATCCTTTTGAATTTATTTTATCATAGGTTTATTAGATTTTCATGCAAGAGAGATATTTTCTTAAATGATGTTGCCATATTTCAACAAATAGTTCAAATAAAACAAGTTAGAAAAAAAAGTCTCAAATTAATTCAATAATGACTCAAAAAAATAAATTCATATATCATGTTACTTACGTTTACAACTGTTCTAGGTAAAACAATTTCAAATATATACTTTTGGATGGAGTTTTAGTGTTAGAGTAGATAAAACACAATTATGAAACATAGCTAAAGGAGTTATACTATCTCAATGTAATACAACTTATGATGAGTCATCCAAATGGTATAATACTCACTATCATATTCTATTTTTATATTCTAATTATATAAAGAAACTATACTTATCAGGTTACAATAAACAATCAAACAAAATATACGAAAATGGAGATATCTACATCAGGTATGTTTTTACAGTTTAATGATATGCCTAACTATATATTTTACATTGTAAATACTTTATATGTCTTCTTATGTCACGGTTCTTCAAATCACAAACAAGAGTCAGAAAAAAAATGATTAATGAACTACACAATATAATTACAAGGTATTATTTTCTCCACTACATTACATAATATAAATTTATATTCACATATTTGTATTAATTTTTTGTATTATTTTAATAGAGATATTGTTAAAATTAGTGGGAGGCAATTAGAAGAAAATTTAAAATGTTCTCATATATATACATTGTATAGTTGTCGAAACCAAGTCTTGGAATTTTATTTGATTGGAAGATATGTTGTTAGAATTGGTGTATTCCCAAGAGGGGGGGTGAATTGGAAATTTAAACTTTTCTCCTAGGTTGAACTAGATGTCAGCCGAATATAACAACTTAGGGTCTTTTTATCCAGTTCCAAATACGCCGATAAATACAATATGTGGAAATTTAAATCAAGTGCATTATTCACATAATAACATACACGTACAGTAAATATAAAGTGCGACAATATACACAAACACACGATATGTTATCGGGGTTTGGCCAACTGTGCCTACGTCCCCGCCTCTAGCTCACAAGCTAGAGGATTCCACTAATAGCTCACTTAAGGGTGGAGCGGCACCGTTTGCAACCAGGTCAAATTAACATAGGGCTGACCTCAACCTTAACCAGGTCAATTAGCGGGGCTGACCTCAACCTACACGCCTTAACAGGACGATGCACCTAACTTTCCTAATCGGGTCTAAGCCAATCCAGGACTATTCCAGGGCTAGTCTCCCTCTTCAGGCCCATACCTGGAAATACAAAAAATGTGTATATAATCAGATGGTACAGTGATTGTGCTTTCATGTAAAGCAGATATGTACCCAAATACGTGCAATATTATACACCACAATATGATTCAGTATGTAAGTTCAATGTGGTCTAAATAGTTCAACTCTCAAAGGTATTTTCTATCTGTGTAATGCGTACGTGAGAGTGACAAACAAGCAATCTCTGTATCACAAGATATTCAGCAAATAAGTTCACACAAAGATGTCAAGTCTCAAGTATCTCAATCAGCAAGATATCTCAAGCATGTAAGTGTCAAATGATGTATATGCTTGGTTTGCAAAAGATGTGTAATCTTTGTATTCAGCAAATAATGTATGAGTGAGTGAATATTGCAACAAAGATCACTATCACAAACACAAATATCTTTTGACAAATATGTCAATATAAATCATACAAGATATTTGAAGGTGTTTTGAAAATATTTTGCACCCAAAACAAATACAATCTTCTCAAGATCTTGCAATGAAGGTGCAAACTTAGAAGATCTATCAAAATCTTCTTAGGATAGACTTATCAATAAAGTCCCCCTAAGAATCCTTAGGTTTTTCTCTCAAATAAAATCGTGTCAATCAATCAAGAGTGAGAGAGCAAACCTATTTAGACTAGCACTCAATCAACTTACAAAGGGTTTAATCAGTATGAGAAGGTAAGTATGAGTGTAGGAGGCTCAAATATGAGTATTATAAGATTTGGAAATTTCAGAGAATTTCTCCTAATCAAAGTGGTTAATCATTCTTCATTTTCACAAATGATCTCATATATGTAGGCATGGGAGAAAATATGACCATTGGGGACCTATTGGGTAATATTAGGCAAGTTTAATGATATTTAAAGCATTTTAACCCTGTTTTAAAAAATATTTAACCGCGGTAAAAATCAGGGCAACCCAAGAGGTTCAGTCGACCAGAACAAGTTCGATCAACCAAGTCTCATATGGTTTGGTTGACCAGGGGACTTTTGAACTGAGGGCTCGGTCAACTAGGAGGGGGCGATTTCTCAATTTTTGAGGTTCGATCAACCAGACCATTTTGAACTAGCTAGTTCGGTCGACCAGACAGCTAGGATTTCTCCCGAGGACCCTCGGTTAACCAGGTAGTTGGAGTACAAAAAGGGGTCGGTCGATCAGATGGTCAAACTTTTGACCCAAGGTGGTTTCGGTCGACCAGGGCCTTTTGAACTACCTAGTTCGATCAATCAGGTGGTCAAAATGTTGACCATAGAGGGTTTCGGTCGACTGAGGCTTTTTGAACTATTCTAGTTCAATCGACCGAAAGTGCACCAAGTGTGCATTTCGATCCCGTTTTGAGACATACAAACCCTAATGAAGTGTCTAACAAACATATGTGCAAATGTTTGTCCTAGGGTCACTTGGGGTCCAATTTTAAGACACCGAAAAAGTCCGGTGTCGGTCGATCGAAACCCTAAGGTCTTTCTAAGGTCATTTCTCATTCACGATTTGTTTGAGCTTACGTAATAAATCATACATGTGATGTGTGTGAGCTTATTACAAACCAATCCCTATTTACTATTACAGAACCTTTGCATAGAAATGAAATACAATACAATCGTAAATTGGATCTTCAGCTTCAGTTCCTCTTTGTGCTTTCATTATGATCTGCCAATTAGAATACATGTATTCCAACTTAAAGCTTTAATGTGCCATCAATATATTTGCTAGTATAGACCTACACATGAACTAGATATCCATTAAACATATGATTGTTTGTCATTATCAAAACAGGGATATAACCTATAAGGTCAATATATGTGCATATTAAATATCTTTTACCTATTACGTTTTACTATATAATAGTAGATAAGTGTTTTTTTAATGAGCATTCTTATACAACAACAATAATAACAAGCCTTAAGTCGCACTAGGTGGGGTTGGTTACATGAATCCTTTCCCACCAACTCACCCGATCCAAAGTGTTTTCCTTTATAAGATTAAGGGCTATTAAATCCTTCTTCATTCCAAGTTATTTTAGGCATATCCCTACAACTTTTGATGTTGAAAACACTAACTCACTCCTCCTCATAGGTGCTCTACTAGCTTGCATTTCAAATGCCCAAGTCATCTAAGTCGTCCCTCCCTTATCTTGTTTTCAATCGATGTTATACCTAAATTATTGCATATATGGTCATTTCTTATTTTATTTTTTAATGTTAAACCACTTATCCATCTTAACATTCACATCCTAACAACTTTCATTTTTTGTACATGTTGTTTCTTAGTTGTCCAACATTCTAAACCATAAAGCATGGTTGACCTTATAGCCGTTTTACAAAACCTTTCTTTTAATTTTGAGAGTATTCTACGATCACAACACACCTGACACACTACTCCATTTTAATCAACCTATCTTAATTCTATGCACTACATTTTCTTCAATTTCTCTTTCAGCTTACATAACATATCCAATATATATAAATCAACCAATACCATTAATCTCTTGATTATCCCATTTAATCTTCTTTCTATTGCTACTCCTTACATTACTGAAATTACATTTCTTCTATTTGGTGTTATTCCTACTTATCCTAAACCCTTTAGACTCTAATGTAGCTCTCCAAAGTTCTAGTTTAGATTCCACCCTACTTCTACTATCATGAATCAACACGTTATCATTTACAAATAGTATACACTAAGTGTAATAACCCAAGGAATTTAAACAGGGCCTCGACGACAAACACAGGGAATTTGTCGACGAGGGTACATGAGGATCTCGTCGACAAAGACACGTTTCGTCGACGAGAAGATATTGAGAGGTTGTTCTTCCAAGTTCTGAATTTCTTCGACAAGGAGAAGGCATTCGTCGACGAACCTCCTTCTTGACCTCGTCGACAAAGGTGACGTGGCTCGTTGACGAAGGTTATAGTATAAATAGTCCTAATCTCGGATTTTTAGCAAAATTCTCAGTAAAATCCCCTTTTTCTCTCTCTTCTACGGTTCTTCCCTCTTCTCTCTTTGATTCCGGCCCCGTTCCTCACCGGATCGACAATCTGAGGCCACCATGATGCTCCTGGGAAAGTTCTCTCCAAGTCTGCCGGAGCAGATCAATGGTGGGACTGAGTTGAATTTCATCCCAGATTCAAGGTAAGACCTATTATTCAAAATTAGGCTTTCCAGAAGTTGTAGAAAATGTAGTAGTCCAAGAAATAATGATGTTTTATTCTAGGATATATTGTTTTCAGGGTGTTTAGTGGGGAACCCTGTGGGTGTAACACCAGTCACAGTAGGGGATTTTGGCAAGAATCAGGTAAGGGAAATATGCTATGCTAGGAAACCTTAGTATGATTTCAGTGCAAATTATATATTTTTACTAGATTATTATTCAGACCATAAATATAATTTTCAGAGCCTGATATCCTTAATAATTATTTGTGTGCATGAGTTGGTAGTAGAATAGTACAGTATTTATACAATTTACAAATACCATGTTTATAACTTTTTAGCAGAAATATCATGATATTTACATGTTTGTAGAATGATGAATTTTTCGTATACAGTATACTCAGAAACATATATTTTCAACAATTTCAGAACATCATGATTTCAGTACCATAACACCTTGATACTCAGATATTTAGACAACTATTCATTTATACAGAAACCAAACATTCAGTTAGTTATTCATATTTTCAGATAAGTTTTATGGGATTATGGCTATTTTAAAATCATGGTAAAAATAGTATATTAGAAATATCAGCTACCTAAATAGTATCAGACCCTAATGGAATAGATTCAGTCAGCAGAGCTCGATAGCGTAGCTATATTCGGTTCAGAGTGCAACCACATTACTCAGATAGTATATGGTATTCAGAAGTTGATCGTCCCTATGTTGTAGACAGGCTCCCCATCAGATATGGGTTGAGGGGGCCGATCTAACTGTCAGAGTTCAGTTGACTTACCTTGGTCGGTCAGCCAAGTTAGGTCCCGCCTACGGGCCACACAACCCTATCATGAGGGGTTAAATCATGACTTTCAGTTATCCATCTAGGGAAGTTTTCTCAGTTATTATATGTATATATAGATTTACAGAAATAAAGGATGTACCCATGTATAATAGAAGTATTATGAATAGAAAACTTGTATATGACATATTAAGCACATAGATAAAATTGGTGTTTAATGTTATTATTTAGACCTGTATTCCTTCTCAGAATTCAGTTATTCATGATATTTTAAATCAAATGTTTTACATAATGTGACTTATTTGCCACACACTACGATAGCATATTTCCATCTTACTATGAGGTTTTGTCTCATCCTAAGTGTTTAATATATTTTTTCAGGTGTTCCAGCTATGCAGCGATCAGGCTCACATGTAAGGGGCTACTTGTGCCCTTGCCCTGTACAGAGTGAGTCTTTTGGTAGTTAATCCTCTATAGCCCTAGTTTCAGGAGGGTATTTTTGGGATGTTGTATATGTATATTTTTGGTGTATTTTGGCACTCTGGTATTATATATATATATATATATATATATATATATAGTTATGGTTATATGATTTCAGCTTCTTGCTGCTTAAGTTAATGGTTTTATATTAATTAGATGGTATCGGAGCAGTGAAATTTCATAGTATTTATTACTAAAAAAATTAAATTAATTAGCAGGTCGTTAGAGTTTGGTATCAGAGCCTAGGTTGTTAGGTTCTGTAGACTTTAGAGTCCAGCGGAAGTAATATCAGAGTATAGGAAATGATTGAGGTTTTGTTCTGTAGTCTGGGTACATGATTTTCATAGTGGTTTCTATGTTTTTCCTGGGGTGACGATTTCAAGAAAACCATAGTAAACTATTGTCAAGTTGTGTGTCTAGGTTGCAGAGTTGGATTTTGAATTAAGATCAAGGAAGGTAGTTAATTAAGAATATAGGATTCAAGTTGAATGAAATAGATTAGGTTTGAATAGGAGATAAAGTTCTTAAAGTGTGTTCCTAATTTTTCAGGATGGACCCAGGAAGCAGTGGTACGAATGCTAGGGGAGATAGACTAGGGCCTTCTAGTATGGGAAGTGGAGATACTGACGCCGTACTACGCAACGTCACCCAGCAGGAGATGGTTGAGATGGCCAGGAGCTTAGAGGAGTGTAGCTACATGATCGAGTAGTTTACGCGGATGAAGCCCCATATTTTGTTGGAGGAGATGACCCAATTATAGCTGAAAATTGGGTCCAGGATATTGAGGAAACGTTGGTCATGCTTCCATTTGCGGATGAACAGAAGGTGGTATTTGCGGCATTTAAACTAATAGGATAGGCGAAGCGCTGATGGAGATCGGTGTGACTAATTGAGGCGTAGAGATCGGTTGTAGTGCCAGTGATGTGGGATCGATTCAAGGAGTTATTCTTTGAGCGATATTTCCATGCTATTGTTTAGAGCATGAAAGCAATAGAGTTTATGCACCTAGTACAGGGGCAGATCACATTATCTCAGTATGCAGCTTTGTTTATTGAGTTGTCGCGATTTGCCCCCATGTTTAGCACCTGATGAAAAGAAAAAGGGAAGAAAGTTTGAAGAGGGTCTGAGACAGAACTTGTTTGAGCAGGTGATTGGTTTTAGGGCTCAAACATTTGTGGAGGTTGTAGATAGAGCTGTGATTATTGAGAGTAGTATACAGAGAGGTATAGCAGCTCAAAGTCAAAGGAAGAGGCCCACACCTTAGGATTTTCAGGCAGGCTCCAGTTGGGGCCCATTGAGAGGAGGTCGTGATAGGGGAGATTAGAGGAAGGCAACAGTACCTCATGAGAATTAAGGTATGCAGACCTTCCCAGTATGTCAGACATGAGGTAGACGACATTGGGGGAGTGCCGGGCAGGGAGAGATGTTTACTATCGTTGTGGGAGACCCGGCCACATGGCACGTGCATGCCTAGGACTGCCAAACCAAGTTCCAACTCTCAGGCCCTATCAAGGAGGATATCAGGTGGCTCGAGAAGGCCAGCAGAGGAATGTAACCCTAGTGAGTGTTTATGCTTTAATACCGGGTGATGCTATGGCTGCCGCGAATGTTGTGACAGGTACTTTTACTACTCTATCACATCCAGTTATTGTTTTATTTGACTCAGATGCTACTCATTCTTTTTTCTTTGCGTCCTATGTCAAATTATCTGAAAGTGAGACTCAGTCATTAGATATTGAATTCTCACTAGCTACACCATCAGGGTCAGAGATGAGGTGTCAAAGGGTACTCAGAGGCTATCCAATAAAAATTCAGGGGAGAGTGCTACCAGCAGACCTAATTATATTATATATGTGTAGGTTTGATGTAATACTAGATATGGATTGGTTGGCAGTAAATCACGCCAATATTGATTGCCGTCAGAAAGAAGTAATTATCAGACCCCCTGGTGAGCAAGAATTCAAGTTTATTGGCTCACGTGTTCGTGCTCCATCGCAACTAGTGTCAGCTATGCAAGCGAGCAGATTGCTCCTAAACGGAGGTCAGGGGTTTGTGGCTTTTGTAGAGGAAGTGTCAGAAAATAAATTGAAGCTTGACAGTACACTAGTAGTACTAGAATTCTCATATGTTTTTCGAGAGGAGCTACCTGGGTTGCCTCTCGAACGCGAGGTAGATTTTGCTATAGATTTACCGCTAGGGACAGCACCAATCTCTAAGGTTCCCTACCGTATGGCTCCAACTGAATTGGGAGAATTAAAGGATCAGTTGCAAGACTTGATGGATAGGGGATTCATACGACCCAGTGTATCGCCGTGGGGAGTTCTAGTGTTGTTTGAAAAGAAGAAGGACGGGCCTATGAGGATGTGTATTGATTATAGAGAGATAAACAACGTTACTATTAAGAACAAATATCCTCTGCTCGTATAGACGATCTATATGATCAGCTCTAGGGTACACGAGTGTATTCCAAGATTGATCTTAGATCAGGTTATCATCAAGTGAGGGTCAAAGCAGAGGACGTCACGAAGACAGCCTTTAGGACCAGGTATAGGCACTACGAATTCCTCGTTATGCCATTTGATCTGATGAATGCCCCAGCTGTGTTCATGGACTTGATGAATAGGGTCTTTCACCAGTATCTAAATCAGTTTGTAGTGGTTTTTGTTGATGATATACTGGTTTACTCGAGGAGTTTATAGGATCATGAGGTGCATTTAAGAAAGGTACTATAGATGCTCAGGGTGAAAAAGCTCTATGCCAAGTATAGCAAGTGTGAATTATGGCTTGAGAAGGTTGCGTTTTTGGGCCATGTGATCTCAGGAGATGGTATTTCAGTGGATTCCAACAAGATTGATGCAGTGGTGAATTGTACCAGGCCGAAGAACGTGCAAGAAGTTAGAAGTTTCTTAGAATTGACAGGTTATTGTCGTCGATTTGTTGAGGGGTTTTCAGCCTTATCAAGACCTCTCACACGTTTGACCAAGAAAAATGTCATATTTGTATGGGATGAAGAATGCGAGCAGAGTTTTCAGGAATTAAAGCAGCAGCTTGTCACTACAGCAGTACTGACAATTCCATCAGGAGGTGATGGTTATGTAATTTATAGTGACGCGTCTTTGAAAGGGCTCAGTTGTGTATTGATACAACATGGTAAGGTGGTAGCGTATGCCTCTAGGCAATTGAAAGAATATGAAAAGAACTACCCTACTCATGATCTGGAATTGGCTGCAGTAGTACAGACATTGAAAATTTGGAGGCATTATTTATATGGTGAGAGATGTGAGATATTTTCTGATCATAAGAGTTTAAAGTATTTTTTTACACAAAAATATTTGAATATGTGGCAAAAGAGAGGGTTGGAACTCATTTAGGATTACGATTGTACCATCAATTACCACCTAGGTAAAACAAATGTGGTGGTTGATGCACTGAGCCGTAAATTAGAGGATACAACGCAGTTAGCTGTAGCAATTTAGCATCCAATTCTAATGGACTTGGAAAGGCTTGGCATGGAGTTAGTGGAAGACGATCCTTAGGTGTTTATTGCCAGTCTGGTTGTACAGCCTACACTATGTGAAAAGATTAAAGCTACTCAGGGGGATGATCCAAAATTAGTAAAAGTGATAGCTAGAATACAAGATGGTTAAGGAGAGGAATTCAGCATTTCATATGATGGGACTTTGAGATTTCGCACCAAATTGTGCGTGCCTGCAAATGATAGCATTAGGAGAACAATTCTAGAATAGGCTCACAGATCTCTATACACTATTCATCTTGGCAGTACAAAAATGTATAGGGATCTGCGAAAATATTTTTGGTAGAGTGGCATGAAAAGGGAGATTGCAGAATTTGTACAGCAGTGCTTGACGTGCCAGCAGGTTAAGGCTGAGCACCAGAGGCCGACAGGACAGTTGCAGCCACTTTTCATTCCCGAATAGAAGTGGTACCATATATCCATGGTTTTTGTTACTAGGCTACCGCCAGTGCCGCATGGTCAGAATGTCATTTGGGTAATTGTTGATAGGTTGACGAAAACGGCTCATTTTCTACCCATTAAAGTTAGCTACCCTATGAACAGATTAGCAGAGATTTATATACAGGAGATTGTTCGACCCCATGGTGTGCTGGTATCTATAGTCTCGGACCGTTACCCATGCTTTACATCATGGTTCTAAAAGAGCTTGCGGGAGGCTTTGGGGACCCAGTTAGCATTCAGCACTGCTTTCCATCCTCAGACAGACGGTCAGACAGAGAGAATGATTCAGGTACTTAAGGATATGCTACGAGCATGTGTGTTGGATTTTGGGGGTAGCTGGACCTAGTATTTGCCATTGGTGGAATTTGCCTACAACAACAACTATCAGGCTAGCATAGGCATGGTTTTTTATGAAGCATTCCATGGTAGGAGGTGCCATTCTCCTTTATACTGGAAGCTAGGTGAGAGGTGAGTTTTGGGGCCAGAAATAGTACAGCAGGCGTAAGATAAAGTCCGACTTATTCAACATAGAATTAGTGTAGCACAAAGTTGGCAGAAAAGCCACGCGGATACTCGCCGTCAGGAATTGAAATTTGAAGTGGGTGATCATGTATTTCTAAAAATAGCACCACTGAAGGGAATCATGAGGTTTGGGAAAAAGGGTAAGTTGAGCCCTAGGTTTATTGGCCCATTTGAGATACTCGAGAAGATTGAGCCAGTTGCCTATCGGTTAGCTTTACCACCATCTCTATTCAGGATTCATGATGTATTTCATGTTTCTATGTTAAGGAAATACGTCCCAGATCCTTCCCATATTATCAGCTACGTAAAATTAGAACTTAGTGATGTTCTAGCATATGAGGAAGCTCCAGTACAAATTTAGATAGAAAAGAACAGGAATTGTGCAATAAGAAGAAATCACTAGTAAAGGTTTTGTGGAGGAATCACGCGATAGAAGAAGCTTCTTGGGAGCTTGAATATGAAATCAAACAAAAATACCCCCACTTGTTTAGTGAATTACAGCAGTGATGTATACATTAAGATGATAATTTTATTTTGTTAGTTCAGTGTAATTGTAATGTAGAGTATAGGATAGGTAGTATTTTGGTTTTGGGGGAATTTTCTTTTATAATTGTAATCTCCCACAACTACTTATTAACCACGATATTCCTCTGCCATAAGTGAGGGTAAGTAATAAAATAAGTAGATCGTTTATCTTAAAGGAGGATAGATCATATGAATAGCAATTTCGAGGACAAAATTTTATAAGGAAGGAAGAATGTAATAACCTAAGGAATTTAATTAGGGTCTCGTCGACGAACACAGGAAATTCATCGACGAGGGTAAATGAGGATCTTGTCAACGAAGACATGTTTCGTTGACGAGAAGATACCGAGAGGTTGTTCTTCCAAGTTCTGAATTTCGTTGACGAGGAGAAGGCATTCATCGACGAACCTCCTTCTTGACCTCGTTGACGAGGTGACGTGACTCGTCGATAAAGGCCATAGTATAAATAGTCCTAATCTTGGATTTTTAGCAAAATTCTCACTAAAATCCCCTTTTTCTCTCTCTTCTATGATTCCTTCCTATTCTCTTTTTGATTTTGGCCCCGTTTCTCACTGGATCGACGATCTGAGGCCACCACGATGCTCCTAGGAAAGTTCTTTTCAAGTCTGCCAGAGTGGATCGTTGGTGGGATTGAGTTGAATTTCATCCCAGATTCAGGGTAAAGTTTTTTATTCAAAATTAGGCTTTCCAGAAGTTGTAGGAAATGTAGAAGTCCAAGAAATAATGATGTTTTATTCTAGGATATATTGTTTTCAGGGTGTTGAGTAGGGAACCCTGCGGGTGTAAGACCAGTCACAGTAGGGGATTTTGGCAAAAATCATGTAAGGGAAATATGCTATGCTAGGAAACCTTAATATGATTTCAGTGCAAATAATATTTTTCTACCAGATTATTATTCGGACCATAAATATAGTTTTCAGAGCCTAATATCCTTAATAATTATTTGTGTGGCATGAGTTGGTAGTAGAACAATACAGTATTTATACAATTTACAAATACGATGTTTATAGCTTTTTAATAGAAATATCATGATATTTACATGTTTATAGAATGATGAATTTTCAGTGTACAGTATACTCATAAACATATATTTCAGAACATCATGATTTCAGTACCATAACGCCTCGATACTCAGATATTTAGAAAGCTATTCAGTTATACGGAAACCAAACATTCAGTTAGTTATTCAGATTTTCAGATAAGTTTTCGATATTATGGTTATTTTAAATCATGGTAAAAATAGTATATTAGAAATATCATCTACCTATATAGTATCAGACCCTGATGGACCAGATTCAGTCAGAAGAGCTCAGTATTGTAGCTATATTCAGTTCAGAGTGCAATCACATTACTCAGATAGTATGTGGTATTCAAAAGTCGATCGTGCCTATGTTATGGACAGGCTCCCCTTCAAATATGGGTTGAGGGAGCCGATCTGACTATCGGAGTTCAGTTGACTTACCTTGGTCGGCCAGCTAGGTTAGGTCCCGCCTACGGGCCGCACAACCCTGTCATGAGGGGTTAAATCATGACTTTCAGTTATCCATCCAAGGAAGTTTACTCAGTTATTATATGTATATACAGATTTACAGAAATAAAGGATGTACCCATGTATAATAGAAGTATTATGAATAGAAAACTTGTAATGACATATAAGTTAAGCAACATAGATAAAAGTGGTGTTATATGTTATTTATACCTGTATTCTCAGATTCAGTTTTTCATAATATTTTTAAATCAAATTTTTACAGAAATGTGACTCATTTGCCACACACTAGCGGTAGCATATTTCATCTTACTGACCTTTGTCTCATCCTAGTGGTTTAATATTTTTCAGGTGGTCTAACTAGGTGAGCAGATCAGGCTCACAGGTAGAGGGGCTACAGTGCTGCCCTGTCAATAGAGTGAGTATTTTGGTAGGTTATTCCTGTATAGCCCTAGTTTCAGTTGAGGGTATTTTGGGAATAGTTGTATATGTATATTTTGGGAGTATTTTGGCACTCTGGTATTGTGTGTGTGTGTGTCTATATATATATATATATATATATATATATATATATATATATATATATCTATATAGTTATGGTTATATGATTTCAACTACTCGCTGTTTAGGTTGATGGTTTTATATTAATTAGAAGGTGTCGGAGCAATGAAATTTCATAGTATTTATTACTAAAATAATAAAATTAATTAGCAGGTCGTTATACTAAGGGACCTCGTTTTGGATATTCTAAGTTAGTTTATCAATTACTAAAGTAAAAAAAATAAGGGCTCAAAGTAGAACCTTGATGTACACCTATTGTGATTGGAAACACTCTAGAATCTCCTCCTACAATCCTAACGCAAGTCATTTTTCTATCATACATATCCTTAATAACCTTCGTATATCTAATGCAAACTCCCTTCTTTTCTAATATCCACCAAAGCACTTCACTAGGTTGTAACGCCTCGAAACCTTAAACCTGGGTCCGGCGCGTTATACCTAATAATCCATAAATCAATATATACGCAGCGGAAAATAAATCATCCATCACCTGCATTTCCATAAATCTACATAACTCCCAAAACATTTTAATATTTTCACAATCATTCCTTACTTAACAGCCTTAAAACATAAAGACATAAAACATAAATATTTACATTCCCCAAAATTAACATAGAAATATACCATTTTCTTTTTCTATTTTCCAAAAATGTTATAAAACCTCGAGCTCTCTACGCTCGATTTTGAAGAGGTCCTGAAAAAGATGAATTCATATTCGGGTGAGACACATCTCAGTAAAGAAAGAAACAATATATTAAAACAATGTGTGGCTAACATGAGTTTATATAACAACATAAAATTTAATATTTGAAAATTGTTAACATAATTTTTGAAATCATTCTTTGATCCTAGCCAAACATATGCAAAAGATTTAACCCACAAGATTACCCAAGGGTAGGGGTGATTACCCGCCCATACAAGTAGCACCCCTCTGCTCTGATACCTAGGCAACCCAAAGGTCACAACTAAAGCATACCAGGGTACTTACCTTACTCAATAAGTCCTCCAGTGATAAATTGATCTTGTACTCACATTGTTCATACAAAAGTTTACCGGCGAAGGCTCCCAAGAATAAGGAAATCTACCTGCCCATACAAGTAGTGTCCCTCTGCCCTAGCACGTTATGCAGCCTACTGCTATTCCTGATACAATCAGGGCACTTGCCTTTCTCAGCAAGCTCTCGGACGAAGAGTTTGCCTCACCCAAACGTAACATGTTCTACTAACATAAATATAGTTAATACCATAATACATTATTATTTCTATCATTATTCAACCATTCACCTATGTTTATGTTCATAACTTTAACATTTCACTTTAAGTGACTCTTTCCCATTTTACATTGTTCACATTTCACATTTCATTTCCATTTCATTAATTTCCCTTTTCACTTCATTTCATTTCATACCCAGCATCTTTCAGCTGTTTTACCCAACTTCTTTCAACTATTTTACCCAACATTTTTCAGTTGTCATACATTTATCCAATATCTTTTAACTGTTTTACCTAACATTTTTTAACTGTTACACATTTACCCAGCATCTTTCAACTGTTTTACCCAGCATTTTTTAGCTATTTATCCAATATTTTTCAGCTGTTTACACGGTTGCATTAACACACACAAGCAACATAGTCTATATCATGTTTTATTCACAATGCATTACTTACTTAACCTGCATCTCATATATTTAACTTATATTTGCACAGAATCTCATGCCACACAATTTAGTAATAAAATTGATACATTGCTTGTAAAATACGCCAACCAACATTTAACGCTTATATACCGAAAATACCTTTCATTCCTTACATAATTACCCTAAAAATATTTTTTCACTTTCATCAGTTCATTTTCGCATATACATATCTAATAAACAGTCCTAAAGTCGCAAAAATATAATATAAATAGTTGGCATTTTAAACTCATATTGAAACATATATACGTATGTATAACATAATTTATTTTTCATTAAATTCATAAAACTTCTGATTTAATATATATTTGCCCCCTTACTTGATTTCTTGAACTATGCCAACAGGGATTCCGAAAAATACCTACGGTGCTCACCGGGACCCTAAATCAAAAATCCTAATTCCATGTAATTAATCTTGAATAACATATTATTTTAATATTTCCTAAACTTATAAATTCTAAATAAATAAATATACCCTTAAATATAGCCAAATTACCAAAATTTTCAAATCCCACTCTCGCTTTGGAGTGGGGCCAAGAAAACCCCAATTGAAAAATTACCTACATCAAAATGACGACGATCACGACTAGGACCCCGTGGTTGTGCTTGATTATCGATTTAATGGTAAATTCAACAAGAAATTGAGAAATTAGGGGAAATATTCCTTTCCCCAGGAGTGGTGCCTACGCCACTCGAGTAGAAATGTTGGTGGCAGAGTTAGAAATCCAACGGTACCTTCTGTTTTCCGATCGGCGCTAGTTAGGCTGACAAAATTTTAGAGAAAGAGAGAGAGAGAGGTGGAGACAGAGACGACGAGGGACTAAGAGAGATGCAGAGAGTTTAAAATATTTTGGGTGTCTCTGTTTCTTCACTTCTTCAGGAAAGCTTAATGTTAAAGCTTTCCTTCATATTAATATATTAACATTATATATATATATATATACATATATATCTACATTACTTTATTCATATATATATATATATATATATATATTCATTATGTTATTTATTTAATAAATCCAGTTTAATAATATTTAATTAACTAATAAATAATAATAATAATAATAATAATAAAGTTAATTAATTTTTTTCTATTCCTTTTATTTATTTATTTAATTAATTAACTTAATAATGTTTAACTAATTAATTGATTAATAATTTTAATTAATTAATAATGTTTTTTTTATAACTCTTTTTTTCCGGGTTATTACATAGGTACTCTATAAAAAGCTTTTTCTAAATTAGTAAAAATTATATGTAAGTCCTTCTTTTCCTTTAAGTTTTCCATTAAACTTCTTAAAAGATAAATAGCTTCTATTGTTGATCTCCTAAACATAAAACCAAATTAATTTTTTGAAATCTTCGTTTATAATCCTATTATATGTTCAATTACCTTTTCCCATAATTTCATCATATGACTCATAATCTTAATTCCACGATAATTATAATAGTTTTCAATATCGCCTTTGTTTTTGTACAAAGGCACTAGCATACTTTTCCTCCATTCTTCTGACATTTTCTTGGTTTTTACAATAGTGTTGAATAGATTAGTTAACCAAATAATTCCTTTATCCCCTAAATATTTCTAAACTTCAATTGGTATTTTATATGATCCTATAGATTTCCACTATTCATCTTTTTTAATGCCACCTTTACTTCAATGACTCTAATTTTGCGAATAAATCTCTAATTTTTAGTCTTCTCCTCATTTGTCACTTCTAAGTTCAATCTTCAATTTTGGTTTTCATTAAATAATTTGTTAAAGTACTCCACCACCTCTCTTTTATATCTTCTTCTTTAATTAAGACATTATCATTCTTGTCTTTTATATATTTTACATCTCCTAAATCTTTGCAATTTCCTTACCAAACTCTAACTAGTTTATAAATGTCTTTTTCTCCTTCTTTTGTACCTAGTTTAGCATATAAAGTATCATAAGCTCTATATTTAACTTCATTGATAGTCTCTTTTGCATTTTTCTCACTTCTTTATATTTTTCAAGATTTTTATATTTCTATAATTTTGCCCTATTTTATACCAATTTCTTTTTGACTTAATGACTTTTTGGACTTCTTGATCCCACCACTAACTTTCTTTACTACTCGACTATCTTCCTTTTGACTCACCTAAAACCTCTTTTATTATCCTTATGATTGAATTTGCCATTTTATTCCAAATAGCATTTGCATCAACCTTATCTCTTACTGTCCAATCACACTCTTTGTTCATTTTATCTTTGAAATTTACTATATTATCTCCCTTTAAGTTCCACCATGTAGTCCTCTTATGTTGATTTATACTATTCATCCTCTTCGATTTTTTAATATGTATATCTACTACTAAAACTCTATGTTGTATAGCCAAGCTTTCATTTGGAATAACTTTACAATCCTTCAAGTTAGACGATCTCCGTTCTTAGTTAAGAAGAAACCTATTGGACTTTTATTATACACACTCTTGAAAGTTATTAAGTGTTTTATAACAAAATTGTATGACGTGGCAAAATCTAAGATTGTATCACTGGCTTATCTCCATATCTATGACCTCTATGTGTTCTCATGGCGTATATTATCTCTATCATTGTGACCATTTAAATCAACTTCTATGAACGTTTTTTCAGATATTGGTATCCCTTGTAAAATACTATCTATATCATCCTAAAATTGTCCTTTTAGATTTTCTGCTAAGCCTATATGGAGAGCATACACACTAATGACATTTACCATCTCCCCGCCTAAAGCTATCCTGATTTTAATGATCTTATCTCCTATTCTTTTAATATCGATTATATTATCTTTAAAGTCTTTATCTACAATAATACCCACCTTGTTCTTATGTGTCTCTTTACTAGTGTATCAAAGTTTAAATTTTGAGTTTTTGATTTCTCTAACTTTCTCTTCTACCCATTTTGTCTCTTGAAGACATATTAGGTTAATTTTTCTTCTAAACATCATTTCCACTATTTTTATACTTTTTTTTCGTAAGAGTCCCTATATTCAAAGTTGCTAATCTTATCTTAGTTTCTTGTGCTAACTTATTAACCTTCTACCTTTTATACAGATTTGGTCTATTTCCTTGATATAGGTGAATTTGGTAAGAACTCATAATAATAAAATCTAACAAAATTTTACACTAGCTGTCAGCTACCTAACACAACCCTAATCTTTTATCCGGGGTAGGGACTAGTTATGTGTACAAATAATTTTTTTTAGGTGAAGTACACGTTTGTATTTTTTTTTCTTGTAAGCTTAATTCATATAGACAATTTTCTAAGTCACACCCTACAACTAATAGAAACTGCACACACATTACGATGTATTACAAAATTTTAAAGCATATAATTTTAGGTGATAATTCAAGCTAGGCTAAAATTAAAAAAATTCCATACAATAACACTTTTAAAAAAATTTGTATATTTTAAACTTGCAAATGAAAAATACAAAAACAAAAAAAAATGCATATACAAAGGCTGTATCAAATACACAAAATCTCCATTACTAACCAAATGTTGGAACGATTATTAATAATCAAAATATGAAAAGAAGTAACAAGAGAGGAGAATATCTCACTTGTGACTTAAACTAAAAAAAAAAAGGTAATGACAACCGCTTTAAAAGTACTATCTTAAGTACCTTTGACTCAAGAACTTTTAATGTTGCTAATGAAAATTTAAAGAATATTTAAGCAACGAGAGATTGCAAAAATTATTCAAATCTAAATTCAAGATTCACATCCAAGAATATTGAAGGAATAAGATATCTCAACCCATAAATTTTTATTTCTTTGTCATGATTTTAGGGTTGAAGAAATAAGAATCCCTAAATTTGCTTGAGTGGTTAGGAGAAAAGAAAGGAAAAAGATAGAAAAGGAGGAAGTTCAAAGAGTGGATTTGTTTGATTGACGAGAAACAAAACCAAAGGAGAGAATAGAAATACAGGAAAATGAAAGAAATAAAAAAGAAAATAAAATTTTAATGAGTGTTCTTATATGTAAATATATTTTAGAACTCATTAATATTATCTAATTTATCTATCTATTAATCATAATAATCATATATTACTATTAGCATCCAACTTTACATTAAGAATTTCAAACTTATGAATATGATCTTATAAATTAGAATCTTTAAAAAGCTACAGAGAACACACATGACGTGCGCGTATGATTAGTATAATTTAAATTTGTTTAATAAAATGTCATAGGCTTTGATTAAATAATTAAAATATATGGATGAATAAACAATCAGATTTTAAAATATATGTTGTATAAATTACTCATAAATTTTGTTTTCAGTTCGATTTTGGTTTGAAAATCAAAATCAAATTTTTTTATCTTTAAAAATTAGATTCGAAATCACACAATTTGTCATTGAGAAAGGGTGAGTTATAGGGCAATAAAATGGATATGGTAGACTTAAAATAGTTTGAAATGAAAGAATAAGTAATAGTTTAATAACTCTGAATTTGTTAAAAGAAATAATTGAAAATTGAATAAATTGGTTAAGAATCGACTCTATTTAGTAAAACTTAAGGCTTGATATCGTTGGTGTAGAATCGAAACCATAAAGCAAGGGGCCAAACCAAAACTTAGCTCCGTTTAGTTTTTAATCTTTGGAAAATTTTGTACACCTTTAATGTATTCGGAATTTTTTGTTTTGATTGCCGTATTTATGTGTTAAATAATATTTTTGTAAAAAAACTCCAAGCAGAAGGGGGCAGTTGTCAGGTGAAGGTTTTATACCCTCGCAGGCGTTCAGAGCCCAGAAGGAATCAATACTTAAATCCGTCCAGATTGAGGGAACGCAAACCATCATGGTATGGAAGCTTCATTCTTGCTCATATTTGTTTACTTCTTGAAGATTTATTAGTATTTTTGTCAAAAACTGAGGGATTTAGAATTTGGGTTGACTTTGATCCAGTTGAAAGAACCAAAGGAAGGACCCTTATGCCTTAAGGCGGCTTCTCTGTTCTAGTATTTTTTGTTTTTTTTTTCCTCCCGTGGATATGGACCATTTCTTGATGGTTGTTTCTTAGATTTAACATAATAGTATCTGAAAGATTTTTTTGATATTAATCACTCTCACCATTTTTTTTTTCTTTTGATTTGGCAGAAGTAGATCGTGGAGCTCAGGGTTTCGAATGTAATCGTCGATGGGTTTTGTTTTGATTCGGAGTTAGGAGCTTAAGCATCAATATTTGATCTTAATTTTTTATCGTGATTTTGTGGCATAAAAAAGGCAGAAATTTGGATTTTCACATCGTTTATTGATGGGTTTTGCTTAGATTTTTAGGAATCACTAGCAGCTTGAAGAATAGGGCTGCAGAGGCACCTAGTTGTGCAAAATTTATTGGTGTTGGGAATGGAGGATCAAATCGGTTTTGGCGATGAAACTTTGGCAAATTTAGTTAGGGAAGTGAAGTTGGAAGAAGATGAGGAAGAGTTTCGCAGTTGTTGTGAAGATGAGGAAGACTGGAAGGAGAGCAACGACTCAGTTAAGGAAAGTTCGCAATCACAAGACAATCCTGATGAATTTTCGGCCAGGATTTTATTCAAGGGCATGTCAATAGCTGATGCTGGTGAGTCTGGACTTTCTGGAATTGGGGTAGTTATAGAAAGATCAGAAAATGTTCTTCTTATTCAGGTGCAGAAAAAGTTGGAGTTTTATGTGGAAGAATCCGTGGCTGACTATTTAGCCTTAATGGATGGTCTAATGGAGGCTATGCGAAATAAAATTCGTAGGGTGTTTGCTTTTACAGATTCAGATATATTATACAATCAGGTTAGGACTCCTTTACCTATTGAGAATATGTTGATTGCTGATGTTTAAATATTTAGTTATGTAGTTGAATGAATGCTTGCCTTATGTGTTTTAATGGGAAACATTTGTAGGTTAGAAATGCTAGTGCACCCTGCACTAGTACTTTCCTGCGTAGCCTTGCTTTGCATTTTTATTCTCCAAATGTTTCTGGAACTTGATATTAATAGACTGCAATTGTTTTTTTTTTTTTTTAACATGTGGAGAAATTTTTGGTTGCAAAACCAAAATTTGGCTTGTTATTCATTTCTTAACAGCACATCAGCTTGCCTTTTTTGCATTTGATATTTTGGTTTTATTAATTTCTATTTACTTTAATAGGATACCTTTTGGCTTTCTTTTGGTTTTCGGGTGGCAATCTTTTGTAGATCTGTATTTTAAAACTTTCTTATTTCAATTTCTGGATCATGATGACTAAATTCTAATTAATATTTATATTCATCATAAGAGCAATGCTACTCAGGATTCATATTTAATAATAATAATAATAATAATAATAATTATTATTATTATTATTATAACAGTTAAGAATCTGAGCATTGCTATTTTTTTTTTCTCATTTAGATCTATAATCATTGATACCCAAGTAATATATAATTTTGATGGTTTGGTCATCCAATTGTGCTTTATTTGTAATTAATTTCGAACAGATTACATGTGAGAAGGAACTTGATAATCCGCTGTTGATTGCACTGAAAGAAAGGATCCTAGAGCAGGCACACAACTTGGAAACATTTAGTCTGAAACTTGTTCCCAATTCCTATCTTGACAAGCCATCAAAATTAGCCCAAGTGGCAATTGGAATTGTTTCTTTACCTGCAAAGGGAGATTTATCACTTGAAAGCTGTTCCATATGTTGTGAGGAGAAACCATCACCAATGATGATCAAAATGAAATGTTTGCACAAGTTCTGTTCCCATTGTATGAAAACCTATGTCAATGGAAGAGTACAGTCCTCTCAAGTCCCCATCAGATGTCCTCAGTTGAGATGCAAATATTACATCTCTACCACTGAGTGCAGATCTTTTCTTCCGGTCATGTGCTATGAATCTTTGGAGAAAGCCCTTGCAGAAGCAAACATTCTCAACTCAGAGAAAATTTACTGCCCTTTTCCAAATTGTTCTGCCTTGCTTGACCCTCATGAATGTTTACCAACTAGGGCAAGTTCATCATGTCAATCAGATAATAGATGCATTGAGTGTCCATTTTGTCAGAGATTTATCTGTGTAGAATGTGGGGTCCCTTGGCATTCTTCAATGAGCTGTGAAGAGTATCAGAACCTTCCTTTAGAGGAGCGAGATGCTGAGGACATTACTTTGTATCACCTTGCACAAAATAATCAGTGGAGACGCTGCCAGCAGTGCCGGCGAATGATCGAGCTTACACAGGGTTGCTACCATATGATATGCCGGTAAGCTTGGTCTCCCCTTAGCTGGTTACAATAAAAAGCTCTTATCTTGTTTATTTTATGTATTTGTTACTTTTTTTGGGTGTTTGGGGCGGAGTTGGTAGTGGTTTGTTCTGAAACAAAAAGGGAAGAGAAGGAAGAAATAGATGCTTGAAAAAGTGGCCTTAGAAAGGCATTGGAAGTTTGGCCGAACAGTCTTTTCCCTTTAAGGTTAGAGTTAGATTTAAACTCATTAATATTAAATCTATTTATCTGTATGGCTTATTTGTGGGTTTGTGGTGCCATGCATTTGGAAATGTCATCTCTATCCAAAGCACTGGGATAGTTTATAATATTGTGTACACATGTTTACATGTCACTATCTCTAGTAAATTTAAATGAAGTAAAGAAAATTAAAAATCGGACAGACCATCCACACTTTAGTTTTGAACATCTATGAAGTGATTTATGAAAGAATAATCTTTTATATGTCACACGTGCATTTTGTGCATGTATTTGTGATACTTGCCACTATTTGCCTGTGTGTGAGTTGGCAGTCTATTTAAGCTCTCATTTGGGAGCACTTAAAAAAAGTACTTATAGCACTTATCTCTTAAAAGAGTGGTGTTTGGCTTGCACTGCCATAAGTGCTTATTGCAAAAAGTGGTACTGTACCACGACTTTTTAAAGTAGTTTTAGAGCAAATTTGGGGAAGCTATCCCATATTGCTTGTCGCCCACTTACAAGTCGGCACTGTATAGAGGCGATGGCTCTTGTAATTATAATGAATTCCATGGCAATTTTGTAATTTTATAAAATTCTTCTTCCCTTTCTCTTTCTCCCTCTGTGCGCGCAGCTCGCCTCTGCCCTTTGGCTGTCTCTATCCCTTCCTCCCTCCCACCTTCCTTGAGCCCTCTCTCCTTCCCAAATTGAAGAGACCATGTTGTTGGCACTGGTTTGCACTGGCGGTGGACTGTTGGTGCTCAGCAATCCTCTTGAATTCTCCTTTCCAGATCCCCTTTCCGACCAACCCTGGACTTTAGAGCAGGTGAAGCAGTTGGAGTATGCTGCGACAGTGATGCAGGCCGTGAGGCTGGAGATATCACCAGTGCTAACACGGAGATGCAGGTGGACCTCCGTCAAAAGGCTGTGGAGGGGAGGCAGAAGGTGGAGACAGAGCTGCGGGAGGCAGTGGCCAATTTGTAGAAACACAAGGAAGAGACGATCAAGGCTCTTGATTTTCAACTTGCTGCTATTAGTATTGATGAGATTGTCAAGAAATCCTTCCTATGTGAATTTTTTTTTCTGTTTATTGTGTTTTGTCTTTTTTGTTTTTTGTTTTGGTTAAATTTCTAGATATATAATTTGAGAAGCAAACTTTTTTTTTTTTTTTTGGGGAAAAAATGATTGGATGTTATGAAGTTGGAGGCAGGACATCTAGAATTTATGATGTATGAAATTTTATAATAATTAATATAAAATTAATATGATAATCATATGTTATAAATATACACCAATAACAAGGTTATTGTTAATTAAATAGTAATCATATGCTGTTTTACGTAATAGAGAATATTTAAATATTAATTAAAAATATTAATGAAAATTTTAATTAGAGAAATATTATAATTCAAATCTTAAATATTTTTGACAAAATAATCATTGACTATTTTACTATGCACCATAACGTATTAATTATTGATCTAACATAAAAATTAAAAATTCGTACAACACTTATAACAAAAGTGAGTATCTAAACAGCACTTATTTAATCAACACATATTAACCAAACAACACTTATGACTTTTAGCACTTTTTTAGTTTAGCACTTATTAACAACACTTATGCAATTCAACACTTTTTCAGAAAAAAGCACTTCTCTATGAGTGGTTCCAAACGATCCCTAAATTGAATGTGATAACCTAATGTAAACCTACCTTTAAAATAAAGACTAAACTTTAGCTTGTTTTGAGTGAGAGCTATTGAGAACTAGCTACTATTAATTTGGTTGACGTGAATGAAAATTTAGCATGACAAAATGACTAATGTAACAAAGGTCAATAGAAATATAACTATCTTTTTTAGCTTAGATTAACATTTTTGGTAGCATGTTAAAGTGAGATTTGGTGTGATACAGTTTTGAATGGCCTGTGAGAAATGTTGGCAGATGATTAACTCGAGTTTTAAACCTAGGGTTTTAAATAAGATTCCTTGGTAAGGATTAAGGAGTCTAAGAAGAAAGTATGAAGGCTGTATAGCATGGAAGTACCTACCGTATAACACCTACATATTTACATTATTAATGTGGCAAGGAAAACTATGCTTTTCTTATAGAATATCCCTTGCTCCAACACTCCCTCTCAAGTTGGCGCATGGATATGTTTCATGCGTAACTTGCTTACTACAAGACAGAAAAATTTTGGTGTTAAGACCCTCAGAAAACATACAAGCCAACAGCCCGACTTAACAAAGGGAATCTGAGTCAAGCCATCGTCTAGTTTTTCTTTGATGATGTGTGCATCAGTCTCAGTGGTGTTTTGTCCTGCCATGTTGAGCTGGATTATGTACAAAATGTATACTTGTCTTATTTGATTGACTGAGATCTCTCAACAAGGCTTCAAGCCACATAGGTTCACAAACTGTATGAGCCCTAGTTCTACACTGTGCCTCTGCATCTGAACTTTTTTGTTTTAGAAGAGAACATGCTATTTTCTTCGTATGTGGTTTGAGCAGGGACATTTTTATCTTTTTTTTTGTTTTTTAATTATTAATATATCAGAGGGCTGATCTTGATCTGTATGTATGCTCCAGAGAACTGCCGCCTAATTTTTCTTCTTCCTTTTTCTTTTCTCTTCTCGTCTTTTATTCTTCTCTTCTTCATATTTAACTTTACAACATGGTATCGAAGCATTCATATCCTCTAAATCTGATTCTGAGCTATGGCTTATACTGTGAGTGAGCTTTTATGGTTGAAGGTCAAGTAATTTCAATAACTTTGTCTTTTTTTTTTCTCACCCCATTCTGCCCATGAGTTCCAACAGTACCTATGTTTTTAAAACTAGACATGACCAGTTGGTTGGTTAAACTGGGAACTGGCCCCTTGTCCAGTCAGATTCTGAATTAATTCATGGTTATTCACAAAAAATAGAATGAATTGACGCTACAGTTGATGAGCAGAAAATTGTTGAACCAAATAAACCCAAATTATTTATTTATTTTTCTGCTTTCTAGAATAGAAGAGAGAGAGAGAGAGTGTGAGAGAGGCCCGGGGGGGGGGGGGGGGGGGTGGGCTTCACATCCATAATCTAAAGATGAGTTTGCATAAGTATTCCATGTTTTGACAGATGAAGACATTTCTCCAAATACTCTGGGTTAGAAATGATGGGATGACTTCTCGTGGTTCCAAAGATCTAGAAAGCAAGCGAGCAATGAGAGTGTGCCCTTTGAGCTTCACAGAAAAAATCCAATTGTTTCTGGGAAAAAAAATCTGATGTTTCATTTAAATGTTGGAAGGCCTGTACAAACTTCAAAGAGGTCTTTTGATATGTTTTGATTTCTGATTGGCACACTTTTTAATAAATAAATGGCTTAAATGATCTTTTGGTAGAAATTCAATAGTGCAAAGAGTTGGATTCAAAAATCCGGCAAGAAAAATAACACAACATTTACTTAGGACTAGGTAACTTATACATGTCTTACTATTGAATTTGAAAGTATATCAATGATAACACGCTAAACTGGAAACCAAACAGGGGCTCCTCTTTATTGTCTGGTCTGAGTTTAAAGACATTGAATACTGTGAGTTTGATAAAGGAGTTGGATATGCTTTTGAACGTAAAAGGTTACTTGATTTTTATCCTAGGAGGTTTGAATGGGGAGAATTGATGAAGGTATGTGCAATGGGTGGTTTGTTCAGTGAAAACGAGCGAGTCTATATATAAACAAGATTATTCATTGGAGCTGGAGTCACGCCTAGAAGTTTAGAGTTGAAGGGCAAGTGGTAATGAAGGAACTGTGGAGAATCAAAGATGGTATGCAGTGGACTTGCAGCGGCTGCCCAAGGAAGCTAGGGTTATTGAGAGGAAAAGAGTGGTCACATCTGATGCTAGTAGTGATGTGGGCCTGCAATGGGCTGGCTGGGGATTTTTAGTATCTCAGTGCACATAAGTCAGCTTTTGGGACCTTTCGTTAGTTCTATGGTACAGCCCACCTTTTCTGTTAGTTGGGCCTGCCCATCCTTCTAAATATGTGCTTGAGCCCAATTTTCCTCAAGGTTATGTGATGGACTGGACCAGAGCCTAAGGGGTTTTAGGGGGTGGAGCAGTGGGTTTGAAACAAAGGATAGGAAATGTAGTGATCAGCCCCAGCTCCAGGTCTCTAAAACAAGAAGGGTTTTGTCTATCCTGAAAAAGGTGGGACTGATCTAAGGCTGGAGAAAGAGGGGTTTGGGCGGTGTGTTCACGCAGGTGTTTGGGCGATCAGTTCCCTCTTCTTCTTCACAAGCCAAAGAGGCAAAGAGGTGATAGGTTGTTGTGAGGAGTTGAACTTTTATTGCTATGTGGTTAATGGAAGCCATGCAACGAATGATGTAGGACGGGATGGATCGACCTAGTCCTACCCATTTCAACCCTCACAAGCAAGCACACACACTCAAGACACTTCAAATTAAGAATTCTGTCAATCAACATAAACACATTAAATCAGAGGACATTTCACATGTTCTAGGATTTTTTAAAGGTGTATGATGCTATCCAGAAATAAGTCCCAATTAATTCTTTCACAAAGATACTAAGTTAAATGTGGAAAGATGCAATTTCAATGTTTCAAGAATTAAATTCTAAGCTTAGCACAGCAATATTCCACAATTGATTTCAAGCTAGCAAGCTGAAATATTGAAGTCTATGGATGCAAAGGCTTAACAAATATGAAATTTAAGATTTCCAGCAAAGGCTTCAATAGAAAATGAGGGTTCAAATAAGTGCTGAATTTACCAATAATACAATGGATGACTTGACGATATTCTACACAAGTTAGTCCACGCCTTAAGTTCTTCGTACACGTTTTGAAATACCAACGAACACAGCAATGCAATGGAGTGATGGTGGTCGTGTGGGGATGTTTGGGTGGAGGTCGTGAGAGTGGGATAGGGATAGAGTCGCTGGATAGAATAGTGGTCTCTCACCACCTGATCTCCGAGAAGAACGACGTAGCCTCTCACTACACAATCACAAGGATTGGACAAAGCTTAACAAGCTTCACAAAGGAAAAACCGTTTAATTCAATATCAATACTTTCTCTCTCTCTCTCTCTCTCTCTCTATGTATATATATATAGTTCTTACAATGAAGGGGTATATATAAGCTAGCATTGGGGGGGGGGGACAAGGACATTAAATAACTAACAATTCCCATATAAGCATGGGAGACACAAATATTAAAGACACCAACTTACTAGACATAATAAATACTCGCACAACTTACAACACTCCAACGTACAAGACATATTAAATAGCTCACAACTTACTAAACACATTAATTAGCTCAACTTACTAAATACTTAGCACACTTGCAAGCTAAGTTGACTCAATAATTATTTCAACTTAAAATCTGCAATTATGTCAAAGGGGAGGCCCAGCCGCGGGGCCCAATATGGAACCGTGTGGGGCCGACAAGACCATGTGGGGCCCCCATGGGGTCTTGATCTTGGACTTGCTTTGGCATCTCTGCTGGGGTCTTTCTCACACTGGAACATCTTCTAGATACTCTATAAGTTCCTGCGAAGCAACGAACGAAAGGGGCATCCGGAAGTCTTCCATGTGTTAACATGTCGGCGAAGTAAATGTGGACTTCTGGAGGTCGTCCACGTGTCGTAACATCTGCAAAAGAAATGTGGACATCTGGAGGCCATCCACATGTCATAATGTCTGAAAATGACATGGGCAATGAATGTTGATCCCCATCATCTCTCCCGGGCCCAAAAGAATTCTTCTCTGAAGAATTAAAGTTGAAGTGCTGGGAGTAACATTCCGGGCTAAGATGAATGAGGTCTTCCTTATGATTCCAGCTCCTTTCGGCAAGTGGCTCACCTCTCCACTTGATTATGAATTCCCGGTATGATCCTGCTTGTGTGAACTTTGCCATGTCATCAAATGAATTCTCTTGCGAATGTTAGTAAGATTTTAAAAAAGGAATATTAATAGTAGGTTCTATGTTGAGGAAATTCTCAATGATTCTATGTTTGGGCTCTAGTGAGAAGGTTAATGAAGATCATCATCTTGAGGAGAAAAAGAAATGGGGTTATGCATCTGAGAATAAAAGCAAGTGTGGGAGGGATTTTGCCTGTGATGGTGGGTATTAATGAATGCGATTTAGGAACAATTTGGATGTGTTTCTGATTCACACTGATTTGCTTGGTGTATTCTTGGCTGCCACCTTCTTTGTTTGATGGATTAGTGGGTGTTCCAAATTTTGAGGATGAGGGATTGGGTAAGGAGCAAAATGAGAGTAAACAATGAATAGGTGGAATTTTGCCTACCTTGTAGAGGAGATCAATATTAGGGATATAGATGCTCAACATTTGCTGGAAAAGATGGTTTTGTGGCTTTCAAATCCTAAAGGAGGAGAAATTTGTTTCAATGGTGAAAAATAAAAATGAAGAAAGGCCAGAGAAATTGAAAAATTGCATTGCTATGTTAATTATGATGCTAAGGGTTTGAAAAGGGGGTTTCCTTTCTTAGTTTTTGTTTGATTTTTCTCTTTGCTTTTTGTTTGTTTGTTCGTTCGTTCGTTCTCTCTCTCTCTCTCTTGAAGATTTCTTGTCCTCTCCTCGGTTGTATTTGTTTCATCTTATTTCTTAATATTTTTAATTATAAAAAAAAAGAAGTCAACCAACAAAAATAGGAATTTTGAAGTCTAAGTGCTAACAGAAACTAAAATAAGTGCTTACAGCAAGCTCCCCTTTATTCATCTCTTCAATTAGAAGAGTGCAACAAAGCGTGATGCAAAGTATTTTGCTTGAGGGTTAACATTGGATGCTCAAATGGTGGAGGAGACAAAATGTAAGTTAAAGATGGTTGACTAGTTACCTTCTCTGTGTTGAAAGATGAAGTCGCAATGTCGCTAAGACAAGGATGGTTAAAATCAATCTCGAATAAGATAAGGAATTGCTCAAATTGAGCCTGATTAACTATTAAATGCTATGGAGGTGAGTGGTTCAAACCAAGCCCAAGTAACTCCTAAATGCATGATAATAAAGGACAACTCAAATCGAACACAATCAATCCCAAAGTGATTTAAGTATTGACTCAAATTGACCCCAATCAACCTGAAAATGCAATGATGATGCTGTGTGTAGAATTATTAGATATCCGTCAGCCTTTATTAGAGGCTGGTCTTTAGGAGATTTACAGCTAACAAATTAGCTGATTTGTTAGCTATTTTTGGTTCCATGATCCTAGGGGATTTGGGTAGCATGTTTCCTGATTCTAGATAGTCTTTCCTATTTTACTGCTTTCCATTTTAAATAGGATATTCTATTTTTCAGTAGGTTGTAAATATCCCTAGTAATTAGATGAGAATTATCATCTATTTAAAGGGAATGTAATCTTTTTCGTAAGTGGAATATTCATTTTTCTTTTCCACATTTCAACATGGTATCAGAGCATCCTCTGAACCCTAATCTTCCCACATGACCAAATATGATATGGCCATTGGGAGACGCGACTCCACCTCTTCAGTCTCAGACGTCTTCACCAATCAGGATGCCATGGTCTCAGGAAACAACAGTAGTTCAGATAGCAGCCTTATGCCCATTACAGGACACAAACTTAATGGGAATAACTACCTCTAATGGTCCCATTCTGTGATGTTGTTTATATGCGAAAAGGGAAAGGATGATTATCTCTCAGGAGTTGCAGCCAACCAAGCAAGGATGATGCGAAGTTCAAAGCATGGAAATCGGAAAATAACATGGTCATGTCATGGCTCATTAATTCCATGACAAATGACATTGGAGAAAATTTCCTTCTCTATGGAACAACGAAGGAGATTTGGAAAGCTACCAAAGAAGCTTATTCTAACAATAAGAATACATCTGAATTATTCGAGGTGGAAAGTGTTCTCCATGACTTACGCCAAGAAGATTTGATAGTGACCCAATACTTCAACACCCTCAACCGCTACTAGCAACAACTGGACTTATTTGAGGAGCACTATTGGAGCTATTTCGAAGATGGAATCAGGTATAAACAAATTATCGAAAAGAAAAGAATATACAAATTTCTGATTGGATTAAATAAAAATCTTGATTAAGTACGAGGAAGAATGCTAGGATCCAAACCACTGCCAAACATCCGAGAAGCGTTTTTAGAAGTTCGTTAAGAGAGTCGAAAGAAGATAGTGATGGGCTCTCAAGATTCTGCAGCAAACCTGGAGAGTTCAGCCCTTGCTGTTCGAGGAAATCCATATAACAGCAGTGACAGTAGACCGAAGAAAGGAAGGTCATGGTGTGACCATTGTCGATGTCCTGGTCACACCAAGGACACCTTATGGAAAATCCACAGTAAACCCGCAGATTGGAAACCTTCTCGCTTTGCCAATGATAGAGAAGGATGGGGAAATTTCGTCTTGGTAGATGAAAAACCAACACCACCTGAGCCCAATCTCTTTAGCAAGGAGCAACTAGAATTATTGCAAAAAATGTTCGGCCAATCTTCAGCAGCCCCTACTATTGTGGTTGGTACCGGTTCTTTGGCACACAAAGGTAATTTTTTAAGTGCTCTTAATGATAAAAAGGAGAAGCTAGGTCCATGGATTATAGACTCAAGAGCATCAGACCTTATGACCGAAGATAATTTTTTTTTTCCTACTTATAGTCCCTATTATGAAAATTTAACAGTCTGGATAGCAAATGGTTCACTCTCAAAGGTGGCTGGTACAGGTTTTGTTAAAATTTCAGAGAACCTAACACTCAACTCAGTTCTATTAGTGCCAAATTTGGATTGCAATTTACTGTCTATTAGTAAACTCACTTTAGATCTCAATTGTGTTACTAAATTTTTCTCAAATATGTGTGAATTTTAGGTCTTGGATTCAGGGAAGACGATTAACAGTGCTAAGATGTGTGCGAGGCTCTATCTTCTCGAGGTTAATGATCCTCCTCATGGAACAACTCACAAATCCGATTGTTTAGTGTTTAGAAGTTGCATAGTTTTTTTTTTTTTTTTGTCATTCGTTCTAATAATGATAGTGCAATTATGTTGTGGCGCCATAGGTTAGGACATCCAATTTTCTTGTATCTCGAGAAACTCTTTCCTTCATTATTCAATAATAAAATTCCAAATGATTTTTAGTGTGAGATGTGTCAATTTTCAAAACATGTTTGCAACTCTTATCCCAATCGACCCTACAAAGCATCCCAACCCTTTTCAATGATTCATAGTGATGTGTGGGGGCCATCTAGGATCAAGAATATTACTGGATCTCGTTGGTTATATCTTTTATAGATGATCACACTAGACTTACTTGGATATTCCTCATGAAAGAAAATTAGAGGCAGGTCAGATTTTCAAAAATTTTAACCCCATGATCCAAACACAATTCCAAGAAAAAATAAATATTGTGAAAACTGATAATGCCAAAGAATATTTCAAATCCATTCTTGATGATTATCTCTTGAGTCAAGGTATAATACACCAAAGTTCCTGTGTTGACACTCCTCAACAAAATGGAATTTCCGAAATAAAAAAAATCGGCACCTACTAGATGTTGCCTACTCCCTCATGTTCTCTACACCGAAACACTTTTGGGGTGAAGCCATTCTCACTGCAGCCTACCTCGTAAACAGGATGCCCTCACGCGTTCTCAAATTCCAAACTCCCTGTGAAGCTCTACTGCAGTCCTTTCCCAATACTCCACTCATCTCCACTATTTCCTTCAAAGTATTCGGGTACTCAGCTTTTGTTCATGTTCATTAGTCAACACCGGGGTAAACTTGATCCTAGAGCCCTTAAGTTCATTTTTCTTGGGTACTCTCCAAACCAAAAGGGTTATAAATGCTATTCACCAGCTACTAAAAGATATTATCACTCCATGGATGTCACCTATTTTGAGCAACAACCATATTACCCCAAATCTGAAATTTAGGGGGAGATTACATAGGAATTCCAGCTTTGGGATATTGAAAGAGTTATCTCACCCTTCTTTCGATTTTGGCCCTTCTCACCTATCACAAATTTTTGAATCTATTCCAACTACTAACTCCATTTCTCCTTCACATCCCTTCTTAGAATCTCCCATGAAACATCAACATATGGACATTATTTAACCAACAAAAAATGATGAGTTGATTACCTATTCACGGAGAAGGAACCAAAAGGAGATAGAACAAAAAGCATCCCTTGAGCAAATCCAAGAGTCTGATTCGAGCCCTAGATCAAGTGAAAATCCACCAAGTAACTCTAATCTCGAGACTTCCCATAATGAGTTAACTAATGATGATAGTGATTGTCCTATTGCTGTGAGAAAAGGTGTAAGATCATGCACAAAACACCTAATATACACTTTTGTGTCATATCAAAGGTTGTCATCGAATTTTAGATCTTTTGTTGCCAACCTCGACAAAATCTAGTTTCCTAATAACATACAAGAGGCTCTTGGTACACCTGAATGGAAGTCTGCTATCTGGGGAGAAATCAGTGCACTAGAAAAGAATGGAACATGGGATATCACAAAATTACCAACTAGAAAACGTCCATTAGGTTGCAAATGGATATTCACTATGAAATACAATGAAGATGGAAGTGTTAACCGATTCAAAGTGCAAAGGGATTCACGCAATCATATGGAATCGACTACAAAGAGACATTTTCCTAGGGGTGGCAAAACGGGTGGTTGGGCTGGGTTCGGGCGGGTCGCCGACGGGCTGGGTCATAAACGGGTCAATGTTAAATGGGTCACACACATGGCAACCCTAACTCGCCCGTTTAATGAACGGGTGGGTCATGGGTCACCCGTTTAAAAAAAATGATTTATTTATTTTAATTTTTTTTTTAAAATTTCATATAAAATGACATTTTTTTTTAAAAAAAATATTGCATTTTATTTGTTAATATCTAAATAGAAACAACATAAAATGTCACTGGCAAATAATGCCATTACCTGAAGAAACAGAGTACTCAAATGGGAAAGTAGGAACCAAGAATGCAGTGCTATAACTCATCAAAATTAGATGAAGTATTACAAAACAAAATACCAACATCTCTCACTCTGCATCTTTCTGTGAATAATTATGGAGGGAAAAAAAATAGAAATAAGAGTACAAATAATTACAACAAGAACAAGAAGGAACAAGAGTTTCAAAGTCATTATGTGAAACTTCATTAATCCTAGATTTGATCCTTTGTAGTGCACCTTCCACTGCAACATCAAATGTATCTTTCTTAGCTCTCAAGCCCAGCGAGCTCCCATCAGACTTGATATACATGGGTGAGTACAAAGATAATCAAGCAAAAAAATAATAGCAAATTTGGTGCTTGCGGTTAGATCTTTCAGAAAATAAAAGAGGATCATAAGGAACATCAACAATAAATATACCTTAGGGTGCTAAAAAGATTTGAAGCAAATTTAAGCCATAAACTGCAAATCAAACAGCAGTTCAGCGAAACAGCCTGATCTTGTGCAAATACTAATTCGAAAAACTCGACTACCCCGTAGTAGATCTTCATAGTAGGAAGAATACAACAATCAAAACTCTTAGATCCAGACCTTGTGACAATTCTAAAGGAAAGAGGAAAGATTACGGACCTACAAAAGATTAAGATCCAACAACTACACGTTGCAAAAAGAATACCAAAACGTAGGTCGCTAAGCGATCTAGCAAGATCTAGAGCCGAAAAGGCATAAAAGAAGAAACGAAGAGTAAATTTGCAAAAGATTAAGATCCAACAATCCACCAAATTTGAATTTCCGATTCGTTCGCAGCAGGCAGCAGCGCACCAGCAAGAGGGA
The DNA here is from genome assembly GCF_029873635.1 of Malania oleifera. Classification (NCBI taxonomy): domain Eukaryota; kingdom Viridiplantae; phylum Streptophyta; class Magnoliopsida; order Santalales; family Ximeniaceae; genus Malania; species Malania oleifera. The sequence goes on along the minus strand of NC_080423.1, from coordinate 56,377,797 downwards.
CTCTGAGGGAGGCAACCAGAGCCAGAGGATTAAAAGAGTGAGAGGAGAGGAGAGCCAAGAGCCAAGAGTTGCGGCCCGCATGAAAGGCGGAAAGGAATTAGGAGGATTAGGGTTTTTGTGTGGGTGGGTGGGTTATGAAGTGTATAAAGGATCCAACTAAATGGGTCATTTGGCGGGTGACCCGACTCAAACCTGTTTATAAACGGGTCAACTTGTGACCCGCCCATTTATTAAATGGGCCGACTTCCCGAAACCCAAACCCGAACCCATTTTAAACGGGCGGGTCATGACCTATTTTGCTAGCCCTACATTTTCCCTTGTAGCCAAGTTAAATATAGTGTGGGTCCTCTTATCTTTGGCATCAAATTTAGACTGGCCTCTTCATCAACTAGATGTCAACAATTTCTTCCTTAATGGAGACCTAGCTGAAGAAGTCTACATGGAAATTCCTCCTGGATTCGAGACACAAGCTTCACACAACAAAGTCTGCAAACTCAGAAGATCTTTATATGGGTTCAAGCAATCCCTAAGAGCCTGGTTTGAGAGATTCACAAAGGTAGTCAGGAGGCATGGCTATTCTCAATGTCAATCAGATCATACATTATTTGTTAAATACTCTCCTGAAGGAAAAATTTCTATCCTCATTGTTTATGTGGACGACATCATTCTAACGGGAGATTATGAGAGGAAATGAGTAGTCTAAAAAATCTTCTAGCTAAAGAATTCAAAATGAAGGACCTTGGGAATCTCAAATACTTCCGAGGCATGGAAGTGGCATGGTCAAGGAAGGGAATCTTTGTCTCCCAAAGGATATATGTTCTAGATCTTTTGCAAGAGACTGTGGTGCTCGGATGCAAGTTAGCAAATACCAAACTAGGAGCCAAGGAAGACAGTGTACCAATGGATAAAGGCAGATATCAAAGACTAGTTGGAAAACTTACATATTTGTCTCACACCCGACCTGATATTGGCTTCTCTGTTAGTATGGTGAGTCAATTCATGAACAATCCCAATGAAGAACATATGGAGGTAGTTTATAGAATCCTACAATATCTGAAGCTAACACCTGGTAAAGGACTTTTTGAGAAGAATCAAAGAAGAGATATTGAAGTATTCAGTGATGCAGATTGGGTAGAATCAATACATGATCGAAGGTCAACTTCTAGGTACTGCACATATGTGTGGGGAAACCTAGTTACATGGCGAAGTAAGAAGCAATCAATTGTGTCAAGAAGCAATGCAGAAGTTGAATTCAGGGCAATGGCACACGACATCTGTGAAGGAATATGGCTAAGAAGGCTTCTAAAAGAATTAAAGATTTCAGGTGAAGAACCCATGAAGATGTTCTGTGATAATCAGTCAGCCATTAGCATAGCAAAGAACCCAGTGTATATAGAACAAAACATGTGGAGATTGATCGACATTTCATAAAATAAAAAATAGAGGAAGGAATAATCAAGATGTTGTATGTGCCTACATGTCTCCAAATATCCGACATCCTTACCAAGGCTTTGCCAAGAAAGAATTTTGATGATCTGAGTTTCGAGATGGGTCTAATCAATATTTATAGCCCAACTTGAGGGGGAGTGTAGAATTATTAGATATCCGTCAGCCTTTATTAGAGGCTGATATTTAGGAGATTCACAGCTAACAAATCAGTTGATTTGTTAGCTATTTTTGGTTCCACGATCCTAGGGGATTTGGGTAGAGCATGTTACCCAATTCTGTAGATAGTCTTTCCTATTTTACTGCTTTCCATTTTAAATAGGATATTCTATTTTCAGTAGGTTGTAAATATCCCTTGTAATTAGATGAGAATTATCATCTATTTAAAGGGAATGTAATCTTTTTCATAAGTAAGTGGAATTTTTAGTTTTCTTTTCCACATTTCAACACTGTGCAACTCAAATTGAACCCAATCAACCCTATATACAATGGCTGAAATTAAACCTAGTCAACTCCTAAATGAAATGAGTGCCGGTTCCAGTTGAACCGAGTTAATTTTGAATGTAATAAGGAAGTCGCTCTAATTGAGCCTAACAATCGTTTAATGCAATGACGGCGATAGGTGGCTCAAATCGAACCCAATCAACCCCTAAGACTACGTTTGATTCGCATAATGCCTATTTTTAAGTAGTTATAATAGGAGAATTTGATATTTTGTATTGAAAAATATGGTATTATCATGAAGCAAATAACAATCTAAAGCCTTTCATGAATCCATAACAATGAATGGACAAGGAATGAGCATTCGCAAATTTCAACACGGGAATGTTTGTTCTTTTAGTATTCCATGTTGGATGAAAAAGTAAGAGATTAGGAATAAACAGTGTTTTAAAAGGCATTATTGAGGTGATTTGGGTGTAAAATGCCCTAAGGCGTAAGTGGAAATGTGTAAATCCTAAAAGGCGTACACCTCAGGGGAGAATGCGTACGCCTCAAATGTAAAGGCGTACGCATTTTGGGCTGCTTGATTTAAAACATAAATTGAAAAAAAAAAACCCATAATGAATCTAAAACCCTTTCCTCCCTCTCTTTGATGAAGCTTCTTCTCTCAGCGAAGCTTATGCTCTCTCGACGAAGCCTCCAGCGACGTCTTCTCCTCGACAAAGCCTCCAGTCTTCTTCTCTCTCGACAATTCCTCTCGATGAAGCTTTAGCTCTCTCGACGAAGCCTCTAGTCTTCTCCTCTCTCGATGATTTCTCTCAACGAAGCTTCTGCTCTCTCGACGATTCCTCCGACAACGTCTTCTCCTCTCTCGACGATTCATCTATCGGAAAAGCTTCTTCTCCCTCTCCGACGACTCAACGACTGCCTCCAACAATTTGTCCAAGCTTCATCGAGAGAGCTCGACTAACTTTGTCAACGACTATTATTTTACGTTTTTAAGTGTTTTAGACAATTGATATAAGAAATTGAAAAGGATGTGATATTTTATATTAAAAATTGGAATCAAAATATAAATTATTTTTTTTACAACTAAAAATCTTGAGGCATGTTGTAGAAAATAATAATTATTTTAATTTTTAACTTTGTAAAATTACAAAATAATAATTGACTTTACAATTTTTTCAACATTTATATAAGAAACATAGCAAATATATGTTTTTAACGATTTGTTAGATAAATATTTAAAAATTAAAAGAAATTTTTATACTTTATTAATTATTTTAAAAAATACAGTCCCAAAATGCTTCTGCCTCGATGCCTTGAGGCTTACGCCTTGCCTCTCGGAGGGTAAAACGCCTCGCCTTATGCCTTCGCCTTTTAAAACATTGGGAATAACTATTACCTTTGTTCCCAAATTTCTCATTGTATTCCATCTTGTTTCTCTGAACAACTATTTCACGAATCAAACACCACCTAAATGATATGAAGAGCAACTCAAACTAAGCCCATTCAACTCCTAATTCTATAGAGCAGCTAAGCAAGCCCATTTAACCTCTTAATAAAATGGTGATGGGGGTAGTTCTAAATGAATTAATGAACTCCTAAAAGGTATAAGGAGCTGCTCAAATTGAGCTTGTTCAACTCCTACCATTAGGAGTGGCTTTAGGCAAGTCCAATCAACCTCAATGCAATCATAATGAAAGGATAGCTGAAACTGAACCCGATCAACCCTCTGAATGATATGAGTGGCTACTCAAACTAAGCCCAATCAAATACTAATGCAATAAGGAGTTACTTTAAGGAAGCTCAATTGACCTCTTGATGCAATGAGGGGCAACTCTATATGAACCAATCAACCTCTAAATGAAATTAGTGGCTTAAAACTGAGCCTAATCAACTCCTAAATGGTGATAAGCGTCTCTAACTAATGCTAATCGACTATTAAATGGAATGCAGAGGAGCGGTTGTAATTGAACCCAATGAACACAGTGAAAAGAGGAAAATTTGACGATGTAACATCCTAAATGACGTGAACTCGTGTTTTAGAAGGCATTAGGGGGGGGGGGGGTGCCTTAAATGCTTTTTCTGCCCAAAACACGCCAAGGCGCAATTGCAAACATGAAATATTTAAAGGAATACGCCTTCTTGTGTTGGGCATACAAGCCAATAAAGCACCTTTTATGCCTTTACTGAATAAATGTACACATTATGGGCCCTCTCATTTGGGGCTTCTTGTTTGTTTTTCAAACTCTTCATAGCATGAAGCTATCATTGATGATAGCTTCTCCTTTGTGACTTCCTACAATGCTTTAGATAGCTCCAAATTGTTATATTTTGGTAACCTTTTTTGTCTGACCAACTTAGTTGTGTCTCGTTTGAGTGACAAGGGAGAGAAGTGTTAAAAGATGTGGGATGTTTTGAGAGATTGGCAGAGAAAGAGAGAGAAGAGGGATTTTAGAGGTGAGGCAGGATATGGAGTTTGTTTTGAGAGATTTAGAAAAGTGAGACGAGGGATCTAAGACACAAGGGAGAGAGGATTTGTTTTTAAAATATTTTTTAGGACACTTGGCTCTTTTAGGAAGGGTATGTTGTGGGATTTGGAATTCTGAGTAGTGGTCCTCTAGTGGCTATTTGGGTTAATAATTATATCATAAATTTAATCTTAATTATTTTACAAAATTTATGTAGTTTAATTATTTATAATTTATTTATTTACATTTTTAATAAAAAATTAAACCCCCAAAAGTCTTGTGCTTGAGTGCCTTAGAGGCTTATGATTTGCCTCACCAAGGTGAAATGCCTTCCATTCCACATTTGCCTTTTAAAGCACTTATGTAAACTATTGATGAAGTGAGTGCGCATGTTGAGGTAAGGGATTCTGGATAGCGTGTTATAGTCTTGACCTGAATGCGTTCTTTAATTTTTAACCTTTCGCCCCTGGCTTTTTAAAAACCAAACTAGCTCACAAGCCCCCAAGTTATGAAATTAATGATTGTTTATGAAAAAGACTGCATCATATCAAACTTTCCACAAAAATCCTTACTCTAGATGGAATAACTTGATCATGCCCTTCGGAGGGGGTTCCCCATTTTGAGCAACCTTGAATAGTGAGCTTCAACCTCCACAATCAGACTCGCTTCATTGATTCTCAGTATCTCTTTATGGTTCAAATTGTTAGCATAACAAATTAAGGGCTAGCTATCCTGTGATGACTTTTGAATGGAATGGGGTGGCATGGTAAAGATTACAATAAATGAAAGGAAAACAAAATTAGAAGAAAGGAAATAGGAAGCATCTGGAAAAGTGCACCTTGTGTGGGGAGTGAATCAGTTCAAAATCTCTAAATAAATTGGCTAGCTCTCAACTGCTATTTCACTACATGGAAAGAAGTAATGGAGCATTATAAAAGGAAGAGAGCTTTTAAAAGGTGTGGTACCAAAATTGCCAAAGAAGTTTTCACCTATGTATAGATATTCCCAAAATCGAATACAATTGTTGTTGCCAACTTTGAAGCAATTAAAGAGGCTAAAAATGGGAAACACTAGAAACAAATTTTCAAAGGCTCATATGAAAAGCATGGTACTGCCTCTAACACTACCCATTGTGAACAATATGATTCAAACTTTTTAAAACATCGTGCTATAGGGAATTGAATTCTTAAGGGAAGTCCCTAACCATTTCCACACTAGAGAGATGTTTGTAGACACCAAATTATTATGTCGCAAATCCCTTCTGATTTAGGTCTCCTATTGACTTGCTAGCTAACAAAGATGATCCCCCTTGCAATCTCATGTTCCATACCATAAAAATTCCCTCATAATTTTCTCTAATTTCTTTGCAACACTAATTGGGATTCTAGAAAGGGGGACTCAGTAAATCAGCATATTAGAAAGACAACTGCTAATAATAGAAATACAATACCTTCAAGGCGCAAGCTCCCTTTGAACCATCTAATCTCCTACCTACTCTCATTTAATCACTGCATCGAAAATGGCTCCATTTTAAGGATTGGCCCCTAGGGAAAATCTAAAGACAGAGTCATGAATACGACTAAAGACAAACTCCTCTAGTTCATAGTAGTCCATATTAATGGCAACTTTTAGACTTGTCGATCTTCAATCTTAAGATATTTTAAGTAGTTCTTAAAAACACAAGAACCTTGCCACATCTCAACATTGTCTAAAACGAAAATGTTATGATCTCCAAGCTAAGATAGGTACTTCTTCATCCTTGCATGCTCTAAGCACTTTAATCATCCCAAGCTCCTGAGCATGAGAAATTTCAATATCAACTTCTGAAGTAGAGGAAAAGGAAAAAGAGGGTTCCCCTAAATCAGTGCCGACGAGGCACTAGCCCAATCGCTAGGTTATCCATTCACAATGATAGAGATAATAACAATCTCTTATTTAGTTTCTCCAAACCGACCCAAAACCGTTCCTTTTAGTGTCCTATTCAAGAACCCCTAACAAACCCTATCAAAGGTCTTGAGATTGAATTTAAAAATAAGCACTTCCTCAACCACCTCATTGTGGACCCATGCAGTACACATAATCAACCTACATTTTCTAGAAGTATCCAAAGGTCACACTATGACACCTCTTGAAGCTTTTTAGATCACACCTTAGTTAAAATCTTAAAATGATTGGTTGTTAAAGAGACATAAAACCTCTCACCCTTCCTTTTTTAGGGTAAGTGCAATAAAAGTAGAGTTTTCACTTCATCCAACCAAGTAACAGTGAAACTCGTGAGAAAATCCCATATCATCCTCAATCACCTCCCAATTATTTGGGGAAAAAGCTAACATGAAACTATATGGGCCTTGAGCATTCTCCTGCCATCCCGAACACTATGTCCTTAAATCTCCTCAATCTCATAAGGTCTCTCTAATCAAAAGTGACCTCATTTGGACTGCAATCAAGTACCGCACTCATCAACCTAGTACGAATCTCCTTAATAGAAGCTTTTATAGAAGCCTATAATTACCTCTCCTATTTGGTAACGATATCTTCCCATTAGTGAGTCAACATATGCTTGCTTTTTTAATTTTTATTTTTGCTATTGTAACATAAGCTCTTTAACATAACTCTTCCTTTCACTAGTTTCCAATGTTATGCCTAAAAGAGTGGTGGATCACATATTTTCAAACCCATAAATGGACGTAATCCACCACTCCCAAAGCTCCTTATGTTTAGCAATGATGACAACAAAAGAGACCTGCAAATACAATCTCCTAATAGAAGCAACTAGAACCTCACAAAATCATTATACCCCCAATGCTCCTGATGAAGGAAAATCCAATCTTAATATCTGGATTCCTAAATTTTCCTAATTGGGAAAAAAACAACCACTTTTGCGAACTTGGATTCCTATACTGACAAAACATCAGGATTAACATTACTACTAATTCATTAACCAACTTTTTCTTGTCTTGATCCACTAGCCCATGCACATTCCATGAAAGATCCTCATTTAACCACACTAATAGGATCCGAACTTCTGCTCCCTCCCTCTTGGTTCACATTGGAAGGTAGCCTAGACAAATCCCTACTCAATTTCTTGGCCCTCTTCATATCTGCAATAGATGCCATACCTAATCAAACAACCTTCCCAGTTCCAACTTGGGCTAACCAAAGTGTGACCTAACTCATCAAGCAAGTTTTGAGCAACCCGATTGTCCTCATATAGGAGGTCAACAGATTTATAACTCCTCTTAGCTTCAAATCCCCGTAGCATGAAGGTAACTCAAAGTTAGTATCATGTGTTTTTAGAATGGGATTATACCTGCAAAAGTAACAATGCTCTTCTTTTGAGCCCCAGTTGATCATCTAGTTGTTTTTGGGTTAGAGTAAGAGCTAAATTGCTAGGCACCACAGGAAGATCCAAAGAAAGTACTAGTTCATTTAGAAATGCAGAATTTTTGCTAAATCCTGTGATTTGGACTATAATTGTCACTTTGCTTCACTGTTTAGGATTATTACAAAACTTAGCAGATGTGCCCAAAGCCGCCTTAGTAGTGTTGGCATATTGATTCCCAAGAAATGCAGTGGATATCTTACCTCCAGTCTCCTCTAATCACCTTTCAGAATTACTCAAGCCCATTTGTTATCAAGACTTTCTCACCATCCGTCTCATGGAGCTAATTGATCATCAATCTACTAAAAAAACATAATAAGATGAAACGTTGTCATATTTTTCCTCAGAATCTTGAGAAAAGCCCATTGAATTTGTTTGAAATGAGAACCACCTATTTGCCTTTAATTTTTTGCTTGACCCCCTAGTGCAGAGTCTCTTTTTCACCTGGTTGCGAACTTCTGTTAGTTGACAAGCAATAAGCTGGTGTGATTATCAATTTCTCTTTTCTCCAATATCCATATTGTTGCTGAAAACTGGGTCTGGAGACCTCCATGCCAGATGAATGCATTATATCAATATAACTTATTTTGTTCTCATATTGTGATTTTTCTCTTCAATCGATACGTCATTGTGGCAATCTGCCACAATCTGTAGTTTTGATTGTGTTTAACTTCTCAAAGCTCAAACAAATGGAGCCCACGAGGCATTGGGCTCATTTAAATGGGTCAAATTTAAATTGTTGTATGTTTTAGATCCAACTGAATTAAAAAACATATGTGGGATTGTTTGAACCCACTTACAAAAAAGTACTTTTCTAAAAAAATACTTACCTAGAAAAGTATAAATAATAATTATTGAACTGGAAAAATGTTGAAAAGTCATAAGTAATGTTTGGTTGTGCATAAGTGATAATTATAAGTATTGTTTGGATACTAACTTTTATTTTAAGTATTGTGTGTGTGTATATTATTATCATGTAAATAATATTATTGTATTTAAAAAAAAAACAAAAAAAAGGGCAGCCTGGTGCATGAAGCTCCCACGTATGTAGGGTCCGGGGAAGGGGCAGACCACAATAGGTTTATAGTATGCAGCCTTACCTTGCATTTTTGCAAGAGGCTGTTTCCACGCCTTGAACCCGTGACCTCCAGGTCACATGGCGACAACTTGAAAATAGTGAACGTCATTAGTGCGTGTGCTACCCAATAGGCTTAGCAGAAAATCTAAGAAGACAGTTTTGGGAAGATGGATAGTATTTTACAAGGGATACCAATGTTTGAAAAGAAATTCATTGGAGCTGATTTGAACGGTCACATTGGCAAGAATGTATAGGATATGAGAGGATGCATGGAGGTCATGGATATGGAGATAAAAATGAGGCCGGTGATACAATCTTATATTTTTTCATGTCTTAAGATTTGGTTATATTGAATACTTTCTTTATAAAAAGAGAAGAACACTTAATAACTTTCAAGAGTGGGTATGATAAAAGCCAAATTGATTTCTTTTTAATTAAGAACGGGGGCTGTCTATCTTGTAAGGATTGTAAAGTTATTCCAGGTGTTAGTTTGGCTACACAACATAGAGTCTTAGCATTAAATATGCATATTAAAAAATGGAAGAGGAAGAGTAGCATAAATCAACACAAGAGGACTAGATGGTGGAACTTGAAGGGAGATAATATTGTAAATTCAAAAATAAAATGAACAAAGAGTGTGTTTCGCAGTAGGGGATAAGGTTGATGCAAATACTATTTGGAATAAAATGGCAAATTCTATCATAAAGATAGCAAGAGAGGTTTTAGGTGAGTCCAAAGGAAGATACTTGGGTAGTAAAGAAAGTTGGTGGTGGGATGAAGATGTCCAAAAAATTGTTAAGACAAAAAGAAATTAGTATAAAATAAGGAAAAATTGTAGAAATATAGAAAATCTTGAAAAATATAAAGAAGCGAGAAAAAATGCAAAAAAGACTATCAATGAAGGTAAACATAGAGCTTATGAAACTTTATGTACTAAACTAGATACAAAAGAAAGAGAAAAAGACATTTATAGATTTGCTAGAGCTAGAGAAAGAAAATGCAAAGATTTAGGACCCCTTGGTAACCAACTCTGATACCATGTTAGATTACCACTTCACCTAAAAGCTTAAATAATAATAAATAAAATAAAAAATAATGAAGAAGGTAAAAAAAGAAAAAGAAAAAGAAAGATAAAGGTGGACTTAAATATCCTTCTTATTTTTAAAATAAGAAAGGTAAAAAGGGTAAAGTAAGGTAGACTAAATAATCATTCTTATTCTTTGAATGCACCTGATTTCATTCTCAAAGTAGAAAATAATATTAAGAAATTATACTTTAATAAATTTCTTAATTGAATTCTATATAATGATCAATGAATTTGGTAATTCTATATCGATAGGTGTCAAAATCCTAGCAACAATTTAGTCGATTATATAGATATTTGGATTGGAATTGGCGAACAACCAATACCAATATTTGTGTTTATTAGTGTCGAAGAGAGAGCTTTTTAGGTGAAGTGGTAATCTAACATGGTATCATAGTTGGGTTATCAAGAGGCCTTGGGTTCTATTCTTTTTGCCCAGTTTTACAGTGGTGTTTAAAAATTACCTTATTTCCTATAATAGTTGTTTATTTATCGTGTGTTTCACACCACGTGCTGTTAGGCTGCACGTGTGGGGGAGTGTTAAAGCTTGATATACATTGTTGGCCCACAACCTAATAACTAAAGTTTTTGGGTAAAGTGGTATTCTAACATGAAGAAACTGCAAGCACTTGGTTCCAAGTTGGATTTAACCAAGAAAACCAAGGGAAATACCCATATATTGCTTTTGGAAAATGGATTTTGGGGCTTCGATTTAGATGTGTGGTTTTAAACAAAACTCAATACAATTTTGTGTTACATTTTTTTCAAATCCATGTAAATCCAAATCCAAGCCTCTCGCAGAAATAGACATAATTTGGTTTGCAGAATGAAATGGAGCAGGAATGGAATGGAATAAAAAATTCAATGGAGAAATGAAAAAATCAACTGATATGACTTCATTCTGCCCAACTCCTTTCTATTCCTATGTGCCAAACATTGTTACATCTGACTTCAGAATTCCCCAGGCCAGACTTTTGAAAACCAAAGAAATAGGAAAAAGTGGTGAAATGGCTTCATATCAGAATGAAAATACCAAAAAAAAAAATTCAGAAAGGATGGGGCAAACCAGGGCATGTGTTAGTCATCAGTACAGACTGATATTTGTCTTTCTGTTAGGGATGTTGGAACCCTTTTTGAATGCTATCTAGTATGGCCGCTATGGTACAAAGTTGAGTTTTGAACCAAGGATTTGAAATAAGATTCCTTGGTAGGAGGAGAGAGAACGCATGAGAAGTACAATTATGCTGTTACTACAGAAAATTCCTTTAATAGAACAATCTGGGAAAATGATATTTTTAGAAACATCATCAATAATTTTTTCCTGAGCACGACTTATTAGAAAAAAAATTAGGTCTTGGACATAAATTGTTTTCATCGTTATTTGCAATTTTAGATGTAGAAGTTTGAGAAATGATAAATTTTTTGGTGACTGAAACATCTGGCTGCCCCATAAAGGACAAAAAAGGGCAATAAAAAATGGGGAGAGGGAGAGAGAGAAGAAATATGAAGTTGGAAACCATAGAGAAAATGATGAAAAGTCATAAATAGTAGTACTACATGGGGTATTGATGGCAATAAACACTTCTACCATATTAAAATTATGGAAAATAGACACTTGCCTTGAGCAAGTGCTTTAATTCCAACTTCATTTGTGAACCGCGTATACCATTTTCTGCAATTACATTCATATCCTTGTATAATCTGAAGTGATTGTAGCTTCTCTCATCACTCAGACCCCTTTTTTGGTCTCATAAATCCTTCATCTTGACTCAAGCTGTTCTTGTTAAGCACAGAATTGTGAGAAATGAAATAGATATTTATTTGATGATTGATAAAGTGAAATGATTTTGTTTGGTGTTTCTATATCTTGATGAACATCTCTTGAACATTACAAATGTTGGCAATGGCAGAGATTGCAGTTATTTTTAAATATGTTCAGATCCTCTGATTGTTTAGAAATTTTATTGGATATTTTATGCGAGGCAATTCATCATATGGCTGGTCATGAATTTTTGTTTTGTTTCTTGTTTTTGTTTTTGCGGTGGGGGGTGCAGACATTCTAAGCTGAGTTCCTAGAGCTTGAATACTGCAGCTTGTTATTACTGGGGTAAACCCCTGAGTTCCTAAAATTTTTATTGAATCCTGTGGTTTTTTTTTTTCTTCAATGGATTGACAGTTATACTGTTTTGAATTGGTTTCCATTTGCAATAAATAGTAAAGTTCTTATTTTGATATTACTGAAGATTATTTTTCTATTTTTTTCAGTTGGCAATTTTATTTTTCAAACATCCAACAATTTATTGACCCAAAATTTGATCTTGGATGTACTGTCTCTCTCTGGCCTATGCTGAACTTTAATTCAACATATTTTTCTACGTGGCCACCATAACTGTAAAAATATGGGAAACTTGCTGTCGGAAAATTATTGATTAAGTCAGGCTCTATTTAATTCTTAGAAAAATGGAAGAAAATGAAAAAGGTCTAAAACTGGATTTAAAATGGTTTTACCTTAAGAAATTGAGAACTTGCTCTTTCTTTGATCTTTATACTTTTTGTTCTCGGAGGGCCTGAATTGTAAAATGAGAGGAGAATAGGATAGCAGATTGATTTTTACAGTCCAGAATATTGGCATATTTGACCACCAGGGTTTGGCTCAGTGGAGGGTGGAAAAGGGGCTGAAAGATGTTCTGGATTTAAACCACTGGGTCACCTCTGGATCAGTTCACCCTGGGTTTGACAAGGAGGTAAGGGTCCGAAGGGCCCCGGCCAACCCAGGTTCCTGGTCATAAAAAAATGGCATATATATATATATATATATATATTTGTTTTCTACGACTTTTCCCCCTTTCATCATATTGAGGGCACAGCCTGTTGTTTTTGTGTCGTCATCATTTCTTATAATTATAACTGAAGTACTGAATAATGAGTAATGATACACTGATTTATATGGATCTTCAACAGATAGCCAACGTAAACAGTATGTACTGGAGTTGCATCAGAGCAGCAGAAATTATAGCTTGTTGAGGATCAAATAATAATCATTCTACTTTTTTGGTGAATGAAGGCCATGCATAGTTTCCTTATGGATGTAGGAGATGCCTCCCTTGGTTTTTTTATCTTTTTATTTTTATTCTTTTATAAAAAAGCAAAAATAGATGTGGTGATGCTCAATTGTCAGTCACGATGCTGGTTTAAACTTTCCTAGAGTGCTGAGTACATATTTGTTTCTCATTTGCAGGTGCCGCCATGAGTTTTGTTATTCTTGTGGTGCTGAATATAGGGATGGACAGCAGACGTGTCAGTGCACATTTTGGGATGAGGGTAACTCTAGGCACTCGCAAGAGTCTGAGCAATGGGAATGGGATTCCTTCAATTCTCTTTCTATGATCATGGATGCATACTCAGATCAGGAGCGATCGCAGCTGGCACTGATCCAGAGGTTTCTTGCCGGTGGTTTCAGTCTGAGCGACCATCACCCGCATCAATCCCCACCTCCCTGCACAGATTCCTATGTTGATGCCATGAAGGATCTTCATCAGCTTCCTTGGCTCGAGAGGTTTGTCTCTGTGATTAGCGACGACTACTATGAGGACTACATCTAGAATAGGGGCCATTGGACGGTCTGAAATTCAAAATAAGGTGTTAGCTTCCAAACACTGAAATGAAAAATTATATGTACGAGGAGTCTCTTGCTTGTTCCTAATTTTTCTTTTTACATGAGCCTGCGAAAAATGCGCGCTTTGTCTATGTAATTTTAATGATCATTCTGTGCTAGAAGACACCTGCCCCATGATGTGCCTCAATGATATTTTTAGGTTGAAGAGTCTCTGCACAATAATTGCTTCCTTCTTGAAAGAAAAGAAAAGGTGATGGAAGTACATTTATTTTGTCGATCAATTAGAATTTGTAAGAAATTTGATCAGGATTACGAGTTTGTTGGGTTATGGATCTTCCATATGGGGTCTTATAGATGAATTTGGATTTTATTGATTTTTATGTAGTATAATCTTTTAGAAACTTCTGATCTTTCATTCAAAAGTGTTCATATTTTTAGAAATTTAGTTCAGGGAATGCCCTGATTTTTGCCTGGCAAAACGAAACTATTTCTTTTGAAATTTTAAAAATTTGATGAATTTCAATGATTTAAGCTTCACGGATTTATTTATTTATTTTTGAATATTTGATTTTTGATACACAAATCCCTTTTTTGTGGACTTGATAATAAATTAATTGAGGGTTGAAGGTATTGAAAATAAAATGTCAAATGAAGTTTATGAATATTCAAAATTTCATGCGGGGGCAGTGGCCTTTCAGTGGATATGCATGAAATTGTTTTTTCATCCACCAAATTAGATAGTCTTTCTTTGCCCTCATTTTGTATCCCCTTATGCAATAACATTATAATTGTTATTTGATTCGTCAGAGGGAAGGTTCATTTTTGTCCTTAACCACTACACTTTTGATCAATGCAATTAAAGACAATTTTTTATTAAAATTCTCCAATTAAACTGTCATAAATTCTTTTGATGTGGATAAATAAAATTATTTTATGCTGAATAGGAATCATCCTTAACGTTGAAACATGTGCCCCATGCATCAAATCGTACTTGATATTGAAACACTTGTACTATACATATAATCTTACTCGACATCAAAAACATGCGTATCGTACATCAAATCGTATACGACATCGAAATAAGTGCGTCTAACCGTACCTAACATCAGAACACGTGCATTACAAATTAAACCATACCTGACATTGAAATATGTGCATCGTACATTGAATTCTTCTCGACATTGAAAATTGTGTATCGTACATCAAATCATATTTTTTTTAAAAAAATTTCAGGACATAAATCTTGAGGTAACCATAATTTAACTTTTAGGGTTCACCTTTTAGGGTGTATTTTCTTTTAAGGGCAAAAATCCCGAGAAAATACTAGTTTAACTTTTTGGGTTCACCTTTTAGGGTGTATTTTTTTTTTTAAAAAAAAAGAAAAAGTTAAGGGCACAAATCTCGAGTTAACACCAATTTAACTTTTTTGATTCACCTTTTAGGGTGTATTTTTTTTGAAGTTTAAGCGCATGAATTCCGAAGTAGAACTAAGTTAACTTTTATGGTTAACTTTTTAGGATGTATTTTTTAAGTTTAAGCGCATGAATCCCGTGGAAACACCAACTTAACTTTTAGGGTTCACCTTTTAGGGTGTATTTTTTTTTTTTTTTTTTTAAGTTTAAGCACATGAATCCCGAAGTAAAACCCTAAACCCTAAAAACCTAACTTGTTCGTCTATGCTCTGTTTGACGTGCATTTTTATAGGTACATCTCTCTCAAGAAGATACATAGAATAAAAAAAAAAACACTCAAAATAGAGTCCAAGGCATAAATTAGAGTGAAATTTCAATTCTACAAAATCACAAGAACTCCTTGTATGTAGCTTGGATGGACGCAACCTTTTAGACACTTCGTCTCCAAAAGATATGCAGAATCAAAAAAAGAAACACATGAAACTGATTTGGGAGCTTCTGAAACAGAGTATCGATAGAAAAACTTTTAAGGCCATAACTTTGTCTCCGAGTGTCCGTTTGGGTCAAATTACATATCAACAGAAAGCTCTCAACAAGAAAAATGCATTTTTTTTTTCCCCTTTCTTGGCTTAGCTTGGTAAATTGAGCTAGGGAGACTCTGTCCCATAAGGAGAAACAGTTTGGCTTCACTCGGTAAGTGAGCTGGGGAGACTCCACTCCGCAAGGAGTATTGTAAATGGCGTTGCTCCGCTAGGTTAAGTGAGCATTTAGTGGAATCCTTAGGTGGGTTTGCTTGAGGTGGGGACGTAGGCAGGATTGGCCAAATCTCGATAAAAATAACCGTATCACTCTCTTTCCCTATGCTATTTATTTTGTGCACTTGTATGCAGATATTTGATTTGTTGTGAATGTTGTATTTATTTCAAATATTCGCATACTTGAATGTTTGTGGGATTTGAGATTGTATAGAAAGACCTTAGGTTGCGTAAATATGCTTGTGGAAATCAGGATTAGGACATAAACAACCTAGGAATTTTTAAAATACCCAATTCACCCCCTTGGGAATATACCATTCTTATCAATTGCTATCAGAGCCTTGTTGCAAAAAGTTTAACCGCTTGTGTTAAATATCGCAATGACTCGTATTGGTGTATCCCCATTTTGTGAGGGACAATTGTGCTCTATGCCTCCATTGTTTTGTGGTGTGAATTGTACTGTCTGGAAATTAAGAATGAGCATATTTATAAAATCAGTGGATTGGAGGGTCTGGTAAGCGATTGTTAAGGGAATTTGTATGCCAATAAATGAGAATGATATTAGTTTAATACATGCAAATTCAAATGCCATGGATATGTTATATCGTGCGTTAGACTCTAATGTTTTTCATGAGATCATGGCTTGTTCTAGTGCAAAGCATATTTGGGAGATGCTTGATAGGAAATATGGAGAGACCAAGAAAGAAGTGACCATTACTCTTGATGCTTCACACACAAATGTTCAAGAAGTGATAAATCATGGGCTAATAGCATTAACAGACGTAGAGGTATATATGCTTCTTGTGATATTTTATATGTTGAATCATCAATTGACTCTAGTGATAATAATTTTAATGATACATGTGATGATTCTTGTGTTAAATCTTGCTATATACCATGTGATGAATCATTTGATGCATGCAATGATCTTAGAGATAAACATTGTGATAAATTTTGTAGTGAATCATGACATCTTATGAGAAACCGCGAAAGAAATTCATTAATGCTCATATATATTTAATTAGGATGTCTAAGAAGAAAACATTTCTAAAAAATGAGACTGGAAGGATGGCAAAGCAATTAGAGAAATTAAAAGAATATCATGCTATTATAGAAAAGAAAAAGATTATAGGAGATGATTGTTCTAAGATTACAGCTAAAGCCAAAAGTGAAAGGAACAATCATAATAAATTCTTAGGAGTTAAATGGAACAATTCTTTCAAAAAGGGTTCTAGATCATTTCGTAAATCGTATAGTCATGCCTCATCTAGTAAAAATAGAACATATAAGCAAAACATTTTACGTGCATATAAATCTTGCTTATATCTTGGAAAGGAAGGGCACATTAGATACACTTGTAAATTTAGAGGTGCCAGAGGTAAGGACAAGAAAATGATATGGGTAATCAGGAAAGCAAATCCCGTAGGACAAAAGGAAGAATGGGTTTCAATAGGAATAACATGATCATATAATTCTTCCTTAGGTCATAGGATTAGGTTTAGGGGGTAGTGATGGCTAAGAGGTTTGGGAAGTGGTGTTCTCTTAAATTGTTAAACCTTAGTATATGCATTCACTATGCACTATTGTTATACTAAGATCACTAGAGAATCATGCCAATATGAAAATTCAAGTAACATATCAAATCTAATCACTTAACATATATATATATATATATATATATATATATATATATATATAATGATTGGATGAAATATGAAAATATTGGCCATAGCATGCAAACTTTGAATTGATTAGGAATGAGTATTGCATCTACCTGAATGGGATGTCATGTCTCCACATTTTTCATATCATTCCTCTAAATTGTTCAAAGTAAAGGTCAAGAGCATAACTAACTAAAATATTTGGAACCTTATATTTATGAGATGAAGAACATAAATCATATCTTGAATAATTTCTTAGAAGCATGCTTAAATAAATCCACTTCCAAATGGACAATGGATCTTCACTTGGTAAATAATTCTTAATGCGTAATTCATGTTTAAATATAAATATCTTAAGTTAAGCATATTTTTTCCATCGCACAAGCTCGAGTTTTTTTAGGGAATCAATCTTATACTATGCATCATCTATTCCCAAACTCATCTTAGAGCCTTAAAAGTCTTGATCAAAATCTAGCCATCACTTTCGTATAAGCATTGTTTTTCATAAATTCCTAGTCTACCTAGTGCTTATTTTAAGACAACATTTCATAATCGAACTAGGAGTATTCACTAAGGGATTCAAGCTTTTCATTTGGTTAAATTGAAATATTCCCTTTGTACTTAAAATATAAAAATCCTCTAATTTTGGTTCACCATCTCCTCCATAGGAAATCTTTACCAAACCATGATCACATCAGGTAAAGACTCATCCTTTCATTGGTTTGTATCCTTGCTCTAAATTGTGATCATATCTAAAAGGATACTTTCCAATCTCAAAAGAGCTATGTTCTAGAAATTCGTATACTCCATAATGCTCTTTGCCAAAATAAGTTAGGACATATTCTCTAACTTGCTTATCCTATATAATGTCCCACTTCTTCTAAACACTCTTATGAACTTAATAGTGTTTTAACTTTTAAGAGTATTTATTCTTATTCACTTTATAAGCTCTTGTCCTTAAATCTAATCAATTAGGGCTTCATATACTTAGTACAAGTTAAATGGCTAAGATTATTGAAAAGAAACCTATGCATGAACAGTAAAAAAGGAAAGCCATTCAAACTTGCATCTCTCTGGCGTTGTGTTGACTTTTTGAGTCCAATCCCTGTTTTTGATGCAAACAAAGCACATGTTTCTTATGTGTGTATTTAGTATGTGAATAGGTCCATTTATTTAACACACACATAAGGAAACAACAATGGAATCTTGTAGGACTTAAAGACTATATGATCAAGCATTCCATGAAGTCAAAAGAGCAAAAAGAAGAAGAAGACATTTGTGTTTTATGTAATTGCATTTAATTTTTATAACGTTGGTCTATAATAATGCATGCATCTATATGATCTGTTTAAATGCTCAGAACGATCGTAGATAGACCTTAGGGACCAGCACATCTCACCAAAAACCTTTTTCTAAAAAGGATAAAATCATACAAAGTTTTTGGAATAACTTTAGGGTCAAAATCATGGTTAGAATGAAGTTTATGAAAACTTCAATCGACCTTCGGTTGATCGACGCCGAATTTTTTCGGTGTCTTCAAAAAGACCTAGAATAACCTTAGAATACTCACTCATGCATACACATGTTTGGTCATTTGAAATAGGATGACTAGTGGCTTAAACAGGACCGAAATGCACAAAATGTGCACATTCGGTCGATCGAACTACCATGTACAAAATGCCCCGGTCGATTGAACTCGGACCAGGTCAACTAGTTGACCACAGCCCGGTTGATCGAACCTTGTCTAGGTCAACAATTTGACCATGACCCGGTCGACCGAACTTGCCAGTTCATTTATACCCGGTCGACCGAACTCCATTGGAGTCAACATATTGACCACCTGGTTGATCGAGCCCAAAATGTACTTCAACGCTCTGATTGACCAAGGGTCCTCGGGAGATGCTCCAACTACTTGGTTGACCGAACCTCGCATATATGAAAAATCGCCCTCGGACATACATGTCCGGTCGACCGAACTGATAGTTCATTTTTGACCCGGTCGACCGAACCTCAAGAACTTCGGTCGACCAAACTTGTCCTGGTTGACTGGTGCTCTCGTGTTGGAATATTTTTTAAGCATTTAAAAATTCATTAAAACTTAATTAAACTTTTCCAAAATACTGAGCGTGTCCCCAACGGTCATATTTTTCACAAACTCTATAAATACCCCCTCATTACTCTAAATTAGCAACTTTGATTAGTCAAATTTCTCTCTCTAATCTTTTGGACTAATTTTTATCAAAGTTCCCCCAAATTAATTTTTCATTGCAAAAATCTTTTCTTGGGGTAAAATGTTTTTTTATCTCTTAGACTCCTTTTCACTCTCTATGTTTGAAAATAATTTTTGAAAGAGAGCACTTATCTTGTTTTAAACTCTCCAACTCTCTTCCACTTTTTCATTTCAAAATTACTTTTGAAGAGAACACATTTATATTTGGGTATTTGTTTTTACATGCTTACTCTCACTTATTCTTTACTTTTGAAAATCGTTTTGAGAGTATAACTTTGGTTTTCTCCTGGATTATTTTCTTGATAAATATATTTTGGGAGAAGTTATTTATTACTCAAACATTTTATTGAGCTTAACTCCTAGATTCTACAAGTATTTCTAACTTGTATAAATCTTTGTTGGAGAACATAATACACACTTTTCATACATATTTTATTTGTGCAAAAATTATTGAAAGAACACAACCCTAGGTTCTCTTATATTATTATTAAAATATCTTTTTGGAGAAAATTTTTAGTAGGGTTTAAATATAGTTAAGCACCCTTACTCCCCTGAGCATTATTTCATATCATTGGAGTGCATATTTTATTGAGCTTATTGTGTACCTCTCTGCTTGTATTTTTCAGAAGCACTTTCATGTACAAAATGGTTTTATTGTAACGGTTGGTTTCAGCTTGTTAATTGAACTGGGGAGTCTCAGCCCTGTAAATGAGATCGGTTCGGTTCGGCACAGAATTGAGCTGGGGAGTCTCAGCCCTGCAAGTGAGACTAATTTGGCTCAACCTAGTAATTGAGCTGGGGTTTTCCTCGCCCCGTAAGGAGAGCATGTAAAAGGCTTTTGCTCTGCCCCGCTAAGTGAGCAGGTATAGTGGAATCCTTGGGAGTAAGCCCAAGGCGGGGATGTAGGCTGGTTTGGTCAAACCTCGATAACAAATCTGGTGTCTCTCCCTCTATCTTATTTAAATTCTTGCACTTTATTTTCAGCTTGTGTATGAATGTTTATTTTATGTAAAAATTATTCTCATGCGCACATTTAATTTAAAAAAGATACTGCACATGTGCATGTTTGCTTTTATTGTTAAACTCGCTTTACATACACGTATATACGTTGAATGGGATATGAACTGTGGTGAATCGATGATTAGTTTAAATTAGCCAAAAAGTTTTTAAAACCCAATTCACCCCCCCCTCTTGGGATCACACCAATTCCAACACGTTGAAATTCATAAGAAAAGAGGCAAAATAGGCTTAATACCCTGATGGGACATTGTTTGTGACTTTTCGGTCCTCTAAGCATAGGCATTAAAAGCCAAGATTAAATCATTGGAAATCTTAGGGCACTTGGCTAAGAGTTCGAATAATGAAAAAGGCATAAGTTGGTGTTGAGTTAAGTGCATAACTAAGGGGGAGCATTTCTCCTTATAATTTCGTAACTCTATTAAATGCTCTCATAATTATATTTTATGCTCGTATGCCTTTACGTGAACAACATTGCAGCATACTATCTATAAATTGCCGATTGTTTAAATTCTTCTAATGGATAGTTAATTTTGTTTAAATGCTTTTGACTACTGGATTGCATGCTTAAACTGGAACACCAACTGTATGGCTGATGTAGTATTGTGAATTGCATGCTGGTAGTGGATCTAGGTCATTGCATGCTTAAAATAATTTTTTTTTTTTGCTAAAAACAACCAGGTTTTAGCACATGTCTAGTTAGAAAATGTCCTATTTACATACGACATACAGCTGAAATTTTGTTAGATCTCTCCTAAAATAATCAAAATTCATAGACCATGTGCTTAAACGATTATGATTTGGTGCATGTAGTAAATAACATGATTATTGCATAATTATCTAAGTATAGCCTTGTTGGCTATCAAATGCTAAATAGAATGCAATATATAGTAACCATGTTCCGAACGGTCATAATATATTGCATGCTGGAATTTATTTTAAAGGATGACTATGTAGTGAATGAATATCTGATCTTCATCCTTGATTGATAATGCATGCATGAGAATATATATAGGGGAGCTGAGCTATAATGACTTGCCTAGTTCACCATAACAAATTTTTTTTTTCCCATAAAATCATTTAATATAATAATCATGTTATCCCGTTCAACTGTTAAAACATAATCCACCCGGACTTATGGAAACTAGGGATATACCTAAAATACACCTCTGATACCTAAGCAGCAGGAAACGTAATTTACAAACATATCATACAACCAACCACAATACCAAGGTCCTACTAAAATTGTTATATATATATATATATATAAACATCCATCAAAAGATCAAGAGTAACCTAGGGTCACTTCCTAAAAATAAATCTAACCCTAGCTCAATAACTCACCCTCCTGACAGGGTAGCTTAGTCGGACTCTACTGTCGCGGAGCTCTTTCTACTCCTCTACCTAGATTTCCTGAAATGTTTATATAGCTGGGTCAAGACACCTCTTAGTAAGGGAAATAAACTAACAGCACTATGTGGCAACATGAGTGTTTTCGTGTTATACATAATATCAGTACATACATCATATCTGGTAAAACTATTGATATCATATATGAATAAAACATGATTCCTCATTACATAATATAATGTACTAAATTACTAAACATGAAAATCATCTTATATAACTGTACAATACTGAAATAACGCCCAGGATGGATAGCTAGCTGATGTCATGTCTTACCCCCCATATTACTAGGTTATGCAGCCTGAAGATGGGACCTAGCAATGGTTGACTGACCATCCTAGATCAATCATAAGTCTGTAAGTATGATGGGCCTGTCCCATATGGTCCTGGACTTCTAGTGGGACAGCTGCACTCTACACTAAAGCCACATTGATTGCCATCTCCTACACTACTGGTCGTGTGGTAGCACTATCATAATTCTAAACATATAGTTACGATACCGTGCTCCTGAAATTGAACTAAATCATACTATCAGGGTTTTGATATCATATAATAAGTTTCATATACTGAACATAACTATTTTGTATTTCATAATAATATCTGATATGATAATATTTCATGAATTTAGTCTTATAATACTTGATTATGGCATCTGCGCCAACATGAATCACGACATCTGCGTCGGCATATCATAATATACTGAACATAATTTCTCTATACTATTTAATATTACAATCATAAAATCATGGTTCCTGTATTGTTTCATAATTTCCTTGAAAACTATCATATCATGCTTGATTTGGAAAAAAAGACATTCTATTCTAATATACATAATTATATAGAAATCTAAACTCATGCCACACAGAAATGGGTAACCTCATGAATATAAAATGTAGAGACCTGGTGAATTATATTAATTAAATAATAGGAGGAGGAGAGGAAAAGAAATTGAAATTGAAAATTCAGTAGGGTCTCGTCAACGAATGTAGTGCGTTCGTTAATGAATGGGCTTCATGGGCTTGTCGATGGGGACACGTGTCTCGTCGACGAGAAGATACTGAGAAGGTTGTTTTCGGACCTGAAATTTGTCAACGAAGGGTAAGTGTTCGTTGATGAAATTCCTACATGGCCTTGTTGATGAAGACACGTGGCTACACATTCTATATAAGGCCAAGATGATCCTTTTTGCGAGAGAAATCCTTCTCTTAGCTCTCTTGAGAAGTTTCTCTTCATTTCTACTGGAGTAGATCATTGGTAGGGCTAACTTGGACATCATCCCAGATTCGGGGTAAGTTGGTTTTCCTAGGCTTTTTAATGGATATTTGGTATTTCTAGAGTTGTAGAAAAGTAGTATTTGGAGAGGTATTGAAGTTTCTTTTGGAAAAATGTTACTTTTAGGGTGTTGAGCTGAGAACTCTGCGGGTGTAGGGCTAGTTATTCTTGGGGCTTTCCAGTGGTCAGGTAAGGGAGTAAACTAAAGCAGTAATTTTTCATGAAAATTATTATTATTTAATAGCAGATTTATTTTTAGAAAGCATGTATTATGTATGAGTATATTTGGGAAAATATTGCTATTACATAGGAATATGTTTTTAGTGTAAAATGTCAGAAAATGTGATTTCAGAACAGAATTCATGATTTTATTCAATTTGTGTGGCATGAATATTATTTCATGTATATTGTATTGTGCTAAGTCAGATTTATAATAGAGGTATATTTACAGTTATTTTTAGAAAAATCAGAGATATTATAAGAAATTATGATTTCGGCACTTGCGATAAGCATTACATTTATTCGGATTAGTATGTATAATATGTACGGCACAAGGTCATGATTGATAGCCGACGCAAGGCCGTAATTATTTGCTTTATCCAGCACAAGACCTTGTTTACTATGATATGTTAGAATTTAGAGAAATGCTATCAATCTAGTTTTCATGTTAAACCAATATAGATGTATATGTACTATATGTTATTAGAACCCGAATGGTAGTTTAGATTAGTATCTAGGCCACGGTACCGTAGCTATTCAGTTTAGTTCAGTTTAGACTTGTGCTACCACCCCTGCTAGTAGAGGGGGTTGGAGATGGATAGTCGATGTAGCTTCAGTGTAGTGTTGTAGACGTCCCCCTGGTAGTCCAGACCAAGGTGGGGCGGACCCATCGTACTTACAGAAATATTTGACTTGGCAGTGGTCGGCCAGCCATTGTCAGGTCCCGCCTTTGGGCTGCACAACCCGTCATGGGGGGTAATACATGACATCAGCTAACTATCCATCTTGGGTATATTTCAGTATTATCAGTTATATCAGACAATTTTATAATAACAGAAAGTTAGTATGATTTAATATGCCTATGATAATATATCTTGTTGATTAAGGTGTAATCCCAAGAGAGGGGGGGGGGTGAATTGGGTATTTTAAAAAATCCTTTGAAACTTATTCACCACTTAGTCCCTATGTCTAAATTTAACCAATTACTTATCAAGTTCGTGTGAGATTATTCAATAAACATACATGTAATGTAAGTAATGAAGTGCGTTGCGAAAATAAAAGATAAGGGAAGAGAGAATGCAAATATAGTTTTTAGGAGGTTCATCCAACCCGTCCTACGTCCTTGCCTTGAGCAACCCACTCAAGGATTCAACTATAATCCTTGCTCCTTAAATTGGGACGAAACTTCCCTTACAATCCGCTGCTTACAAGAGGTAAAGCTTCCTCCTAATTCACGGCTTACAAGAGATACAACTCTCTCATCAAACCCGGTTCACAACTGGAACCATGAATACAATGAAATCTATAAAACGCTCAAAGTTGCTTCCAACAAAGTTAGTGAGTACAATTTAAATTCCTAATACATAATCATAAGATGAAACATGAAGCTCAAAATATATGAAACTATACAATCGTTCATGAATGATATGCTTCAACACACAAATTCTATTTTATCAAATCTTCCAAAATATTTGTATGAGTAATAGCTTCGAAGACAAGATGCACAAATATCAAATATGATCTTGTTAAAAAATTTGTCTTGAATATTGTAAAGATCTAAATAAAAAATATTTCTTTCAAATATTCAATTACACCATGATCTTTGTAATATGCAAACATATATATATATATATACAATATGTATTCCAAAGATCAAAAACCCAATGTAATATCTTTCAGAAAATATCCCTCAATAAAATGTATATTTATGAACACCAAGGATATTTAATCAAGTTTTTTAATATATCTAAAATATAGATCTTTTAACTGAACACACACTTGATTCAAATCTATTTAACCAATGAAAAAACCCTTTATCAAGTAGTGAGATTATCTAATATTCTATATGAAAGTATACTCACTATCTATCACTTAGCTTATTTCAACAATAGATTTTGAAATGAGAAGTTCTTTGAAAAATATATATCAATGGCAAAAAAAAAAAAAAATGTTCTCAAGTAATGAACTTGTCAAAAACACTCTCTATATGTAATGAAAATTTAGTATCAATTTTCTCTAATGATATTCAATAACAGATGATGATATGAAAAACTCTTGAAAACACTAAATGGATTAACCAAATCTCAATACCAAGTCGAAATCAAGATGTGTAAATGAATCCCCTTTGATTTTCTAAGTTGATTTGCCCAAGCTTGATGAGTATGTGCTAGAGTGTAGGCAATCGTATAGCAATGTGTTCAAAGTTCTCAATTCTCTTTCAAAAAAATGTTCTCTTGTCTTCTCGTTGATCTTAGCTCGCGTACTAGGGTTTAGAAGTTCAATATATAGGTGTCTTACTCTTAGAATGAATCTTGACCATTGGATTAAAAAAATATCTCGCGAGTTCTCTTAATAAAAATTAAATTTTTAAGTTTTCCCGTAAGTTCAGGTGACTGAGGTCAAAGGCCCAGGCGACTAAAGTTCCTTAGTGCTTCGAAAAATCAACCTGGGTATAGGGTTAGATGACTGAAGTTGGGTTCATGCTCCTGAAGGGACGAGTTCAGACGACTTAAGTGCCATGTTTAGGTGACCGAAGTGCCTCGGCTAGGTTCTGTGTTTCACCATTAATTATTCAGGTGACTAAACTTAATCTTCGGTTTCCTGAGGAAATTCTTCAGGCGACTGAGGTTAACTTTAGGCTACTAAAGTCCTTTTTTTTTGAATTTTTATTTTCTAGTTTAAAAATCTGCTTTGCTTTCTTTCTTGGGTCTTTTATAAAAATACTTTTCAGGGTTTTAAAAATATTTCTAAGTCCATGAAAGTCCCTTAATGATGTTCATGAAATGCATGAATCCTAAAGTCATTCTAGGGTATATGTTGAGCCTTAAATTAAATCATATTAGAATGTAAATACATGAGTTCTAAGTACCAATTCCCATGACGTTCTTGAACTTGTCACGTGCATCTTTGTTCTTGCACTTTTTGAGTTCCATGAATCTTGCCTAGATATGTATGCTTTATTCTTTATGGCCTCTATGACTTTTTATCATTTCGTGCATGCTAAACATAAATTCCTGTTCACAATCTCAATGCACAGATCAAATACCAAGTGATTTATCATTATCAAAATCAGATTAGACTCATAGAGTCAACAATCTTCCCCTTTTTGATGATGACAAATACACGAGCAAAAATATATAATGGATTATGCCTAACAAGGCTCCCTGTAACGTTCCTCAATTTCTAAATATAAAATGTCACATAATAGATAAAATGGTCAACCTGAACCCGTGGGTAACGAGGACACCTGTCAAACACAGCGAAAATCTATGCAGCAGTAAACATAAAATCCAAACATCCATCCATAAAGCATAATACTAGAAACATAATACCAGAGTTTACTACATCTCCCAATATTGTACATATATACAACCCTCAAAATATCAAAATGACACTAGGACCATATAACAAAAATCTACTGATCCTAGTACATAGCTTACCCTTCTATTAGGGAAGCACCAATCACTCAATGGCGGCCCTGACCCGCCGGTCTCTCTGGGTTTCCTGAAAATCATTTAATGTTGGGAGTGAGACACTTCTCAGTAAGGGAAAATAAACTAAATACAGTTGTGTGGCAACATGAACATTTTAAGTGCTTATACATATACAGTACATTTCATAACTCTGGAAATAATCATAATATCATACTGGATAATCATGTACTTTCATATTTGTTAACAAATCATAACATACATAAGCATATGTTATAATTGTAATATTGAAAATATACCCAGGATGAATAGCTAGCTGGTGTCATCTATTACCCCCCACGATGGGTTATGCAGCCCGAAGGTGGGACCCGACAATGGCTGGCCATTCACTGACGAATCAAATATGTTTGTAAGTACAATGAGCCCGCCACACCCTAGTCCAGATTGCCAGGTGGACGTCCACACTTTACTGAAAGCCACATCGACTATCCATCTTCCATTCTCTCGTGGGATGGTTAGCACTAATCTGAAGTAGATATCTGATCTACACATATAGCTACGGTACCGAGCCCTGAACTGAACTAAACTAACATCCTGGTTGTAATAATATATAATACATGAACATACATAACATCATCACGGCCTTGTGCCGAAAACAAAGATACGGCCTCGTGCCGAAATCATAAATACATGGCCTCACGCCAGAATCGTAAATACGGCCTCGTGCTGATAATAAAAGTACATGGCTTCGCGCCAAAATTATAAATACAGCCTCATGTCGATAATATAAATATGGCCTCGTGCCGATAACATAACTACGGCCTCGTGTCGAAATCATAAATATATGGCCTCACACCAATAACATAAATACATGGCCTCGCGCCAAAATCGTTTCAGGTATATACATTCTGAAAATAAATCATTTATCATATATTCGTCAACTTAATATAGCATAGCTCGTCTTTTCAAGATACCTGAAAACATGCTTTGTTCGTAAAATCATTCATATCATGATTCACTTTACATAAAATAATGTTCATGCCACACATATGCCGTTTAAAGTCATGCTTCATATTCTAAAATCATCATTTCTGGCATCTCATACATACATATACATTTTAATCATAATAGCAGTATTTTCCAAACATACATTTCATATGTGATAAACAAATGTAGCATAGATTTTTCTAAAAATAAATGTGCTCATAATTAATCATAACTTGCATGGAAAATAACTGCTTTAGTTTATTCCCCTACCTGACTACTGAGAAAACCCCTAGAATATCCTAGCCGAACCCCCGTATGACTTCCTGATCAATACCTTGAAACTCAAAACTCCCAGTATTAAACATCAGTATTTTCATGCGTACATAAATTTCTATAACTGCCATAAAGTCTAATTTGTCTTAAAAAGCCTTACCTCAACTCAGGGATGATTTCTAACTTTGTTTCCCCAACGATCCGCTCCAACAAACTTGTAGAGAACTTCGCCAGGAGTATCGTGGTAGCCTCAAATCTTCGATCCGATGACTAGCGGGGCCAAAATTGAAGAGAGAGAGTGAGAGGGCTGAAGAGGAGAGAGAGAGAGAGAGAGAGTGGAGAGGAAGCTTGGAAATAAAATAAAAATTGGATTTTTCATATTTATAGACGGGGGATTTTGTTGACGAGCCGCATCCTTCGTCGATGAATTCTTACTAATTTCGTCGATGAAATTCAGTCTTCGTCGACGAAATTCAGTCGGCACCAGAACCCCTCTCGGTATTTCTTCGTCGATGAAGCCCTGTGTTCATCCACGAAATTCTTAAAGCCTTCATCGACGAAACCCTGTGTTCGTTGACAAAGCTTGGCAGCTTCCTTCTGTTTCTTTTTCCAATTTCCCTTTCTTTATTATTTAATTTTCATTTAAACTTCGGGTCATTACACTCCCCCTCAAATAATGCTTTAAATAATCAATAAATGAAATATGCTCATGTTCATACATACGTTGTTTAGCCTGATTCCAAGTGAAATGCTCATGTTCATACACATGCAGCCTGATTCCAAGTGAAATGCTCATGTTTATACACATGTTGTTTAGCCTGATTTTTCTCCTATGACCTGATATTTCTCCCCCGTTACACAACTAGTGTTACCAACAATTTTTGCTATTCTTCTCCTTTACACAATTAGTTTTGCCAACAAATTTTTGCTCCTTGCAATTTTTGCTCCTTAATTTTCTCTCCTTTTTGACATCAACAAATAAAGGTGAATAAAATAAATAGTGCGTGAGTGAACATAATCTTATGTTCTTCTTCCATTTGAAATCTTAAAGTTTTAAACTTGGTTCAACTATCAGATTTGACAAAAAAAAAAAAAAAAAAAATTACTTCTCCCCTTTTTACATCAACCATCCCCCATGCTAATGCATAAATCTATGTTGTGGAATGTAAATTGCATTGTGAACATACACACTATGCCAAATTTCAAAAGTGATATGAGAATACCAAATGTTGATTAATGTGATACTAACTGTTTACATCTTTAAAATGTGATACCGAATGAGAAGAAATGAGTGAAATATGAAAATTTGAACATGTTTTGAATATTAAGTGACGTTGCTCCTCCTGAATTATGTCATTTACTATAATTCTAGGCAACCTCTCGACTATGCATCAAGCCTAAGTCTCGCCTAATTTGGATAAACCTATCCTTCTCAAGTGGTTTCGTGAATATGCCTGCCCATTGTTCATCCGTGCATACAAACTCAAGTATCACATCTCCTTTTTGTACATGATCACGAAGAAAATGATGTCGTATTTCTATATGCTTAGTTCATGAATGTGATATGGGATTCTTTGAGATGTGTATTGCACTTGTATTATCGCATCTTATAGGGATTGTTTCATAACTTAACCCAAAATCCGTCAGTTGTTGCTTCATGTATAACATTTGAGCATAACAACTACCTGCCGCTATGTATTTGACCTCAGCTGTGGAAAAAGCAATTGAATTTTACTTCTTAGAAAACCAAGAAACTAATGAATGTCCTAAGAAATGATATGTACCACTCATGCTCTTCCTATCCACTTTACTACCCACAAAATCAGCATCTGAATAGCTGATAATCTCAAAATATGTATACTTAGGATACCATAATCCAATTTCCACGGTTCCTATAAGGTATCTAAGTATTCATTTAACAGCTAGCAAGTGTGACTCTTTTGGTGCAGCACGAAATCTTGCGCACAAACATACGCTAAACATTATGTTAGGTTAGTTGGCAGTTAGATAAAGTAAGCTACTAATCATTCCATGATAAAGCTTGACATCTATTGGTATACCTTGTTCATCTTTGTCTAATTTCAATGAAGCGCTCATAGGTGTACCTAGTGTTTTTCCATCTTCCATATTAAACTTTTTGAGTAGATCTCTAATATACTTTGATTGATTTATAAATATTGCATGTTTTTCTTGTTTGATTTGAAGTCCTAGGAAGAAATTTAGTTCACCCATCATACTCATCTCAAATTCATTTTGCATAGTATTAACAAATTCATTACACAATTCTTTATTTGTAGCTCCAAATATGATATCATCTACATATGCTTGAACTAGGAGAATGTTGCTTTCTTAGACTTTATGAACAGAGTTGTATCTATCTTTCATTTGAAAAATCCATTTTCTAATAGAAAACCGCTTAGCCTTTCATACCAAGCTCTACGAGCTTACTTTAAATCGTATGTTAGGTTTACCGTGATCCCAAGAGGGGGGGGGTGAATTGATATTTTTAAAATTTAATCCCTAGGTAAATAGTCTAACACCAGTATATTCACAACCCTATGATCAATCTAGTGCAGGTAATGTAAATGTATACCAGAAAGTAAATGAAACAATTTAATCAAACACACATGCACCAGAAAGTAGTAAAGTAAAAGTGACACACAGAAATGTTATCGAGGTTTGACCAATTGCCTATATCTCCGCCTTGGCTAACAAGCACAAGGATTATCACTATACTTGCTCACTTAAATGGGTGGAGCGGCACCTAAACAAATGAGGTCAATTAGCACAGGGCTGACCTCAACCTTTACAACCAATCATTACCAGGCTAGATTACCACCCCCTCAGGCCACGCCTGGAAACATTCCGATTTTACAATCAAAGAATATTGGTACAGTGATTGTGCTTTTGTGTAAAGCAGATTTGTACCCAAATGCGCTCAGTCACATACACCACAAAATGATTTAATATGTAAGCTCAGTGTGGTCTAATATTTCAACTCTCAAATATATTTGCTATCTATGTAATGAGTGTGTGAGAGTGTCAACAAGAAATCCTTATATCTCAAGATATTCAATCAATCGTGTTCACACAAAGATGTCAAGTAAGCCTCAAGAATATCAGTCAATAGGATATCTCAATCACGTGAATATTAGATAATGTATATGCTTGGTTTGCAAAAGATGTATAATCTTTGTATTCAGCAAATGATATGTAAATAAATATTGCAACAAAGATTAGTATCACATAAACAAATATCATTTCAAAAATATGTTGAAATGAATCACTCAAGATATTTGAGAATGTTTTTGAAAATATTTTTGCAACCCAAAAACAAATACAAACTTCCTAATTTATTCCAACACAAATGCAATACTCCGAAGCTTAAAACAAGTCTTCTTAGGATAGGCTTATTAGCAAAGCCCCATAAGAACACTTAGGTTTGACTCTCAAGAAAATTGTTTCAATCAATCAAACAAGGAGAGTAAACCTTTAAGAAAAATCACTCAATCAACTTATAGAGAGTTTAAGCAATATGAGAAGGTAAGTATGAGTGAGAGGAGTGTAAAAATGACTAGTAGAAATTTTTTTCTTGAGAGAGAATTTCTTAATGAAGTTGGCTAATCTTCTCCTAATTTTCCCAAATAAAGGGGTATATATAGACACCCTATGAATTATAATCGTTGGGAACAAGTTTGGGATTATTTGAAAAGTTTTAATGACATTTAATAATTTTAACCCTGTTAAAAAATAGTTAACCATGGTAAAAATGCAGGGCAACCCGAGAGCATAGGTCGAATAGAACACTTATGGTCAACCCAAGTTCATATGGTTCGGTCGACCGGGCCAAAAATGAACTACCTAGGTCGGTCGACTGGAAAGGTTTGTTCGAGGCGATTTTTCCAATTTAGCGAGATTCGGTTGACCAGGACTAGAATGAACTAGACTGGTCGGTTGACCAGACCATTGGATCCCATACGTGAGAACTCGGTCGACCAAGTTGGTGTAGTACAAAAATGTCTCGGTCGACCAGGAAATCAAACTGTTAACTCCAGGGTGGTTTGGTCAACCATGGTCAAATAAGCTTTAGGAGCTTGGTCGACCGGACTGTGGTCAACTTGTAGACCCAAACCGGTTCGGTCAACCAGGGCCAGAATTAACTCCCTATGTCGGTCGACCAAAGGTGCACAAAATGTACACTTTGGTCTTGATTCATTTCACATTCACCCTATTCAAGTGCCTAACACATATAAGTGCAATGGTGAGTGTCCTAAGGTTTTTTCTATGTCTAGTTTTAGTTATTTTTCAATTTTAGTCTAAGCTTACCTACTAGACCATGCATATGATGTGTGTGATGATTATTATAAGTAAGACCCTAATTACTATTACAGACCAATTACACAAATGAACTATATATTACAACATAGAATGAATTGAGTCTTGACTCTTCACTTTTTCTATGTGCATCTTGATCTGACAATGTAAGTTCCTGCATACAATCTCAAACACCCATTAGTTATAATGAGTATTTGTCATAATCAAAACTAGGCATGACCTATAAGGTCAACACCGTACAAGGCTTTTGTCAGTCTATACATGCGATCTGGATTCTTATGATTTTCAAAACCTGGGGGTTGTTCTACATACACTTCTTCACTTATGTAGCCATTTAAAAATGTGCTCTTGACGCCCATTTGATATAACTTGAAATTCTTAAAAGCTGCATATGCTAAAAACATTCGAATGACTTCCATTCTAGCTACAGGTGCAAAGGTTTCTTCAAAATCTATTCCTTCTTCCTGGTTATATCCCTGAGCTACTAGTCTAACCTTATTTCTAACAACTATCCCATGTTCGTCTTTTTTATTCTTATATATCCATTTTGCCCTAATGATTGACTTATCCTCAGGTCTAGGAACTAATGTCCATACTTTGTTTCTCTCAAATTGATTTAACTCTTCTTTCATGGACAACACCCATGATTCATCCTCTATAGCTTCACTCACATTCTTAGGTTCTTCTTGAGATAGAAATGCAAAATGACTAATCATATTCATAAGAGAGGATCGAGTGACTACTCTACGTAATGGTTCACCTATTATTTGATCAATGGGATGATTCTTAATGTACTTTCATTCTCTAGGTGATTCATTAACCTCATTTTCAATTTGATTAGTTTCAGTGGATGGTTCTTTAAGTTCATTTTTCTTTTCTGAATCATTCTTAATGGATAATTTCTTAAGTTCCTTATTTATCTCAATTTCATCTTCATTAGTTCTTTTGGAGAAGGGATTTGACTCATCGAACACAACATGAATAGATTATATAATCGTCAATGTTCGTTTGTCATATACTCTACATGCTTTACTATCTGAGGCATACCCTAGGAAGATACCTTCATTTGATTTCATATCAAACTTTCCTAGATGCTTATTGTCTCTAAGCACAAAACATTTATAGCCAAAGACATGAAAATATGATATGTTTGGTCTATGGCCATTCCATAACTCATAAGGGGTCTTATTTAGAGATGGTCTAATCAAAACTCTATTTAGAACATAGCAGCCGGTATTCACTGCCTCAGCCCAGAAATATTTAGGTAATTTATGTTCGTTAAGCATAGTTCTGGCCATTTCTTGTATAGACCTATTCTTCCTTTCAACTACACCATTCTGTTGTGGTGTTCTAGGGGTCAAAATTATGGACAATTCCTAATGAATTATAGTAGTCTTCCGTGCCTTGATTTTTAAATTCTCTATCCCTATCACTTCGGATTTTAAGGATAGTATATCCCTTTTCATTTTGGATTTTCTTGCATAGGTTTATGAATTGTTCACACACTTTATCTTTTTGACCTAAGAATAGTACCCATGTATATCTTGAAAAATCATCAACTATGACAAATGCGTATGATTTTCCTCTTAAACTCTGAATTGGGTTTGGACCAAATAAGTCTAAGTGTAGAATTTGAAGTGGCCTAGTAGTAGAGATTTCTTTCTTCTTCTTAAAGCTTGTTCTAGCTTGTTTTCCTAGTTGACAAGCCTAAAAAATTTTATCTTTGAAGAATTTTATCTTAGGAAGTCCCTTAACTAAGTCTCCTTTAACTAGTTTAGATATTAAGTCCATGTTAGCGTGTCCTAGTCTCCTATGCCAAATCCAATTAATTTCATTCATAACAGAAAAGCATGTCACACTCTGTGAGGTTAAGTTATCAAAACTTGTGTGTATTTACGTTTTCATGACACTCAGCTGTGAATAGTATCTTATTATCAGTTTTGTATTCAACTATGCACTTGTCATGTTCAAACAACACTTTGTAACCTTCATCACATAGTTGGCTTATACTCAACAAGTTGTGCTTTAAACCATCAACCAGTAAAATATCATCTATAATTAATGATGAATCATTACCAACTTTACCTACACCTGTGATCCTTCCCTTAGCGTTATCTCCAAAAGTGACAAATCCTTCATCCTTGGGTGTGATTGATGTGAACTTTGCTTTATCCCTGGTCATGTGACGTGAACATCCGCTATCCATATACCATGTATTTTGAGGATGATGATCTTAAGCATATATGCAAGACACAATCAGACAACTAGATTTGGTACCCAGATTTTCTTTGGTCCAGTGGGGTTAGTGCTAGATTCTCCTTTCACCTTCCATACTTTCTTAATTTTGGCATCTTTATTTTTGAAAGGACAATCAAAATTTATGTGACCTAACCTTTTACATTTAAAACATGTAATATTTCTATGATAATCCTTAGTTGGAACATATGATTTTGACTCTCTTACAAAGTATCCCATGTGAAGATGTCTTTGTTTTAGATTTTCTTTCCCATTAAAACCAAGACCTTCCTTTTCTAGAGAATTTCTTTGAGCTCCTAGGAGTTTTTTCAAAATTATTTTGTCCTTTAGTAAATTTACAAATAATTTTACATTTATCTTTCAAATCCTTTTCTAACTCCTCTATTTTCAAATCCTTGACTTTTATGAGAGATACATGAGATTCATTTTGGCGTTCAACTAAACTTGAATGTTCTTTGACTTTACTTTTCAAATCAGAGATTTTCTTAGTCTTCTTCTCAAGCATTTTAATAGAGTACAAGTATTCTTGTTTCAGTTCATCATATGAAAGCATGTCATTCTCATTTTCTGAATCACGAGAATAATAAGAAGATAATGAAAATGATGATTGTACCTCAAGGTCATCATGTGCCATTAGACACAGATTGACAATCTCGTCGTTGCTGGATTCAGATTCTGAACAGCTAGTGCTGTGTGTATCCCAATCAACTCTCAGCACCTTCTTCTTTTTCTTTGAGGCTTTCACTAGTTTAGGACACTCAGACTTGATGTGTCCAACCTCTCGGCAGTTGTAGCACGTTGGAGGATCTTTCTTATTTTTCTTCATACTTGACTCTCCTCTTTTTGATTTTAAGTTTTGAAATATTCTGTTGAACTTCTTATTCTTTTTCAATAATTTCCCAAACTTCTTTGTTAGCAAAGCAATGTTGTCATCTGATTTTGAATCACTTTCCTCACTGGAGTTGTTTGACAATGCCTTAAGTGTTGTAGTTTTCTTTTCTTTGCATTGCTCATTCTTTCTCTCATTTATTTCCAGCTCATAAGTGATGAGTGATCCAATGAGTTTGTCAATAGACATCTCCTTGAGATTTATCCCTTCTGCTATTACTGTAGCTTTTGCTTCCCACACTGGAGGTAGTCCCCTGAGTATTTTCCTGATCAATTCATCAGTAGGGTAAGTTTTTCCAAGTGCATTTAAAGAATTTGTGATGTGTGTGAATCTAGTGTACATGGATTGTATAGATTGATCAGTAGTCATTCTAAATGCTTCATATTCACTGGTGAGCATGTCTATCCTGCTATCTTTTACTTTCTTAGTGCCTTTATATGTAACTTCTAATTTTTCCCAAATTTCTTTAGTTGAGTTACATGCCATTAACCTATTAAATTCATTTACATCTAATGCACATAAAAGCAAGTTCATCGTAGTAGCAATTATTTGCACTGATTTCTAGTCTCCCTCTGTATATTCATCTTCAGATTTAGGTACACTTACCTTATCAATTACTTTCATGGGAACGTGAGTTCCCTTAGTGACTATTTTCCATACCTTCCAATCTATGTTCAACAGGTATATGCTCATCCTATGTTTCCAATAGGTGTAGTTTACACCAAAGAAGATTGGTGGTCTAGTGGATAAGTGTCCCTCACCGAATGGAGTTACACCAAAGTATGTCATGTGATCTTTTTACAAATGAATTGTTAAGTCTATCGTAAACTCGCTCTGATACCAAATGTTGATTAAGGTGTAATTCCAAGAAGGGGGGGGGGGCGAGGGGGTGAATTGGGTATTTTAAAAAATCCTTTGAAACTTATTCACCACTTAGTCCCTATGTCTAAATTTAACCAATTACTTATCAAGTTCGTGTGAGATTATTCAAAAAACATACATGCAATGTAAGTAATGAAGTGCATTGCGGAAATTAAAAAGATAAGGGAAGAGAGAATGCAAACACAATTTTTACGAGGTTCAGCCAACCAGGCATACGTCCTCGCTTTGAGCAACCCACTCAAGGATTCCACTATAATCCCTACTCCTTAAATTGGGACAGAACTTTCCTTACAATCCGCTACTTACAAGAGGTACAACTTCCTCCTAATCCGCTGTTTACAAGAGATACAACTCTCTCCTCAAACCCAGTTCACAACCCGAACCGTGAATACAATGAAATCTGTAAAACACTCAAAGTTGCTTCCAACAAAGCTAGTGAGTATAATTCAAATTCCTAATACATAATCATATGATGAAACTTGAAGCTTAGAATATATGAAACGATACAATCATTCATGAATGATATGCTTCAACACACAAATTCTCTTTTATCAAATCTTCCAAAATATTTGTATGAGTAATAGCCTCGAAGACGAGATGCACAAATATCAAATATGATCTTGTTAAAAATTTTGTTTTGAATATTGTAAAGATCTAAATCAAAAATCTTTCTTTCAAATATTCAATTACACCACGATCTTTGAAATATGCAAATATATATATATACGATATGTATTCCAAAGATCAAAAACCCAATGTAATATCTTTCAGAAAATATCCCTCAATAAAATGTATATTTATAAACACCAAGGATATTTAATCAAGTTTTTTAATATATCTAAAATATAGATCCTTCATCTGAACACACACTTGATTTAAATCTATTTAACCAATGATGAAACCCTTTATCAAGTAGTGAGATTATCTAAATAATCTATATGAAAGTATACTTACTATCTATCACTCAGCTTATTTCAACAATAGATTTTGAAATGAGAAGTTCTTTGAAAAATATATATCAATGGCAAAAGAAAAACGTTCTCAAGTAATGAACTTTTCAAAAACACTCTCTATTTGTATATGAAAATTTAATATCAATCTTCTCTAATGATATTCAATAACAGATGATGATATGAAAAACTCTTCAAAACAATAAATGGATTAACCAAACCTCAATATCAAGTTGAAATTAAGATGTGTAAATGAATCCCCTTTGATTTTCTGAGTTGATTTGCCCAAGCTTGATGAGTATGTCCTAGAGTGCAGACAATTGTATAACAATGTGTTCAAAGTTCTCAATTCTTTTTCAAAAAAATGTTCTCTTCTCTTCTCATTGATTTTAGCTTGCGTACTAGGTTTTAGAAGTTCAATATATAGGTGTCTTACCCTTAGAATCAATCTTGACCGTTGGATTAAAAATATCTCGCGAGTTCTCTAAATAAAAATTAATTTTTTAAGTTTTCCCGCAAGTTTAGGCGACTGAGGTCAAAGGCCCAGGCAACTGAAGTTCCTTAGTGCTTCAAAAAATCAACCTAGATACAGGGTCAGGCGACTAAAGTTTGGTTTAGGCTCCTGAAGTGACGAGTTTAGGCGACTGAAGTGTCATGTTTAGGCGACCGAAGTGCCTCGGCTAGGTTCTGTGTTTCATCATTAATTCTTCAAGCGACTAATCTTAATCTTCAGTCTCCTGAGGAAATTCTTTAGGCGACTGAGGTTAACTTCAGGCTACTGAAGTCCCTATTTTCTGAATTTTTTTTTTCTAGTTTAAAAATTTGCTTTGCTTTCTTTCTTGGGTCTTTTATTAAAATATTTTCTAGGGTTTTAAAAATATTTCTAAGTCCATGAAAATCCCCTAATGATGTTCATGAAATGCATGAGTCCTAAAGTCATTCTATGGTATATGTTAAGCCTCAAATTAAATCATATGAAAATGTAAATACATGAGTTCTAAGTTCCCATTCCCATGACGTTCTTGAACTTGTCACTTGCATCTTCATTCCTGCACTCTTTGAGTTCCATGAATCTTTCTCAGATATGTATGCTTTATTCTTTATGACCTCCATGACTTGTTATCATTCCGTGCATGCTAAACATAGTTCCTGTTCATAATACATTTTTTAACTATTATATTCCTCCATGAAAATTATTTCATTGGAGCATTGGTTGTAGCCGTGGAAAGACTGGCAGATTTCAATGGCATTATGGGAAGTTCAGATACAAATACTATAATTGATGAATTTGTTAATCTTGTATTTGGCTTTAAACTTAGATTTATATAATATAAATAGAACATGTTTAACTGTGACCTTTCATATATGGACTTGCAGTCATTGGTGTGTGTTCAAAGAAAAGATGAAATTGCATTGAGAAAGAAGAAGAGGGAAAGTCTCTGGAAAGAAAAAAACAACTCCAAAAAATGGAATCTTACTTCGTTTTTTAGGCTTGAATTTGAATTTGTATAAATTGGAACAAAATGTAGAATACAATTATATTGAATTTGAATTCAAATTATATTGAAAGAGATTTGGCCATTAATTTGATCAACAATCCCTTTATTTCCATTCCTTACCCCCAACTTCAACTACGATCGGAACAAAAAATTTACTTAGAAAAAAGAAAAGAAAAGAAAAGAAAATAAGAAAGAAACTCATTTTCAGTTATATTTTTTTATTATTAAATTTTATTAAAAGTAAAAATTTATTTTATATGATTAAAAATTAAGAAAAATTAAATATTATCATATGTAAAGTCAAATTTTTATTCATGAATTTGGTATATTTTTCATTTTCTTTCTTACTTTCCTCAATAATCAAACATGAAAACATAGACTTCTTGATATTTTCCTTTTCCTTTCCCAAATATTTTCTGAGTTCCAAACAAAACGTAAAGATCCGTTTGGATAAGGATTTTGATTGGGAAAAGAAAAAGAAAGGAAAATAAAAAGAAAACTCATTTTTTAATATATTTCCCCTTTATATAAATATTGCTAAAAATGAAAATTTATTTTAATGTGATTAAAAATTAAGAAAAATCAAATATAAATGACATTTAAATCATATTTTTGTTCATTGATTTAGAATATTTTTTGTTTTCTTTCTTACTTTCCTTGATAACCAAACATAAAAAAGTAGATTCCTTCATATTTTTCCTTCCTTTCCTTAATATTTTTCAAGTTCCAAATAGAGCCTAAATAAATAAACAAATAATAAATAATAGAAGAGTTATTTTGCCCTTTCCTTCACCTACCTTCTTACAATGCAAGATAAAGAAACTTGAACCTGGAAATCACACATCCTCTCAAGGAGAAGGATGAAAACAAGTAATGCAGCATGCTTAAAGGATATTTTATACAATGCTAAAGTAAATAATAGAATGCAAAGAAAGTGTTTGACTGAATGCCTCAAATAATTTCCATTGATTCAAAATTTTCTTTCACACGGTATTATGCCAAAATATAGACTTATATACATATTTGTTGCATTCCTTAGCCACCACTCCTGAGCTGATGCTATGTTGGTGTGCAAGCAGCAATAATAAATTAGAAGAGCCCATACTGGATAAGCAATAATACATCACAAGAGCCCATATTGTATGTTGGAGTTTGGCCATCA
Organism: Malania oleifera; assembly: GCF_029873635.1. Taxonomy (NCBI): domain Eukaryota; kingdom Viridiplantae; phylum Streptophyta; class Magnoliopsida; order Santalales; family Ximeniaceae; genus Malania; species Malania oleifera. The sequence goes on along the minus strand of NC_080423.1, from coordinate 56,337,639 downwards.
GCAATAAAATAAATGTTGGTGTGTTGGCAGTAATAAAGAAATCTTAAGTTGTCGGTAGCAATTAAAAAATCCCAAGGAGGCATGTGTTGTGCTCTCCAATTTCCAATGCTTTGAATTTTTGAAAAGTAACATTACTGTGTTTGAGAACTCTCTTTAATAGCCCCCCACGATTCAAGCGGCAACTGGTAGATGGAGAGGCTTGATTGTAAAAGGAAAAACTGAGAAGTGTAAAGTGGTTTGTGTAAATATCAGCTATTTGATCTTTGCTGGAAATAAAGAATACTTGAAGAGTTTTGGCAGCTACACGATCTCGCACAAAGTGATAATCCAATTCTATATGTTTATTATGAGAGTGTAGAATTGGATTAACCAATAGGTAGGTAGCCCCCAAGTTATCACACCACAATGTTGGAGGTTTAGAAAAAAATATTCCAAGCTCTTTTAAGAGAGATTGAATCCATATAAGTTCACAAGCTATATTGGCAACAACTATATATTCAGCCTTCATGGATGATATAGCAAATGTTGGTTGCTTTTTGGAACCCCATGACACAAGATGTGATCCAAAGTAGACACAAAACCCACCAGTTGACTTTCTAACATCAGAGTAGCCAGCCCAGCCCAGTCAGCATCGGAGAAAGCAAAAAGATTGCATAAGGACGAAGGAGAAAAATGAAAACCAAAGCTGTGAGTGAGTTTGGAGAGACTCAAAGAATTATAGTGATTAAATAATAAAATTAAGGAGAAAAAAGGGAAAATTCCAAGGGGGACTTAGTAGAGTCTCTTCAATGCGCGCAGAGTGTTCGTCGACAAGCAGCCTTCTTGGGCACGTCGACGTGGACGCGTGTCTTGTTGACGAGAATTTACCGAGAGGGTTATTCTCAGGGCCTAAATTTCGTCGCCGTCAAAGCAAAAACTCTTAACATACTAACCATACTTGTCACCATGTTGCCAGCTGTCTTAGCATCACCCGATGTCAAAGCAAAAACTCTGGCTGGAGCCATATTCCTCTGCTGGCCTCCACATGATGCCTAATAGACTCATCAAGCAGATCTAGGAGTGGGAGTAGCACTAATATGAGCTTGATAGTCTCTCATCATATGCCCTGGCTCCCCACATCGGTAGCAAATAGCTTATTCGACCCAACACTCACCTGGGTGTCTCTTCCCACAAGTCAAGAAAATTGGAAAAGGCTGCATACTTTGAAAACCACGATTCCTTGACTCCTACTTCCGATCCTTGTAGTAGCCACCTCTCTTCCACAAACCCCGACTGGACCCTTGTTGGGAACCAGACGGCATGGATCACTTCTTCTGTCTCTACTCCTCAGCCTCTAACAGCTCTCTGGCTTCTGCCATAGTTGCCCTATCTACCAGCTCAGCAAAATGTTGCAATTTCAGTATCGACACTTGCTTATATAATTCTCTCCTTAGACCTCTTTCAAACTGTCGTACCTTCTTCACTTCATCTAGAATAATGTACGGGGTGAAGCGAGATAGCTTAATGAACCTCACCACATATTGCTGCACTGTCTGTTGTCCTTGTTTCAGGTTCAAGAACTCCTCAATCTTAGCTTCCCTAGATGAGGTTGGGAAATACCTATTGAAAAATATCTTTTTAAATCGCTCCCATGTCATCTCCATAGGCACTGTCCTCTGTTGCTCCAGGAGTTTCATTGCCCTCCACCATCTCTCAGCTTCTTTAGTCAATTTATACGTAGCAAACAACACCCTCTGCTCCTAAGTGCACTGTAGCACTACAAATACTTTTTCAATCTCCTACACCTAGTTTTCAGCGACTGTAGGATCAGTTCTTCCTGGAAAAGCTGGAGGATTCATCTTAATGAACTTCTCAATCAAAGTGTCGTCGCCTGTAGACGGACCATCCTACTCTCTAGAGTTCTTAGAAATTTCAACCATGGCTTGCTGTGCCACGCTGTGCAGTACTGCATCTGAATGACCACCCGCAACGCCTGAAGACTCAGCACCCTCATTAGCACTGGCATGGGCGCTACTACCTCCAGGGTCCATCCTGAAAAGACAATGAACTTAACTTAGGACCCTATTACCATAACATATCATCTAACTAGTATATTATATCCTAAACTAATTCATCATTTTTTATCTTAATTCAAGGTTCAATCCTGCAACCTAGATACCCAACCCGACAATAGTTTACCATGGCTTTCTTAAAATCGTCATCCTAGGAAAGACATACAAACCATCACGGAATTCCTGCATCTAGACTACAAAACCATACCTCAAACTCCCTTATCCTATACTCTGGTATTGTTACTACTGCATTCTAGAGTCTACAGAACCTAACATCCTAAGCTCTGATACCAAATTGTAACGACCTACTTCATTTACTACATAGTTAACAATATTAAACATCATTAATTTAAAACATAATAAAGTTAACCCAAACCCGTGGGTAACAGTGACACACCTGTCATACACAGCGGAAACCTAAGCAGCAGTAAATATAAATTTTATACACTCAACCATAAAATACAATATACCAGAGTACCTATATTCCACCATATACTGTATAAATATACAATCCTCAAGTTAGCAAAAGATAAACTAGGATGTAATACTAAAAACCAGCTAATCCTAGCTCAAAACATACCCTCCTAGCGGGGTAGTAAAAACTGTCTCAACAGGGGCCTTGGACCGGCTGTCTTTCTGGGTTCCCTGAAATAGTTTAAACTGGGGTGAGACATCTCTCAGTAAGGGAAATAAACTAAATACAGTTGTGTGACAACATGAATATTTGCGTGCTTTAATAAATATACAATATATGTCATATGCTTGAAAACACTGATAATATCATAACTGTGTAAGCATATAATTTTATAATTTTACTAAATCATACTGTATCTAATTGTTCATAAAATCATCTGATATAACTAGTAATTTTGAAATTTACCCAGGATGAGTAGCTAGCTGATGTCATGTATTATCCCCCATGACGGGTTGTGCAACCCGAAGGCGGGACTCGACAATGGCTGGCCGACCACTGTTGAGTCAAAAATGTCTGTAAGTACGATGGGCCTGCCACACCTTGGTTCGTACTGCCACGTGGACGTTTACAACTCTACACTGAAAGCCACATTGACAATTCATCTCCTACCCCCTCTACTAGCAGAGGCAGTTAGCACAAGTCTGAACTAAACTGTATAATTACGGTACCGTGCTCCTAAAACTGATCTGAACTATCATCTGGGTTTTGATAACATATAATACATGATAATATACTGTTTAACGTAAATAGATTGATAGCATTTTCTAATTTCTGTAATAATATAAATAATTACGGCCTTGTGCCGAATATATTCATAACTGCGGCCTTGTGCCGAAAACATGCATAATCCACGACCTTGCACTGGCTATCAATCATGGCCTTGCGCCGAACATACTTATTGATTTGAATAAATGTATTACTTATCATGTATTATGAAATCACAATGTACTGCATTATCCGGTTATTTCTGAAAATTACTAAAACTTGCTTTAACTGTAAAATTGACTTAACATAGTATGATATGCATAAAATAATATTCATGCGAAACAATGCTAAATAAAATCATACATTTTGTTCTGAAATCATATTTCCTGATATTTCATATTAAACTATACATTCCTATATAACAACAGTATTTTCCCAAATATACATTTTCTCAATAATACTCATATATAATACATGATTTTTGAACATAAATCTGCTAAAAAATAGTAATAATTTTCATGGAAAATTACTGCTTTAGTTTATTCTCTTACCTGACTACTGAAAAGCCCCCATAGTGCTTAGTCTTACACCCATAGGGTTTCTCGTTCAACTCCCTGAAAACAATATCTTTTGGAGCAAAACTTCAATATTTCTTTGAGTACTACATTTCCTACAACTGTAGGAAAGCCAAATATTAAATAAAAATCCTTACCTTGAATTTGGGATGAAATCCAAATTAACCCCACCATCGATCCACTCCAGCAGACCTGAAGAGAACTTTCCCAAGAGTCTTGTGGTGGCCTTGGATCGTCGAACTGGTGAAAATCTGGCCCAAAATCTTAGAGAAAAGGGGGAAGGGACGAATAGGAGAGAGAGAGGGTTTCTACGCTTAATCTTGTTGAAAAATTCGATTTTAGGCTATTTATACACTTGCACTCGTCGATGAGCCACGTCACTTCGTCGACGAGACCAAGAAGGGAGTTTGTCGACTTGTTGACAAAATTCAGAGTTGAAAATAGCCTCTCGGTATCTTCTCGTCAACGAGACACGTGTCCTCATCGACGATCCCAATAAGCCACTTCGTCGACGAATGCGAGGACCTGCTGTGACCCCTTTTTCAATTACCTTTTTCTCCCTCTTTATTATTTAAATGCCATAATTCTTCAGGTCTCTACATTCTTAGTAAGTCAGGTAAGGGGATAAATTAAGTTAGTATTTTTCATGAAATTATTATTTAATATACAACATTTATTTTTTAAAAATATGTATGTTTAGTATAGTGCTTGGGAATACTGTTGTTTAACTGGAAATTGGAATTAATACATTTTATCAGGAAATATGATTTCAGATCAAATTTTATGTATAGAATATTAATTGCACTGGTGTGACATGAGTATGATTTTCCATGAAAATTATGTTATACCAAAAAATTATGATTTCCCAGAATAAGCATATTATAATAGTTTTTAGAAAAACCACAAAAACAGTATAGGAACTATGGTTTTTAAACCATATGTTAACAATGCAGAAATATCAAGATTCAGTATGTTATGTTTTATGCTGGCACAGATACCATGATTAATATGATATGATATGCCGCACGGATGCTGTGATTTATACGATATGATATACCGGCGCAGATGTCGTGATTTATACGATACGATATGCCGACGCATATGTCGTGATTTATGTCAGCATAGATGCTATAAATAGGTATGTTATGTCATAATTCATGAAAATATGATGTTAGATATTTCTATGAAATACGAAATAGTTATGTATAGTATTAAGAAATGTATTATATGTTATCAAAACCTGGATGACTTAGTTTAGTTTCATGAAGCACGGTATCGTAGCTATATGTTTAAGATTATGTTTACGTTAGTGCTACCACACATCTTAAATAGAGTGTGGGAGATGGCAGTCGATGTGGCTTCATGGTAATGAAGGTATCTCACTAGCAGTCCAGACTAGGTGGGGCAATCCCATCGTACTTACAGACTTATGCTTGACTTAGTGTGGTTGGCCAGTCATTGCTAGGTCTCACCTTTGGGCCGCACAACCCTATCATGTGGGGGGTCAGACATGACATCAGCTAGCTATCCATCCTAGGTATTATTTCAGTATTGCACAGTTATATAAGATGATTCACATGTACAGAAATTTAGTATGTTATATTATATTATGTCAAATCATGTTTTATTTAGAAACTATACAAGCAGTTGTACATGTTAAACAATTTAGTGCAGTTCATGTTTATGTCACGATAATACTCATGTTGCCACACACTGATGTTAGTTTATCTCCCTTACTGAGAGGTGTCTCACCACAACATTACAAACATTTTAGGAAATCCAGGTAAGAGGGCAGATAGAGCTCTGAAGCAGTAGAAGTTGGCCAAGCTACCTTGTTAGAAGGGTAAGTAGTTGAGCTAGGGTCAGATGGGTTTTTGGAATGAGATCCTAGGATACTTTTTAGTCTTCTTGTGGATGATTGTATACCTATGATAGACTCAATAAAACTATGTTATTGTGTTTGGTGTTGGATGGTATGTATGTAATTTATGTTATCTGCTGTTTAGGTATCAGAGATGTATGACAGGAATATTTCTGGTTCCCATGGGTCTGATTTGATCATGATTAGTTCAGTTTTAGTAGGTTATCAGGGTTATTATAAATGTTGTTATGTGGGAAAAATATATATAAAGCAAAAATAGGCAGGTCGTTATAGTGTGGTATCATAGCCTAGGTTGCTAGGTTTTGTAGACTCTAGAGTGCCACAGAAATAATACTAGAGTATAGGAAAATGATTTGAGATTTTGTTCTGCAGTTTGGAGGCAGGATTTCCATGGTGGTTTTTGTGTCTTTTGTGGGGCGACGTGCCAGAGTATAGGAAAAGGATTTGAGGTGTTGTTCTGCAGTTTGGAGGCAGGATTTCCATGGTGGTTTCTATGTCTTTCCTGGGGTGACGATTTTAGGAAAGCCGTGGTAAACTATTGTCGGGCTGTGTTTCTAAAGTATAGGACTGAATCTAAAATTAAGATAAGGATGTCAAGATAGAAGGGATATCATGAGTTTTGGTTAGATACGTAAATTATAAGGGTAGGGTCCCTAAGTCATGTTTATTGTCTTTTCGGGATGGACCCGAGTGGTGGTAGTGCTTATGCGAGCGGTAGTGAGGGTGTAGGGCCCTCAGGTGCAGGTGATGGTGAGTCAGATGTAGTATTATGTAGTGTAGCTCAATAGGTCATGATTGAGATTGCACGGAGCTCTAGGGAGTAGGGAGGCCCGTCTGTAGGCCATGAGTGTATGATAGAGAAATTCACCAAGATAAATCTTCTGGCATTTTCATGAGGAGATGATCCTGCAGTCACCAAAAATTGGATGCAGGAAATAAAGAAAGTATTGGCGGTGCTGCAGTGCACAAAGGAGCAGAGAGTCTTATTTGCCACCTATAAGCTTACAAGAGAGACCAAAAGATGGTGGACTTCCATACAACTATTGGAGGAATAGAGGGCGGTGCCTACAGCTATGACTTGGTGCCAGTTTAGAGAATTGTTCTTTGACAGATATTTTCCAGCCACTACCAGAGAAGCCAAAGTAGAGGAATTCCTAAATTTGAAGCAGAGATGGCAAATCGTCTAGTAGTACGTAGTGAGGTTTATAGAGTTGTCTCACTTCGCCCTGTATATCATTCCCGATGAAGCAAAGAAGGCTAGTTTGAAAGAGGTCTGAGGCGAGAAATTTATATGCTAGTAGCAGTGTTGAAAGTGCAGGACTTTGCTGAGTTGGTAGACAGAGCAGCTGTGACTGAGGCCAGGGAGCGGATGGAGGAAAAGGAGTAGGGGCAGAAGAAGAGCTCCATGCCTTCAGGCTTTCAGCAGGGATCTAGTCAGGGCCAGTGGAGGAGAGGAATGGTAGAGGGTGGAAGTAGGAGATAGGGAGCTTTGAGGTTCTGGGAGTGTAGACCTACCCTGTATGTCAAATATGTGGAAAGAGACACTTGGGAGAGTGTCGAGTAGGTAGAGGCGTCTTCTATCACTACGGTAGATCAGGACATTTGGTATGAGATTGCCCTACACCACCTGGTACAGCTCTTGCTCCCAAACCTGACCGAGGAGGTTATCAAGCGCCCCATAGAGGCCAGCAGAGGAATGTAACTTTGGTGAGGGTATATGCTTTGATGCTAAGAGACACTAAGACTGCAGGTGACGTGGTCACAATTACCTTTACCATTTTATCATATCAAGCTATTATTTTATTTGATTCAGGCGCCACCCATTCCTTTGTGTCTGCAAAATACATTAAATTGTCTATTGTTGAGACACAGATATCAGATGTTGAATTGTTGGTAGCAACACCGAAAGGGTCAGTGGTGAGGTGTCGTAGGGTGCTTAGGGGCTATCTAGTAGAAATTTAAGGGAGAGTATTACCAACTGACTTAATTATGCTAAATGTGCATGGTTTCTTTGTAATACTAGGTATGGACTGGTTGGCAGCTAACTATGCTAATATCGACTATCATCTGAAAGAGGTGATTTTCAGATCACCAGGAAAGCAAGAATTCAAATTTGTGGGGTCGCGGGTGCATTCCCCACCTCAGTTAGTGTTAGCCATGCAGGTGAGAAGACTACTTCTAGACAGATGTTAGAGGTTTATGGCTTATGTAAAAGAGATGACAGAAAATGAATTGAAGCTTGTCAGTACACCAGTGGTAAAGGAGTTTATAGACATTTTTTCAGGGGAACTAACTCGGTTGTCTCCTAACCGCGAGATAGATTTTTCTATTAATGTACTTCTATGGATGACACCGATCTCTAAAGCTCCTTACCGAATGGCCTAGCAGAATTGGGAGAATTAAATGATCAGCTGCAGGATTTATTGAATAAAGGGTTTATTAGACCTAGTGTATCACCTTGGGGAGCTCCAGTTTTATTTGTGAAAAAAAAAAAGACGAGACTATGCAGATGTGCATAGATTACAAGGAGATAAACAAAGTAAAAATTAAGAATAGGTATCCCGTACCCTGTATAAATAATTTATTTGATCAACTTCAGGGAACCCAAGTCTATTCCAAAATTGATCTCAGGTCAGGTTATCATCAGGTGAAAGTTAAAACTGAAGACATCTCGAAGACAGCTTTCAAGACTAGGTATGAGCATTATGAATTTTTAGTTATGCCATTTGATCTGACGAATGCTCCTACTGTATTCATGGCTTTGATGAATAGAATCTTTCACTAGTAATTAGACTAGTTCATTGTCGTTTTCATTGATGACATACTGGTCTACTCGAGTAGTTTTGAGGAGCATGAGATGCACTTAAGGCTAGTACTTTAGATGCTCAGGGAAAGGAAATTGTATGTCAAGTTTAGCAAATGTGAATTCTAGTTAGAGAAAGTTGTGTTTCTGGGACATGTTATATCAGGGGATGGAATTTCTGTAGATCTTAGCAAGATAAAGGCAGTAGTGAATTGGGTCAGGCCAAGGAACATTCAGAAAATCAGGAGCTTCTTAAGACTGGTGGGATATTACTGTCGGTTTGTAGAAGGATTCTCAACATTATCAGGGCCTCTGGCACGACTAACCAGAAAGAATGTCAGGTTTGAATGAGATGACAATTGTAAGCAGAGCTTCTAGGAATTGAAACAAAGGCTCGTCACTGCACCAGTATTGACTATTCCATCGGGAGGTGATGGTTACGTGATCTATTGTGACGCATCTTTGAGGGGGCTCGGATGTGTATTGATGTAGTAGGGTAGAGTAGTAGCATATGCCTCTAGACAATTGAAAGAATATGAAAAGAATTATGCCACCCATGACCTAGAATTGGCTGCAGTGGTTCATGCATTGAAAAGTTGGAGGCATTATCTATACGGAGAGAGATGCGAAATATTTTCAGACAATAAAAGTTGAAAGTACTTCTTCGCACAGAAAGAGTTGAATATGCGGCAAAGAAGGTGGTTAGAGCTCATCAAGGATTATGATTGTACTATCAGCTACGATCCAGGTAAAGAAAATGTGGTGGTTGATGCGCTGAGCCGAAAGTCCATGACAACAACATTGTCAGCAGTAGAAATTCAGCGCCCGATCCAGATGTACTTGGAGAGGTTCGGTGTGGAGCTTGTAGAGAGTGATCATCGGACATTTATTACCAGCCTGGTGGTGTAGCCTACATTATAGGAAAGGATTAAAGCAACCCATAAAAATGACGCAAAGTTGATGGAGCTGATAGCTAAAGTGCAGGACAGAGAGGGAGAGGATTTCAGTATTTCTAATGATGGAACTCTGAGGTTCCGTATCAGGCTGTGCGTGCCTGCAGATGCGGATATCAAAAGGATGATCTTAAAGGAGGCTCACAGATCCTTATACACGGTTCATCCAAGCAGCACTAAAATGTATAGGATCTGTGAGAGTATTTCTGGTGGAGCGGCATGAAGAGGGAGATTGCTGAGTTTGTGTAGCAGTGTTTGATGTGCCAGCAAGTAAAGGCCGAGCACCAGAGGCTGGCGAGCCAGCTACAGTCACTTTATATCCCGTAGTGGAAATGGGATAACATTTCTATGGACTTTATGACAGGTTTACCGCCGGTGCGGCAAAGGAAGAATGCTATTTGGGTGATCATAGATCGACTGACGAAGATCGCTCAATTTATCCTTATCAAAGTCAACTACTCCTTGGACAGACTGGTAGAAATATATATTCAAGAGATAGTATGGTCACATGAGGTGCCAGTGTCTATAGTATTAGATCGAGACCCACGTTTCACATCACGATTTTAGAGGAACTTGCAGGAGGCTCTGGGGTCTTAGTTATCATTCAACACGAAGTTTCATCCTCAAATTGATGGATAGATTGAAAGAACAATTCAGATATTAGAGGATATACTACAGGAATGTGTGCTTAATTTTGGGGATAGTTGGACCCAGTATATGCCACTGGTAGAGTTTGCATATAATAACAGCTATCAGGCTAGCATCAGCATGACACCTTTTGAGGCATTATATGGTAGAAGATTTCGTTCTCCACTATACCAGGATGAGATGGGTGAGAGGCGAGTTTTGCTACCAGAGTAAGTACAGCAGGTGTACGATAAAGTCTGACTTATTAAAGAAAGAATCAGTGCAGCTCAGAGTCTGCATAAATGTTACGCAGATACTCGTCACCGAAAGTTGCAATTCGAAGCGGGAGACCATGTATTTCTAAAAATAGCGCCACTGAAAGGAACTATGAGGTTTGGGAGGAAGGGTAAGCTGAGCCTTAGGTTTATTGACCCTTTCAAGATATTTGAGAGGGTGGGGTCAGTTGCCTATTGGCTAACTTTACCATCAGTTTTATCTAGGATACATGATGTATTTTATGTTTTCATGCTAAGGAAATACGTCCTAGATCCCTCCCATGTGGTCAGTTATGCAGACATAGAGCTCAGAGATTCATTGGTTTATGGAGAGATAAGAGTATAGATCTTAGACAGGAAGGAACAGGAATTACATAGTAAGAAAATTCCATTAGTAAAAGTCCTATGGGGAAATCATGCAGTAGAAGAAGTTTCTTGGGAGCTTGAGGAAGAAATATGACAGAGATACCCGCACCTATTCAGTGGGGACCAGTAGTAGACAGAGGAAAAAACAGTAATAATTCAAGTAAAGCAAATAAGGTTTGATTTATTTTATACTAAGCAGGATAATGTACGTATAAGTGTTATTGTAGGTTATAGGATAGGTAGTATTTTGGTTTTGGGAGAATTTTATTTTATGTATTTGTAATCTCCCAGAGGGCAGAGTGTTCGTCGACGAGTAGCCTTCTTGGGCACGTCGACATGGACGTGTGTGTTGTCGACAAGAATTTATTGAGAGGGTTATTCTCATGGCATGAATTTCATCGAAGAGGGTTAAGTATTCATCAATGAACCTCCTTCTTGGTCTCGTTGAAGAGGCGACGTGGCTCGTCGACGAGGACATGTGGGTAGCACTCTATATAAGGCCTAAAACATACTTTCTACGAGGGATTCAAATGGAGAACTCTCTCTCTCTCTCTCTAAAAATTCGTTTTCCCCTCCTCTTTAGATTTATGACTTCGTTCTTCGTTGGTTTGATGATCGAAAGCCGCCACGCTACTCATGGGAAGATTCTCTACAAGTCTGTTGGAGTAGATTGTTGGTTAGGCCAACTTGGGCACCATCCCAAAATTTGGGCAAGTTGGTTATTTTAAATTTTATAAGTTAGTTGGTATTTCTGGACTAAGGAAAATGTATTAGGTGAGATAATACAAGAGTTTTGTAGGGAAAATGTGAATTTCAGGGTGTTGAATTGGGAACACACACAGTAGCAAGTTTGGTTAATTTTGTTGGCTTCTTAGTAAGTAAGGTACAGGGATAAATTAAGTAAGTATTTTTCATGAAATTATTATTTAATATACATCATTTATTTTCAAAAAATATGTATGTTTAGTATAGTTCTTGGGAATACTGTTGTTTAATAGAAAATTGGAATTAATACATTTTATCAGGAAATATGATTTTAGATCAAATTTTATGTATAGAATATTAATTGCACTGGTGTGGCATGAGTATGATTTTGCATGAAAATTATGTTATACCGAAATATTATGATTTCCTAGAATAAGCATGTTATAAAAGTTTTCAGAAAAACCATAAAACAGTACATGAACTATGGTTTTTAAATAATATGTTAACAGTGCAAAAATATCAAGATTCAGTATGTTATGTTTTATGCCGGCGTAGATGTCGTGATTTATATCGGCATAGATGCCATAAATATTTATGTTATGTTAGAATTCACAAAAATATGATGTGAGATATTTCTATGAAATATGAAACAGTTATGTATTAGTATTATGAAATGTATTATATGTTATTAGAACCCGGATGACTTAGTTTAGTTTCATGAAGCACGGTACCGTAGCTATATATTCAAGATTATGTTTATGTTAGTGCTACCACACATCTTAGATAGAGTGTAGGAGATGGCAGTCGATGTGGCTTCATAATTGTGCAGGTGTTTCACTGGTAGTCCGGACCAGGTGGGGCAAGCCCATCGTACTTACAGACTTATGTTTAACTTAGTGTTGTCGGCCAGCCATTGCTAGGTCTTGCCTTTGGGCCACACAACCCTGTCTTGTGGGGAGTAAGACATGACATCAGCTAGTTATCTATCCTGGGGATTATTTCATATTGTACAGTTATATAAGATGATTCAAATGTACAGAAATTTAGTATGTTATATTATGTTATGTCAAATCATGTTTTATTCAGAAACTATACAAGCAGTTTTACATGTTATACAATTAAGTGCAGTTCATGTTTATGTCACGATAATACTCATGTTGCCACACACTGATGTTAGTTTATCTCCCTTACTGAGAGGTGTCTCACCACAACATTACAAATATTTTAGGAAATCCAGGTAGGAGGGCGGATAGAGCTTCGCAGTAGTAGAAGTTGATCGAGCTACCCTATCAGAAGGGTAAGTAGTTGAGTTAGGGTCAGATGGGTTTTTGAAATGAGACCCTAGGATACTTTTTGGTCTTCTTGTGGATGATTGTATACATATGACAAACTTAGTAGAACTCTAGTATTGTGTTTGGTGTTGGATGTCATGTATGTAATTTATGTTATCCGCTGTTTAGGTATCAGAGATGTATAATAGGGACATTCCTGGTTCCCATGGGTCTAGTTTGATCATGATTAGTTCAGTTTTAGCAGGTTATCAGGGTTATTATAAATGCTATTATGTGAGAAATATATATATAGCAAAAATAGGCAGGTTGTTATAGAGTTTAAGGTAAGTAGGATTCTTTTGACCACGTACCAATGAGGTAGTCGTGGACACTATATGTATTGACAGACTTTGTTGATAGTAAAATAAATATCTGGGTTAGTGAATGCTAGGTATTGTAGGCTGCCTACTACACTATGATAGAGATGAGGATCCTCAACTGTGGATCCATCAAGATCTATAAGCTTAGTAGCAGTAGTGTTGACTTTTTGAGTCCGATCCCTGGTTTTGATAATGACAAACCGTAAGTTACTAATGTGTGTGCTTAAGTACTTGAATAGGTTAATCATTCAGATCACATATATGAAAGTGAAGTGGAACCCAGAAAGACCTTAAATGAGCACATACTTTTGGCATATTCTATGGAAATATGAAGAGCAAAGAAGAAGATGTGTTCATCTTATTTGAAAATGCATTTATTACTCTTGGGTCTGTAATAATGTATTTGCATGCATGATAGGTTTATGCTCAAAAGTCATAGTCAGACCATAGGGAAATCAAAAGACCATATAAAAGACTAGATCGTAGACTGACTCTTGGTCCCCAAGGACCTCATGACAAATCCCCTCTAACTCAAAAGTTATAAGTATATGAATAGGGGTGACTACTTATCATAATCAGAACCAAAATTGAAGCCTGAAAGAGCTTTGGGCTACTGAACCTTGGTGTTATAAAAGCCTCAGTCGACCAAACTAGCCTAAGGTCAAACTGTTGACTATGACTTGAGCGACTGAACTGAAATTGAACTGAATGCCCATGGTCGACCGAACATAAGAGCAGTCACTTTTTACCTTCCTCAGGCGGCCGAACTCTAAATTCAAAAATACCTCGAGTGACCGAAGTATGAAGTTCGACAAACCAAATTGATAACTGAGTGACTGAACATTGATCGTTTGGAAAATCATCTTGGCTTCAGCCAATCGAAAGCACCCTCGAGCACCAAAAACCAAAAATCACCTTTTCCCTGTGTGTCTGATCGGGCGACCAAACTTGAGCTTCAGGCGACCGAATCTCTCGAGTTGAAAACCTTAGGTAAGTTAAGGTTAAAATTAATTAAACCCAATTAAAATTTTTCTAAAATTCTCCTTGTGTTCCTAACGGTTATATTTTCATGAAAATCTATAAATACCTCCTCATTTATCTTAATTAGCAAGGGATTAGGAAATTCATTAGCCAAAAAAAATTCTCTGAAATTCTTTTTGTTTATACTACTCATTTTGATCAAATTCTTTATATCTTTCAAAATACATTTGCTCATTCTCCATACACTTTGATTTGAAAAAACATTTCTTAAGGATAATCATTTATTTATACTCCTTGTTTTCAACTTGAAAGAGAGTTTTAATTTTTGATTATTGTGCATCTCTCTCTTCATCTCCAAGCATACAACCTTCATCGTGCATATTCCTTGAAAAACTATTTGAGGGTTAGTTTCGCGAGTTTTCCCATTGTATTCATAATGATAACTATTGATTGGGGAAAACTCTATCTTTGCTGAGATTTGCATCCTCATTGCAAATATCTAAAGCTTGCATATTATTATTGATTATATATTATAATTATATATATATATATCTATATATTCTTATCTGTGCACGCTTTACTCGTAATCTCTATGAGCATATATCGAAAAGTATTTGTTGAGAATATTTGATTAGGATCCCAAGTTTCTTGATTATTGTTTAATTATAAATCTGAATCAAGGTCTTACTCACTCATACATTGATATACACAAATGTTGTGAGTTGATATATCACTTGACCAATCTCACTAAGCATAATATATTGTCTGTGAGTGCATTAGGTGGTCGACTGACGTTAGATTTTTTTTTTTGAACTAATAAAGCCTAGGCCTTGACTGATCTTAGGTTATCAAGCACCCAATGAAAAGTCCCCTAAAACTTACAAGTCATATCTATGCAAGTAGGGGTGAAATTTAAGCCAAAAAAGACTATCATCATTTTTGAATGGGCCGGGACTGAACTAGCGTGTTAAAACCCTGCCTGGGTCAACCAAATACGGTAAAAGGTCAAACAATTGACCACGCTCGGGCGATCGAATTAAAATGAACACACTGTTCACGGTCGACGAACATCTTGAACTGTCATTTTTAGATTTCATGGGCGCCCGAATACTCAGTCAAAAAATATCCCGGGCACAAAATTATCATATTCAGTGACGAATTGGATAACCGGGCACTAAAACCTGAGCGTTGGAAAATTGCCTGCCAGCCACCCGAACTTTCATTTGGCACCTCAAGTTAGAAAGTGAACTTTTCTGACTGTGTTTGAGGGCCGGGCGCCGAAATCTTGGGTTGCCAAATATTTACCGCATGTAATTAAGGGTAATTGCAGTTAAAAATTGATAAACATTGTTACTAATTCCTTGTGTACAAACAGTTATATTTCTTGTTAAAGGCTATATTAGTGTCTATAGATTAGATCGAGACCCACGTTTCACATCAAGATTTTAGAGGAAAGGGGAACTTGCAGGAGGCTCTGGGGGTCTTAGTTATCATTCAACACGAAGTTCATCCTAAATTGAGGATTAGATTGAAAAGAAAAAAATTCAGATATACATTAGAGGATATACTAAAGGAATTAATGTGTGCTTATTTTGGGGAAGTTGGACCCAGTATATGCCCATGGTAGAGTTTGCATTATAATGAACAGTATCAGGTAGCATCAGCATGACACTTTTGAGGCATTTTTAATGGTAGAGATTCGTTCTCACTATACCAGGATGAGATGGGGGAGAGGCGCGTGAGTTTTTGTTTTGATTAGGTTTTGCCTTACAAGAGTAAAGTACAGCAGGTGGTCTACGATAAAGTCTTTGGACTTAAAAGAAAGAATCAGTGCAGCTCAGAAGTCTGCTAAATGTTACGCATGGATACTCGTCCCGAAAGTTGCAATTGAAGCGGGAGAGAGAGACCAGACCAGGGAGGCTAGGAGGAGAAAAGGAGGACATGTCGAGAGAAGTGAGAGGGAGAGGAGGGAGGGGAGATGAGACCATTTTTGGTGAGAGGGAGACCATTTGTTTTTTTATTTCTAAAAAAAAATAGCGCCAAGAAAGGAAAAATTAGGTTTGGGAGGAAGGGTAAAAGCTGAGCCTAGGTTATTGACCCTTTTCAAGATAATGTTGAGAGGGGTGGGGTAGTTGGCCTATTGGCTAACTTTACCATCAGTTTTGTTTATCTAGGATACATGAATGTATTTTTATGTTTTCACGCTAAGGAAATACGTCCTAGATCCCTCCCATGTGGTCAGTTAAGTATGCAGACAAGAGCTCAGAGATTATTGGTTTATGAGAGATAAGGCGTATAGATCTTAGGACAGGAAGGAACAGGAATTACGTAGTAAAACATTCCATAGTAAAAAGTCCTATAGGGAAAATCATTGCAAGTAGAAGAAGTTTCGGGAGCTTGAGGGGAAGAAATTATGACAGAGATACCCGCCCACCTAATTCAGTGGGGCAATGTAAGTAGTTAGTTAGACAGAGGAAAAAAAAAAAAAAAAAAAAAAAAGAAAAAAAAAAAAAAACAAAAAAAAAACAAAAAAAAAAAAAAAAAAAAAAAAAAAAAACAGTAGTAATAATTCAAGTAAAAGTAAAGCAAATAGGTTTGATTATATTTTATTAATAAGAAGGATAATGTACGTATAAGTGGTTATTGTAGGTTATAGGATAGGTAGGGATTTTGGTTTGGGGAGAATTTTATTTTATGTTGTGTAATCTCCCAGAGGGCTAGTTGTTCGTCGACGAGTAGCTTCTTGGGAAATCGTCGACATGGACGTGTGTGGTGTCGACAAGAATTTGAATTTATTTGAGAGGAGGGTTAGTTGAGAGGGTTATCTCTATAATGGCATGAATTTCAATCACAAGAGGTTAATTATTCAATCAATGAAACCCCCCTTCTGGTCTCGTTGAAGAGGCGGCGTTTGGGGCTCGTCGACCGAGGACATGTGGGTAGGGTTTTATAGCACTCTATATAAGGCCTAATAAAACATACTTTTATACGAGGGATTTTCAAATGGAGAACTCTCTCTCTCTCTCAAAAATTCGTTTTCCCTCCTCTTTAGATTTATGCCGTCGTTGTCTTCGTTGTGTTGATGATGATGTTTGAATGATAGAAAGCCGCCACGATATCATGGGAGTATTCTCTACAAGTCTGTTGGAGAAGTAGATTGGGTTAGGCCAAACTTGGGAACCATCCCAAAATTTGGCAAGCAAGGCCAAGTTGGTTATGTTTAAATTTTAATAGTTAGTTGGTATTTCTGGACTAAGGAGGAAAATGTATAGGTGAGATAATCACAAAGACTTTTGTAGGGAAACTGTGAAATTTTCAGGGTGAAAAAAAAATGTGAATTTCAGGGTGTTTGTTGTGGAATTGGGAACACACAAGTAGCAAAGTAGCAAAGTAGCAAGTTGGTAATGTTGAGTTGGTTCTCATATTTAAAGTGTAATAAGGTACGGGATGATAAATTAAGTAAAGTAAGTAGTTCATGAATTATTATTTAATATACATCATTTATTTTCAAAAAAAATATGTATGTTTAGTTATAGTTCTTGGGGATACTGTGGTTTACTAGTGAAAATTGGAATTAATACATTTTATCAGGAAAGGAAATATGATTTTAGATCAAATTTATGTATTAAGAATATAATTGCACTGGTGTGGGATGAGTATGATTTTGCATTGAAAATTAATGTTGTATACCGAAATTTATGATTTCCTCGCATAAGCATGTTATAAAAGTTTTCAGAAAAAAAGGAGAAAGGGAAAAACCTAATAAAACAGTACGATGAAAAATATGGTTTTTAAATAATATGTTAACAGTGCAAAATATCAAGATTCAGTATGTTATGTTTTATGCCGGCGTAGGATGTCGTGATTTATCATTCGGCATAGAGCCATAAAGATTTATGTTGTGTTTAGGAATTCACAAAAAATGATGTGAGATTGTTTCTATGAAATATGAAACAGTTATGTCTTAGTTAGTATGAAATGTTATTATATTGTTATTAAACCCGGATATATGACTTAGTTTAGTTTCATGAAGCACGGGTACCGTAGCTATATATTCAAGATTATGTTTATGTTAGTGATACCACACATTTTAGATAGAGTGTGGGAGATGGCATAGATGTGGCTTAATTAATTGTGCAGGGTGTTTCACTGGTCTAGTCCGGGACCAAGGTGGGGCAAGCCCATCGTACTTACCAGACTTATGTTTAACTAGGGTTGTCGGCCAGCCATTGCTATAGGGTTGCCTTTGGGACCACACAACCCTGTCTGTGGGAAGTAAGACATGACATCAGCTAGTTATCTACTCTGAGGGTTTCTTTGGGATTATTTCATATTGTACAGTTATATAAGATGATCAAATGTACAGGAAAATTTTCGTATGTATAGTTGTTATGCAAATCATTGTTTTATTCAGGAAACTAGACAAGCAGTTTTTACATGTTATACATTAAGTGCAGAGTCTGTTTATGTCACGAGAAAAAATAATCATGTTGCCCACACCTGATGTTGTTTATCTCCCTTATGAGAGTGTCTCACTACAACATTACAAATATTTTAGGAAATCTAGGTAGTAGGAGGGCCGGATAGAGCCTTCGCAGTGTACAGTAGTAGAAGTTTGTCAGCACCCTCTCAGAAGGGGTAAGAGTTGAGTTAGGGTCAGATGGGTTTTGAAATGAGACCATAGGATACTTTTTGGTCTTCTGGGGATTGATTGTATAATATGACAGACTTAGTAGCACTTAGTATTTGTGTTGGGTTGTTTGTGATGTATGTATGTAATTTTCTGTTATCGATGTTTAGGTATCAGAGATGTATAATAGGGACATTCCTGGGGGTTCCCATGAGTCTAGTTTGATATGATTAGTTCAGTTTAGCAGGTTTATCAGGGGTTATTATAAATGCTAATGTGAGAAATATATATATAGCAAAAATTAGGCAGGTTGTTAAGAGTTAGTTTAGGAAGGAGGATTCTTTGACCACGTACAAGAGGTAGTCTGGACCACTATATGTATTGACAGACTTGTTGATAGTTAAAATAATATCTGGGTTAGTGATGCTAGGTATTGTAGGCTGCTACTACATATGATAGAGATGAGGATCCTCAACTATGGATCCATCAAGATCTATAAGCTAGTAGCAGTTAGCAGTAGTGTTGACTTTTTGAGTCCGCTCCCTGGTTTGATACTGACAAAACCGTACGTTACTAATGTGTGCTGTGCTTACGTACTTGAATAGGTTAATCATTCAGATCACATATATGAAAGTGAAGTGGAACCCAGAAAGACCTTAAATGAGCACATACTTTTGGCATATTCTATGGAAATATGAAGAGCAAAGAAGAAGATGTGTTCATCTTATTTGAAAATGCATTTATTACTCTTGGGTCTATAATAATGTATTTGCATGCATGATAGGTTTATGCTCAAAAGTCATAGTCAGACCATAGGGAAATCAAAAGACCATATAAAAGACTAGATCGTAGACTGACTCTTGGTCCCCAAGGACCTCATGACAAATCCCCTCTAACTCAAAAGTTATAAGTATATGAATAGGGGTGACTACTTATCATAATCAGAACCAAAATTGAAGCTTGAAAGAGCTTTGGGCTACCGAACCTTGGTGTTATAAAAGCCTCAGTCGACCAAACTAGCCTAAGGTCAAACTGTTGACTATGACTTGAGCGACTGAACTGAAATTGAACTGAATGCCCATGGTCGACCGAACATAAGAGCAGTCACTTTTTACCTTCCTCAGGCGGCCGAACTCTAAATTCAAAAATACCTCGAGTGACCGAAGTATGAAGTTCGACAAACCAAATTGATAACTGAGTGACTGAACATTGATCGTTTGGAAAATCATCTTGGCTTCAGCCAATCGAACGCACCCTCGAGCACCAAAAACCAAAAATCACCTTTTCCCTGTGTGTCTGATCGGGCGACCAAACTTGAGCTTCAGGCGACCGAATCTCTCGAGTTGAAAACCTTAGGTAAATTAAGGTTAAAATTAATTAAACCCAATTAAAATTTTTCTAAAATTCTCTTTGTGTTCCTAACGGTTATATTTTCATGAAAATCTATAAATACCTTCTCATTTATCTTAATTAGCAAGGGATTAGGAAATTCATTAGCCAAAAAAAATTCTCTGAAATTCTTTTTGTTTATACTACTCATTTTGATCAAATTCTTTATATCTTTCAAAATACATTTGCTCATTCTCCATACACTTTGATTTGAAAAACATTTCTTAAGGATAATCATTTATTTATACTCCTTGTTTTCAACTTGAAAGAGAGTTTTAATTTTTGATTATTGTGCATCTCTCTCTTCATCTCCAAGCATACAACTCTCATCTTGCATATTCTTTTGAAAAATATTTTTGAGGGTTAGTTTAGAGAGTTTTTCCCATTGTATTTCATAATGATAAATATTGATTGGGGAAACTCTATATTTGCTTGAGATCTTGCATCCTCATTGCAAATATCTAAAGCTTGCATATTATTATTGATATATATATATCATATCTTTGCAAGCTTTAATCGTAATCTCTATTGAGCATTATATCGAAAATTATTTGTTGAGAATATTTGATTAGGATTCCCAAGTTTCTTTGATTATTTGTTAATTATAAAATCTTGAATCAAAGGTCTTTCTCACTCATACATTGATATACACAAATTGTTGTGAGTTGATATATCACTTGACCAATCTCACATAAGCATAAATACTATTGTCTGTGAGTGCATTATGGTGGTCGACTGACGTTAGATTTTTGAACTTAATTTAAAAGCCTAGGCCTTAGACTGATCTTAGGTTATCAAGCACCACATGAAAAGTCCCCTTAAACTTACAAGTCATATCTATGCAAGTAGGGGTGAAATTTAAGCCAAAATAAAGACCTATCCTCATTTTTGAATGGGCCGGGCGACTGAACTCAGCGTGTTAAAAACCCCTGCCTTGGTCAACCAAATAGGTAAAAAGGTCAACAATTGACCAAGCCTCGGGCGATCGAATTTAAAATGAACACACTGTTCACGGTCGACCGAACATATGAATTGTCATTTTTTATCTTTCATGGGCGCCCGAATACTCAGTTCAAAAATATCCCGGGCAACCAAATTATCATATTCAGTTGACTGAATTGTGAACCGGGCACCTAAACCTCGAGCGTTTGGAAAATTTCCTTGCCCAGCCACCCGAACTTTCATTTGGGCACCTCAAGTTAGAAAGTGAACTTTTCTGACTGTGTTTGTAGGGCCGGGCGACCGAAACTCTTGGGTTGCCAAATATTTACCGCATGTAATTAAGGGTAATTGAAGTTAAAAATTGATTAAACATTTTTAATAATTCCCTTTGTGTCCAAACAGTTATATTTCTTGTTAAAGGCTATATATACATATACCTTCATTTGAGAAAATTAGTAGAGGACTAGAGCATTTATTAACAAAAATTCTCTCTGAAATTCATTTAGCTATTCATTCACATACAAGCTTACATACTCCACCCTTTCTCATTCCTTTACAAAAATACCTTTGGTGAGAGTATCTTGAGATATCCTATACTGTTACAACAAGCTTACACTCTCATATACTTGATTGATTGTTGATTTTATTGAGAGTAAGAAAAAAGTTTTCCCTCGAAGATTTAATCCATAAATTCAATTGTGGGGAAACTTTTGTAAGCTAGTGAGTTTTTGCATTCTTGTTACAAGACTCAAGAGCTTTTATTGTGTTTTGAAGAAAATATTTTTGACAAGCTTGTTTTCAAAACATCTCGTGTGCTTGACTATTGAAAATAATTTTTGAGATTTTGATTGTGTTTCAAGGTCTTTGATATTGCATGTTGTTAACTTTTTGAGTTTGATCCCTGGTTTTGATTATGACAAACTGCATGTTACTAATGTGTGTGCCTAAGTTCTTAAACAAGTTTATCATTCAGAAACACAAACATGCCAGTGGAGTGGAAGCTAGAAAGGCCTTAAAGCACATTATCCTAACTGATTCCATGAAAACTCAAGAGCATAAGAAGAAGATATTGGTTTTAATTGTATATGTATTTTTGGTTCATTATTTGGTCTGTAATAATTTATGGTTTGTAATATTTGCATCTCATGCATAATAGGTATTTATGCTCAACACAGCCATAGATTGACCATAGGGAACCAAATGACCTTAGGACACCCTTAGGTCGACTGACGCTAGATTTTTTGGACTAAATGCTCAATACGACCTTAGAAAGACTCTAGGTCCTTGCACAAGCAATTAGGAAAATCCCCACTATCATTTATGCATTCAAGGATAAAATATATGACTTAGGTCTTTAAGGGCTTCAGGTGACCGAACCTTGGCGTTGAAAATGCCTCGGTCGACCGAACGTAGGGAAAATCAAATAGTTGACCTAACTTCGGGCAACTGAACTGAAATGACCTAAGTGTTCACGATCGATCGAACTCAAAATAAAGACTTCCACCGACCCGGGAACCCAGACTTCACGTTCATTTTCAACTCGGGTGACTGAAACTACAAGTTCGGCAAACCGAACTTAAGACTAGGTGACCAAACCTCGAGCAAGTTGGAAAATTGCCAAAACTAGCAAACTGAACCATTTTACAAGCACTCGAACACATAAAGTTTACTTTTATTTTTGAATCTGTTTGGGCAGCCGAACCCAGGCTTAGTTGACTGAAACTCTCGGGTTGGCCAAAATTTTACCACGGATTAATAAGGGCAAATTAGGGTTAATATGCCTAAACATGTTTTAAACAATTCTAGTGATTCCCCCTATGTCCCCAACGATCAAAATTTTGGGCATTTCTATATATATATGGGTTCATTTGGAGGATTAAAGCATGGATTAGCAAGTCGATTAGCTAGATATTCTCTCAAACTTTCTCTACATTTATTATTGCACATCTTAAAAAAAAAAAAAAAAAAACATACATTTCAACTCTCTTATATTCTTCATTGCCAAATCTTTTAAAAGAATGGAGAGCTCCATTATTCATCCTCTTTGCTTGCAAACTCATTGCAACATGAAGAGTGATTGTGTTTCATTGTTGTGAGCTTACCTTCGTACACTTCAAAAGATTAAACTCTCTCATACTCAACATTTTAAAAAATATTTTGAGAGTTTGTTTAGAAAGTTTTCCAAAGAATTCATTCAAAACATTATATGGGAAAACTTAGGATAGCTTGTAAACTTTGACATCTTCATTCCCAGATCTAAAAGCTTGCTTAAATTATTTGACAAAACTTGTTTTGCAAGCTTAAACCCTAGTCTTTGTTGTGCTTATTATCTGATAAATTTCTATTGAGATTTTTACTTAGGGTTTCATTGCTCCTTTGATTATGTTTAATTGCTAGATTATTTGAATCAAAGGAATTCACTCTCACGTATATACAAGTATATACCCATTGGTTGAGAGTTGAGATATTGCTTAACTCGATCTCACTTGAGCATAAATATTTATCATATATGAGTGCATATTGTGCATATCGGTGTACTTATCTGCTTAGCATAGAAACACTTGTATTGTACACAAAATTTGTTTTTATTGATTTTATTCCAAGCGTGGCCTGAGAGGGCATTAATTTAGTCCGAAAGGATTGGTTGTAAAGGTTAAGGTCAGCTCTGCTTTAATTTGACCTGATTGTAATTGGTGTCACTCCAATCATTAAGTGAGCTTTAGTAGAATCCTTAGGCTTGCGAACTAGAGGCAGAGACGTAGGTAGTATTTGCCAAACCTTGACAACAAATTTTGTGTTGTCTCACTGTTTAATTTTTGCACTTTCAATTCCACACATGTATGCTAGTACTTGAATTGCTGTGAATGTTTTAATTGCTTTAAATATTTGCATACATACTTATTTGGGGAATACTAAGCTTGCTATATTTGTCTTTATCATTTGCTTTGTCTTATATTAGTGGGTAATTGATATTTACTTAGAAAGACCCTAGGTTGCATAATACTAGTTGAGGATTTAACCTAGTTAGAAAGTTTTAAATATCCAATTCACCTCCCTCTTGGGAATACACCAATTCCAACACATGTTGTGATTGATATTGTCATTTTGATTCAAAGATCCCTACACATACACTCTCATAATTTGATTGCAATATTTGTATTATCTTGAGAGTAGGCATATTATCTTCACTAAGCTTATAGATTCTATCATAATAAAGTGCATTGGTTATACTGGTACATATCTGCTTATTAGAGAAGCACATATATTGTACACAAAATTTGTGTTTCATTATTTTTTGTATTCCAAGCGTGGCCCGAGGGGGTGCTTATCCAACCCGTAAGGATTAATTGTAAAGGTTGAGGTCAGCCCTGATAATTTGACCTCGTGTTGTAAACGGTGTCACTCTACCCGTTAAGTGAGCAATAATGGTAATTCTCGGGCTTGCAAGCTGAGGCAGGGATGTAGGCAGTATTGGCCAAACCCTGATAACATATCTGATGTAGCTTTTATTTTTTTGCACTTTCAATTTTAGCTCATGTATGTTTTATGTTTGATTTATTATATGCAGTACATGTGTTTGATTGTTTGAATATTTGATTAGGTTTATGATTATATAGAAAGACCCTAGGCTTGTGTAATACTGTTTATAGAATTTGAATTAACCTAAGAGAAAAGTTTTAAATCCCCAATTCACCCCCCTCTCGGGAATACACCAATTCCAACACATATATTGTACACAAAATTTGTGTTTCATTATTTGTATTCCAGGCGTGGCCTGAGGGGGTGTTAATTGAGCCCATAAGGATTGGTTGTAAAGGTTGAAGTCAGCCTTGATAATTTGACCTACTGTTGTAAACGGTCTCGCTCCACCCGTTAAATGAGCATTAGTGGAATCCTCGAGCTTGCGAGTTGAGGCGGGGACGTAGGCAGTATTGGCCGAACTCTGATAACATTTCTTGTGCTTGATTTTAATTTCTGTAATTTATTTTCTGCACTTCAATGTTTATGTTTTTAATATTATAAATGATTGAGAAATATTGAGTCAACTTTAATTGTTTAAATATTTGTTCAATTATTTACCAGTGTGATTGAGATTACATAGACAGACCCTTGGTTGCATAATACTGTTTGGGGAATCTGAATTGACTTAAGAGAAAATTTTTAAATACCCAATTCACCCCCCACTTGGGAATACACCAATTCCAACAAGTAGACATTGGGGTGCAAACTGGTTTTGCATTGGATATGTTAGTGCAATGCAATAGATCAGTAATGTATTTGTATTGACAAGTGAACAAACCATGAGAATTTTGGAAAACTTCAATACCTAGAAAATAATGAAGATTACCAATATTTTTTACTAGAAATAATGCACCGAGAGCAAGTATAAAATCAGAAATAAGAGAAGAGCTAGAACCTGTAATTAAAATATCATCAACATAGATTAACACAAAGACCACATGTGATGAATTACGGAAGATAAACATTGAAGAATCTTTTCTGGACTTAGTAAAATCTAAAGAAAACAATTTGGTGCCCAATTTTTAAAACCAGGCTCGAGGGGCCTGTTTAAAACCATAAATTGCCTTTTTCAATTTGCATACATAAGTGGGGAAGTCAGGATTTACAAAACCTTGTGGTTGATGCATAAACACGGCCTCCTCCATATCACCATGTGAAAATGCACTTTGTATGTCTAGTTGATGCAACGACCAATTTAAGGAAATAGTAAGAGCGGAATTTGAATAGTAACTGGTTTGACAATAAGGGAAAAAGTTTCATTGTAGTCTAGGTTGTCTTGCTAATGGAAAACTTTGGCTACAAGACGAGCCTTGCACTATTCCAAGGAACCATTAGCCTTCTTTTTTGTTTTGAGGATCCACTTGGGTCTGAAAACATTGAAGGAAGAATATGAAGGAACTAGATCCCAAGTATGATTTTGTAACAAAGCTAGAAATTCAATTTTCATGGTTTCACGCCATTCATGAAATTTGGAAGCTTCCGTGTAAGATTGTGGCTCTTTTGGAATTGGGGAGGTGGTGTGTAGGGACTCGAAAAATAATAATAATAAAATAAGTAAGAAAATCGTCGACCATTTTGGATGAGCTCAGAAAATCATCGACGATTTTGAATTACCATAGCCAGGTAAGGGTAAAGCAGTAAAAATTGGTTTGGTTAAAAACCAAATTGTCGATGAATTTGCTCTAGGATAGAACCCTATAAATAGGGCAACAACTCATTTTTTAGAATTTTAATCTCTCTCTCTCTCTCTCTCTCTCTCTCCTCTCTCCTCTCTCCTAGGGCTGCGAACTTTTGTTTCTCTCTCTTCAATTTCTCTCGAACCATTTTCCTGATTGACGATCAGACGCCATCTCTAAGGCCTAGCAGTGATCCTCGTCAATTTAATCGGAGCAGATTAAATGTTTAGGGGTCCTATGCCCACTCTAAGGTTGAGGTAAGGAAATGAACTATATATGTTGTTTTTAGGATTTAATTGGTTAATGTGAGTGTGTGGGCCTAGGAATGTTAAATGGTATTTATCATGGGGTTGAGCTGATTAAATTAGGGTATATGGATATAGGGTGTAGTGCGAATGCCACAGGCATCGTTCAATGATCCTTGCAGGCATATTTCTAGGAAACAGGTAAGAGGAATAAATTATGTCAGACATTTCGGGAATAAGTCGATTAATTTAAAGCATGAGAAAATGATAATATTGTAAAGGATTTTATAACTTATCTGGTATTTGAAAATACTGGTTTTGAAATATCATATATTTATCTGAGTAATTACCAATTTATAAAATATTGTTCAAAATTTGTGTGGCATAGTATTGGTTTTGTTACCGCATATTTAACATGTGGGAATATTTTATGATGAAATGTGATTTATACTGGCAGATATTGTGAAATGATAGAATATGATTTTATATTTAATATATGGGAATATTTTATGACAGAATGTGATTTATATTGGCTTATGAGAATTATTGAAAACATAGCCACGATATTTTGATACAGAGAAATGTGATTTATACAGAGAAGATATTTTTGATATTGAGATTACTGTGGAAATTGTGGAAATGAGAACCCTAATGGACCAGTGATGTAATTGAGAGCACGGTACCATTGTTAGGAAATGATTTAGTGCAACCACACTTCTCAGGGAGAGTGTTGGTATTAGAAGTCGATTGGGCTTGCGAAGAGATGTTGACCGCCCCTCGGTCTGGACCAGACTGCGGTGGGTCAATCGTACTATAGGTGAGAATTGTTTTGACTTAACTTGGTGGGCCAACCATGGTTAAGTCCCGCCTTTGGGTCGCACAACCTAGTTATTTGGGGTGATTACATGACGGTGATATATGGAGGTCCACTCAAGTTGGTTCCTCATTATAGACATGATGAAACTACGTTTACAGACATGTTGGGTTTCGAACCTAGGAAAACATATTGAGCACATACATATTTTCGAGAAAAATATATGGTTGCAAATGTATATATATGTATATGGATATGAGTACAGATTTTATGATTACTTGGTTAAATTATTTATTAAATGAACGTGTTTTGATTCATTTAAACTCATGTTGCCACACACTAACAATAATTTATTCCAATTTACTAGCAGGTGTCTCACTCCTTAATATTACATTTCAGGAAATCCAAAGAGACAAGCTTAGAGAACTCCGGGCAGGATTAATGGTTTTGGGGATTGAAGTTAGTGCCAGTGAGACACTGCTATTTTATATGTGTATAGATATGTTTATGTACCTTGGGTTATATAGGTGGTTTTGGGAGAGAGATAATTTTGTATTATGATGGTAATAGTACTCTGGTATGTATTGTATATGTGATGTATGTATATTATGCTTCTGCTGTATTGTAATATAGTTTATAGATAGTTGTACCCGGTAACCCAATTGAGAGGTGGTTTATATATGGTATCAAAGATTCATGCATATATATATATATATAGTAAAATTTTCGGGTCGTCACATGGTGAGTGCAAGGGAGGGTTTACTAGGGCTAAGGGATTGTGCCATCTATGTGAGTGAGAGGACACCTTAAACCAAGTAACCATGGGGTGATTATTCTGCATTGGGATAACAGAAGGTGAGCAATCATGGTGAGGTGATGAAGACCAAGGAGATGAAGTCAAACACTCTAGAATTTGAGTGGGTGAATGTGACAAGGTGGAAGGAATTGAGGAGAAGTGGGTAGGTGTCGGTGGGCCAGATTCGGAATGTGAGGGAACGAGAGAAGACATGGCACATGGTATGGGCAATTGAGGGGAGATAGGCCATGTGGATATGGGCCAGGAGGGAAGGTGAAGACCTGAAGAGGTAGTTTGCGAAGGAGTAGCTGGTTGTGCCGAAGCGAAGGGGAAATGGGCCTCATTGAATTGCACATCTCGGAGATAGACATAGCCCAACAAAAGATGAAGGCAATGATAGCCTTTGTGGTCTGGGTTGTAGCCCATAAACACAGATAGTTTGGATCGCAGATCCATTTTATGACAATTGTAAGGCCTTAAGTTGGGCTAGCAGGCTAAGCCAAATGTGCGAAGGAATTTGTAATAAAGTGGATGACGGAAGAGAGTTTGAAAATGTGTTATGATTGAGAATTGGAGTGGGCATTCGATTAATGAGAAATACAGCTGTTTGAAATGCCTCAGACCAATATTGAGATGGCATTGATGCCTAAGTTAAAAGTGAAAGGCTAGTCTCAACAATATGGCAATAACGACGTTCTACACTTCCATTTTGGGCATAAGAATAAGGACATGTAATACGATGAACAATACCACATGATTGAATTAATTTTTGAAGAGGGCGAAATTCCCCTCTTTAATTGAATTGCACAGCCAAAACATTTGTTGAAAAATAATTACTAACATAACGTAAAAAGGCTAAGAAAAATTTAGACACATCATATTTTGATTGTAGTGGAAATAACCACATGTATTTGGTAAAATCATCTACAATGGACAAGTAGAACCGACACCTAGCTATGGATAATATGGGGCAAGGCCTCAAACATCATGAAAAAGCAATTCAAACGGTTGCTTAGATCTAGAAGCTAATAAGGGGTAAGGTAAGGCATGTGTTTTAGATTGCAAACATGTTGCACATAAGTGATCAGTGTTGGGAGTAGTCATAGGGAGTTGAAACCGACAAATTATGAGAGAGGTGATCTTGTTTGAGGGATGACCAATGCGCATATGCCATGTTTGAGGGCTTGTTCTTTCACTAAGAAAGGCTTGAGTAAGAGTAGGGGTTGAGGTTGTGACATCATGAGGCAGGACATACAAGCCATTTTCAATGTTGCCTTGAAGGAGGACCTTTTGGTTGTGTAAATCCTTCACAAAGAAACAATTGGAGTAAAATTCAAAGTAAATGAAGTTATCAAGAAAGAATTAACGACCTGAGAGTAATTTTTTAGCAATTGAAGGAACATGAATAAAATGAGAGAGAATAAAATTTCTAGTTGAGGAGCAAAGATGAGTTGAACCTGCGTGTTGATTTGGTAGTGATGAGCCATCTCCAATACCGACTTGGTCAAATCCTTGATAGGAATAGAAGTCCAAATTGAGGTTGTTGAAGTCTGCTATAAAGTGATTAGTAGCAGCCATATCTGGGAACCCAAAATTGTACTAAGGTGGTGGTGTGGGTACAGACGTAAAATTGGCTATCAGAGAGGATGGAGTTGGTGCTTGATAACTATGATTAAATCTATGGTAGGAAGATAGGGCAGTATGCCCAGTTTTGTGGCATACTTGATACAATGGTTTGCTATCTGGTCGATTAGAGAAATTACTTAAAGGACCTCTACTCTGACCCTATCCCCGACAAAAGGTAAGACCCCCTCGTCCCCTATGTGATGACCAAAAGGATGAGAGTGTTTTTGTGGTAGTAAGGTTGGTTGTCAGTGAATTACCCGTGAGAAGAGTTTGGGCTTGATGGTTGAGGCAAAATTCATGATTTAATAAGTAGCTGTAGATCTGATGGGGAGATAAGGGTTCAGGTTTGGTTGTGAGAGAGGTAACCAATGAATCATAATTGATGCTGAGACCAGCCAGTAAATACACAGAGAATTCACATGGGGAGAGAGTTTTACCAGCTGCTCCAAGTTAGGCAGCAAGTTTCTTAGCTTTGTGAAAATATTTTGTAATCGACTCAACCCCTTTCTTAATTGTAGCAAGTTGGTATTGTGTTTGCATAACATGAGTCGAAGACTGAGTTACGAATAGATTGTGTAAGGTGGTATAGACTTCATGCGAGGTGGTGCATTCCAGAACTTGCGGGAGAACATGATCGGGTAAGGAAGAATTGATGGTCAAAATGATAAGCTGGTCAAGAAAAAGCCATCGAGTGTGTTCTGGGTTGGGAATATTATCAATTGTTGGTGGAGGGATGACTGAAGATCCATCAACATGGATGTACAATTGGTTGCCTTTAAGGAAGGGAACCATTTGGGCTTTGCAGAGCAAGTAATTTTCAATATTGAGTTTAATGGTAATAAAATGACTAGCTGAATTTAGAATTGTGGCATTGATGGGAGGAGGTGCTTGGGATTTGTCGGAGGAGTCTGAAAAGACCATAGTGGTTGAAGAACAAAGGAGAGAAAAAAAGAAAAGAAAAAAATGGTGATGGACGTGAGTCCCTTAGTTGGCTTTGGATGCCATACTAAAGTAAATAACAGAATGCAAAGAAAGTGTTTGAAAAAATGCCTCAAATAATTTCCATTGATTCAGAATTTTCTTTCACACTTTATTGTGCCAAAATACAAACTTATATACACATTTGTTGTATTCCTTAGCCATCACTCCTGAGATGCTGCCATGCTGCTATGTTGGTGTGTAGGCCGCAATAATAAATCACAAGAACCCATACTACATGAGCGATAATGCCCATGTTGCATGTTGGAGTCCTTGGCCATCAACAATAAAGGAAATGTCGGTGTGCTAACAGCAATAAAGAAATCCCAAGCTGTCAGCAGTGTTGTGCTCTCCAATTTCCAATGCTTTGAATTTGTGAAAAGTAACATTACTGTGTTTGAGAACTCTCTTTAACACACAATAAGAGTCTCAGATGAAACCCACACTATACCAAACACCTAATGGATATGACTACCTTTGCAGCATAAAAAAAAAAAATGCAAAGCAATGGTGGTTCTTTACTTTCGTAAATTACTCGCATGATGAACAGAAGGGGGGCAAACTATGGGAAACATGTGAGCATACCTTCATTAAGTATATACTAGATTTACAATTAAGTATATACTAGATTTACATTGGAACTATGATGTTTAGTTAATGAAGTTGTATATTTTGACAATTATGAAACTAAGTTTCTTTGACTTGAAAATAAGACTACATGTAAAGTTTTGACACATTTCCATTTTTTATGAATTAGGCCAATTCATTCAAAATAGTTTCATTCCATAGGGAAGAGAGGAGAGAGGGGTAAGTGGAGAAAACAAAATCAAAAACAAAAAAATGATGGGGCTGGTGGGGATTACAAAGAAAGAAAGAAAGAAAGAAAGAAAGAAGAATATCCCAAAAGAGAAACAAATATATAATCATCATCTTGTCATTTATTGAAACCGAATAATAATTCTATAGCATCACAGAACAGATCTGATGAGTCAAGGGTCCTGCAAAAGAAAATGTACTCATTTCAAAAGTAATGAAACAAAAACAAGAAAATGATAATTGTTTGCATGGGATATCCCAATATCACCTAGCAAAGTTTATATATTGGTCAAGGTTGTATTAAGTAAGTCATTTTTTTTTTTAAAAAGACATGAACCTTAAGGTAGGTTCCTGAGGTAGCAACTTTATTTGTTGCATAAGAATATAAAGTATAATGGTAAAGAAGCCTCTCATGAATGAAATCTTTTACCTAATTTGACGAGGCAGAGCCTGGATACAACTAAATCACGTGGAACGTTTTTTAGCACATATACAATGTCATGCGATGACACCATGGTTTAAAAGTCATTACTAGAAGAGAGATTTTAATTAGGAACGAGTGACCTCCCACCACACCTCGGTTGGAAACTTCTTGAATCTAGAGACGAGATTTTGGCTTCATATTCTATGATTACGGATGATTACGATGGGTTCAACATAAAAAATCCACTGAACTCGTAAGGAATGAAACTGACTTTTACTATACGCACATATGTCGGGCTAATAGACAGCTCCAAAAACCAATCTCTCAATACAACTAGGTGGAGTTTTAGGATGAGTTGGCCAAGCTGCCTCACAAATTGACCAAGCTGCAATCATATATGTTTTTTTTTTCTTTTCTTGTCTTTGTTTCATTTCAGCCTACAAGAAAATTGATTGCAGCAAATCAATCCATCCAAATTTTTAGTTGAATTGCTTAGCTTTATATACTAGTCATCAGTAGCCTAAACCATACAAAAAATAAGTTAAAATTGAATGGACTCCAAATGTCTAATCTTGCTCATACATGACTCTTTGACATTATCCATCATTCTTTCCTGGTTGGAGAAAATTCAGCCTAGAATTTAAAACATTTCAAGGATGAAAATCTAAGAAAAGCTAACTTTTAGATGAATGACTGAATGAACAATGTAATCCACATGTTTCAAAATGCATACATATACAAGTGAGCATTCAAGACAAATACATCAGGACCGATAAATTCGTGTCTTCAGTCCTAAACTAAACAAACTTATCCTCCATGGATGACTTAACTCTTTGTGATTTCTCTCAGATTCCTTCATGGATTCCTATGGCATGATGCCAATTTTGGCACATCCCTTGTGTTCTCTTGCTCTTTGGCTAATACAATAGGTTCCTGTTGAGTTTCAACATGGCTTCCCTGCTCCTTTTCTCCAAAAATAAACTCTTTTCTTCCAATACCTTCATGATCGATAACATTATCCGATTGATTGCTTAGATATATGATCACTAGAGAAGTTTACTCCTTGCTCAAGGTAATTGGCTACATGAGATTTTGTGAGTGTTCTTTCCAGTGGATGGGTTCCAATAGATGCTCACTGCATTGCATATTTTTCTGTGACAACATGGCCGATCCACCCCCCCTGTTTCCCATAACTGTTGTTTACTAGCTCTTCAATGGACAGATCCAACATACAGCCAGAGATCTGGAATTGGTTCGGTAATAATTATGGTCTAGTTGGAAGTACAATTTGCATCCATCACTCCCTTCACTTTCAGTAATGTATCAAAATGGGCATTGCAACTATCAGCTTTTTGCTACTTAAGTCTCCGACATCTCTACGAGCAGGTAATAATTATGGTCTAGTTGGAAGTACAATTTGCATCCATCACTCCCTTCACTTTCAGTAATGTATCAAAATGGGCATTGCAACTATCAGCTTTTTGCTACTTAAGTCTCCGACATCTCTATAAGCAGCAGCAACAAGCCCATGAATTTGTACAGGTTCCTGATTGTGCAATGGAGTAACCACTTGAGCTCTACAAATACATGAATGGGATCACTCCACTCTTTCAAGTCAGTAACATCCCACTGAACTGCCTCAAACTGGTCTGCAGTTTCCCTAATTATTTAGTTATCTATTACTTTTTGGGAGTATGTGTTGGTCAAGGATTTGGGTCTTGAGCCCTGTAAATAAAAATAGCAGATTTAAGCTTTTGAAGAGCTGGGCTGCATGGGCTTGGTTCAACCTAACTGAGGGAAGCAGAAGGGCTTGGATTTGTCACACTTGCCATAGATTATCTAAGATAGGATAATAATTCAGGTTAAAATAGCTGAGATTTTTGGATTAGGATCTCATGATGCAGGGAGATGGAGAGGGCGGCCTCACCATAAGCTTTTTTTTTTTTTAATAGCAAAAAAGGATCTATTAATGAAAAGAATAAGTACAAGGAAAGGAGGATACGAAATCCTCTAGGAAAACTGAAAACTAAGTTACATTAAAGCTGCCTTCCAATCTCTTTGGACATCAAACAATGATAAACCCTTAAAAATCCCAAAAGAATGTGCCCAAAAAGAGGGGCAAAAATGAGTTTCTCCCGAAGTAGAGAAGAAGAGGTGTTCTTATCTCTGAAACTTCTGTCATTCCTTTCAATCCATGTCACCCACAGCGCTGAAAAAACTGCACAGACCCAAAAAATCCTCCCTGTTTTATTCTTCCCAAAACCCCAAAAACTTACCATTAAAAAATCAAAGATAGATTCTGGTGTCACCCACTCTTCTCTGAAAAGTGAAAACAGATTATCCCATATGTTTCTCGCCACTTTACAATGAAGAAATAGATTGCTAGAACTCTCATTTGAACCACTGCACAGCATACAAATATCTGGACTAAGAGTTTTGTTAAGGTCTCCTGGTCAGTAACACATCATTCATATTAATCTTGTTGAGTATGAGAGCCCAAACGAAAGCCCAGACATTAAATGAAACCTTTGGTTTCCACACAACTTTATTTAACAAATAAAGGTGTATGATTTTTGGATTAAGGACCCCAAAGTATCCCCAATCCAAAGCCATGTATCATCCCGCAAAAAATTGGTAAGAAAGAATCCAACATACTCAGCAAACGAGTTAACTCATCAACCTATCTCTCATTGAGACTCCTAAAAAAATGGAAATCTCAAGAAAAAGAGCCCCCTTCATTGAAATAAAAAGCTGAAATTGGAGCCTCATGGACGGAGGAAAGTCTAAACAAGCGCAGAACCAACAGCTCCAATGAAAACTTACCAAACCAAGAATCCTCTCAGAAGCTATTTTGACCCCATTCCCCATTTTGAAATGAGTAAAAGGAAAGACAACACAAGCTACCTGTGAAACAAACTTCCAAGGACTTGCACGAGTAGCGTTGCCACTTCCTTCCCTCCCTCATAAGTAGCACCTCCAGATCGTTGTTGAGATGAACCCTTCTAGCTCTATCTTCCTCCCCTAATAAACCACACTCCTCCTGTCTTTCCAAACAGGAAATCTCCAGCAAAATATCAATTTTCTTTTCCCATAATATCCCGAGCACTTCTTTGTTCCAAACTTTCAGTTTTTCTTTGATAAATTTCAACTTTCTCATCAACTTAAAGCCCTCCCAGCCCTGAACGTCTCTTTCCACCAAACTTTAATAGTCTCAAAAGGAAGGGTTTGTAAATCACATATTCTCAAATCTGAAAGGAGTTGGACACCACTGTATAGCATTCGACTCCAAAAGAATCGAGCAGTGGTAAAAAGTGGGCCTAACCAGAGTCTCTTGAAAAATATTAGGGAAAAGATCTTCCCACACATCAAAACATAGAAATCTATCCAAGTGAAGGCCTATCTATCTCTTGAAGCCACCCAAGTGAAATGACTAATGTTCAAAGGAATATCCCTAAGATCACAATCCCTAACGAAAGAGTCAAAGAGACTCATGCTACTAGTCACACTAGAGCCCCCAACTTCTCCCTAAAGGTTCTAATAACATTAAAGTCACCCCCACCAACCAACACAGATCGCAAAGCCCATACAAACTATCTACCTCTATAATAAAATCATCCCACTAGGAGTGTTGAGTAGGACCATAAAAGAAGGTAATCCACCATTCCCCTACACCCCTAATCTCAAGTAAGACAGACAAGGGAAAAGAACCTCAAATGATATCTTTGCAAGTTGCTAACCCAGTATCCCATGCCACTAATTGACCTCCCAAGGCTCCTAAGGATGGGAAAAAAGCCCACTCCTTGAATCTATTATCCCAAATACTTCTAAAGACATGAGAATCAGTCTAATCTAATTTTGTCTCTTCAAGAACAAAAACATAATGGTTGATTTTATTCACCATATCCTTGACCACCCTCCTTTTATTTGATCCCCCCAAACCTCTAACATTCCAAGACATAATCTTCATTGGAGACACTACCAACCCCTAGAAACTTACTACTTTTCTTATAGTTTTCTGAGGAAGCTAATCTAACTAGCTACCTGCTCAATTTATTAGCTTTTTTCCTCTCCTCTAAATCCTTTTTCTTAAGCCTAACCGAATCACTTGAAGGAGTTGTCAAGCTAAGTCCCATATCGTCAAGTACTTCCTGAGCCTCCTAGTTTTCACTCTTAGCCCTAAAAGGTCAACCATTTGTAGATTTCCTTCACCTCTTGATTCCTTATGGAAACTTAGTAGTATAGAGTTAATATGAGAAAACATAGAATTAAATGGCATAACTTTGGAAATAGTATCTCTCCCCAATTTTGTTTCCTGGGAGTTGTTTGCCAAATTGCTTGTCTTCTCTTCAAAATTGATCACAAACGTTAAGTGATTGGGTTCATCAAGGGATGGAGATTCTGTAGTTGTTGTGGGAAGAAAAGTACCATCTGAAATCCTAACCTTATTTGTACTCTGATTACTTGTACATAGATCAACACGATTCTTTGTAGATACAACATTCATTTCTTCGCCCTTCCTCAGCTTTTCTATTAACAAATCCTCATCCTTGGACTCAAATAATGACAAAGACTCTTCACCGTCTTCTGCATATTCAAAATTATCTTCGTCCCGACTCTTGAATTCCACAACTTTTTACCTTTCCTCTTATCCAAAGGACCTGCTTCCATCATCATACTTTTAGTGCGTTCATAGACTTCATCCAATCTATTCAATTTCTGAGACGGATTTCTCTGCATTTCCATCACAGCCCCTGCCTTTCCTTCTTGGAGATCCATATTTTTTGCTTCGTTGAACTTTCCCTAACCTCTCTGTTTCCCTCTTCACCTAAATGTAATTCCTCCAATTGCACTATAGATGTCCTCATGTTCTCTTTCATCCTATCCTAGAAAAACATTCTTTAGAAGATGAGGGCTCCTGCCTGTCAAGTTGGAATAAAGCCCGGATGTCATTTATTCTATTTGTTCCTGAGCCATTTTGCAATTCTTAATGGACCACCTCTGTACCCAAATTCTCTAGCTTGGTCTTCAAGGCTAGCCTGTAAGTACTTCTTCTGTAAAAGGGCTTGGAAAACTCTGTTTTAGGCCTAGAAAAATTAGACTCTTATGATTTATACTTTCTAGCCAAATTGTTTACCGTCTTTTCTGGCTCATTTGGAAGCTCCAGCTATTCTCTTATGCCTGTTTGGATATTGTCTCTTGTACTTCTCCTTAAACCCCCCATTAACAATGGAAACAAACTTACCTTGTGTGGATTCTTTCCTTTCATAACTTCCAACTCCAGAATACCTTACTCTTTGCTGATCTTTTCCAGAATTCCTTCTTGTCCCCTGGTCTGAAATATCCCCAGAACTCTTGACTAACTTTACGTTCTTGCTGAAATTTTGATTGATAGATTCTGCCCTTGCTCCTACATCTGTTGGTCCATAGTCTAGAGACAGCACATTCTCGCCCCACCTTAAGTTAGAGCTTGTATTTTTCTTGGGTTCTTTAAAAAACTTAACAATATAAAAAAACCTAAACCATCCCCCTGCCTCCTTCCCTTCTGGTATGCAAATCTATGTATTACACCTTTGTTTGTAATCTTTTACAGAGATAAGAATCAACCAAAGTTGTTGGCACTCAACTGAAGCATGATAAAGTGGTTCCATGTTTTGAAAGACTTAATCCAGGGATCCTATGTCATTTTAAATGGAAAAATCAGTAACAGTTTGGAAAGCCAGCTCCCTTCCCCTCTTTTAAAGAAAGTATGAAAAGTCTGTTTCCCACTCTTCTCTGAAATTTTGAAAAACTCCCATTGTTTGCAAGTGAAAACCATTTCTTACCTAACAAACAATTGATCTCCCCCATCCAGATGATATCTCTTCCACTTGCAGCAAACTCAAATTTTCAGGTTGTGAAGGATTTTTGCCTGCTGAAACAATCACCAGTCAGAGTTCAAGATTTCCTTCAACTGCTAATACATCTTACCAGTCAATACCAACTGGTGGTCAATGAGATGGTTGGCAGATGTTATGTATGTTGTTGCAGTTGTTAGTGGGGGTTGAACGAGACTCTAATGACCAGAGAAGAGTTGTCATGAGAAGCTTCCGAGAGTCGATTGGTGTTTGGCAAGATGGTAGGCAAATGCTGTCGCAGGTGGAGGTTGCAACATGACAACCAAGGAAAAGTTTCCATTAGAGAAATGAGTGGCTAGTGAGAGGGTATTTTGGTGGTCAAAGAGGATTTCGGGCGAAAAAACAGTGTCTGGTTGTTGTGAATCCAGTTTCTGGGTTAGGCCTTCAATGGAGAAGAGTTCAGGTGATAAGGTTTAGGGAGAAATCGAGAGAAAAGACTCACCATGCTCTCTGTGTCAAAGATGATGTTCTCCCTTGGCAATTGTGTATGTATGTGCTCAAACTGAAGAAGCAATGACCTTCCTCCGACCAGTTGATGACTCCTCTGGTCAATGCTGCCACGACAAAGCAGGAGAATCCTAGCGCCTTAGAGGCCGTGGTGCACGGTGGCAGCAAGCGCTAGGTCATCTCACCATAAGTTGTTGCAAGGGGAAGACTGCTTATAGCTGACAGTGGCAGCATGAAGCTGGTGGCTGAGGGGGAAGAACATGTGGTAATGAGGGTGCGGTCTGATGATTGATCAAGATTAGTGATGTGATAGAGGACTGGAGATGCTCTCTCCTCAATGAGGGTGAACAGTAAGTTGACAATGCTCGGCAAAGCTCCAATTTCCAGCTTAGACTCTACAAGACCACCCTAATTTCCAGCTTAGACTCTACAAGACCACCCACATCATAAAAAAAAAAACCCCCTAAAACCCTTCCCCTTGTGTGGGCACTCGATAGCTCTGTAAGGGCCTCCACACAAGTAGCATGAAATTTTCCCCTATGCATTGGGTGTGTTAAACCCTCGAGACGATGAAGTTTCCTTCGAAGTTAAGGCCTTATAGTTGGCTCCCCCACTTTTGGGTTTTCCATTCTTGAAAGACTTTCCATTGTTTCCCCTTTCCCCAAACTCTTTGGACGAAGCAGTATTATCACCAGTGTAGTCAGTTAAGCGTTCCACTGTAGCTTGTGCGGTGGACAAGTCTTGAACTCTTTGCCGATGAAGTTTTGTTCTTACCCACGGTTTCAACCCCTCAAGAAAATAAAATAGCATATCCTTTTCCGACATGTCCTGAATATCCAACATCAAAGCAAAAAATTGTTTCACGTATTCCCTGATTGACCCAATATGCTTGAGGTCTCTCAACTTTTTCCTAGCATTATACTCAATATTCTCAGGAAATAATTGAGCCTTGAGCTCTCTCTTCAAGTCTGCCCAACAATCCACAACTCAATGTCCATTGTCAATTTCATTGTGCTTGGTACGCCACCATAGTTTGGCGTTACCAACCAAGTACATGGCCGCAGTATCCACTTTCCCCTGTTCTAAGGTTGTTCCCACAGCGTGAAAGTACTGCTCCATATCAAACAAGAAGTTCTCCAACTCGTTGGCATCACGGACACACCTATACGTCCTAGGTTCTGGTACCACCTTGGTCTTGCTAAACCCCGGAGCATTAGAGTTTCCCATAGAAAGAACCATCAGATTCATCTTTGCATCCAGATTAGCTATTTGAAACTACAAAGTTTCCATAGTATGGTGAAAGTCCTCTGACATTTCACCTATCAAACTTGCTTGATGCTTTTGTGACTCCATCACTTCATCAACAAGTCCTCTCAGTTGGGCCATCTCCGTGGCCACATTGTTGGCTTCCAGCACATTGATTCTTTTAGCATTGGTTGGTGCCATGGTCATTTACTAAAGCTTTCCTAATCCCACAACGAAGGTAAATGATTCACGTAGCAACTAATCGAGCTCTGATGTCACGGGCTGACTATTTTCACACCTTTGTGAAAGGACGGTGCGGCGCTAGCTAAAACACTCTTGCTTAACTAGCCAGCCTATCGTTTACCACAATTAACCCACGAAATACTTTCATTAACATTCAATCAAATATCAGCGGAAATAGTAAGCATTTATAAAAGCAATGGCAATAGTAAACATTGAAGCAACGTAATTCATTAACAACACCTCTGTTAACAGTGTGTGTTTAGCGAGGGAGGCAAGTAGGTTAAACACGTTGACAATAGCTAGTGAGTTTTACAAGATTGATGAACACTCACCCTAACATGCGATTCTAATCATGGCACTAGGAAACATCAATGTGACTGAGGAGTCATACTACCTTATTTGGCATACAGAGAAACAACTAGTAGAAAATAAACCTACACTAGTATTTACATGATGGAAACTCATCCCCAATGCACGAGACAAGCGATCACAGGCAAGCATA
Source organism: Malania oleifera (assembly GCF_029873635.1). Classification (NCBI taxonomy): domain Eukaryota; kingdom Viridiplantae; phylum Streptophyta; class Magnoliopsida; order Santalales; family Ximeniaceae; genus Malania; species Malania oleifera. The sequence goes on along the minus strand of NC_080423.1, from coordinate 56,297,401 downwards.
ATTCCCTGAACAACTTGGTTTGTGACAAGACTAAGGATGAGGTCATGAGCTAGTAGTGGCGCATGTAGGCAGCACATGTACGTGATGATGGTGCTGATTGGACTGGTAGAGTGATACTTGTCATTGGGGATGGCGGTTGTGGTCATGGTCGAACACAACTTTGATACCAATTGACAAAGGGCCTACATCCATTCTTATACACACTAGGTAAGACCTAAAATCTCAAAATCAATTCATAATACACAACCCTGCATGAAATCCCTATTACATATCCATAGGCTTACTATGCTGGGAAACCAAGCAAAAAAACAAAAAGGAACCTAATAAAACGAAAATAGTACTTCCCTAATAGCTAGATAAGTAAACTATTCTAACTTATGACCCAATAATATGACTAGAAAATATCATGAAAAGATGAATACAAATTGAAAAAATAACTTAGAACTGAATATGACTCCAAATGCCCAAATCTTGCTCATATGTGATCTCTAGACATTCTCTATCACTAGCTCGCTTACAGCTAGAACTCATTCATATCTACTACTAAAGTACTATGGTTCCTCTTTATCAGCTCAAAGTGCAGGAAGCACAGCATGGAAACTAGATTGAGACCGCATAAGCAATGGACAGTGCTATAAACTTTCCCAACAGCCTCTTGCTGTACAGGCCAGTGGTAGGCAAGCTTTGAGGTGAGTCCTTAACTCAGACATCCTTAGTTTGACTCCTAATATACTCAAGTGAACACTTTTGGAGGGGGGCTGGTCAATTGTGGTCCATTTAGAGTCTGACGCATTCATTATCAAAACGTAGCAGCAGCAGCAACTACAGCAACAATAACAACAATAGTAAGAAGAAGAATAAACTTTGTGAACTAGTAGAAAACTTAAAATTTATCCAACGATCCTTGACAATTTATCGCCTTGTGTTTCTTAAGACCCAGGTTGTTGAAAATTTTCATTATAAGCATTCAACTGGTTGACCAACTTTAAATCATTCAGCAACATAGATGATGGAAATAAACAAGCAAACGAGAGAAATGAAAAGCTAGGAAGTAGGAACCTAATCTTCCTCAAAGAGGCTTTATTTCAACAATTCCCATGGACCCATCTAAATTGGGTTGACCTTTTAATGATGAAAGCTGGCACTGAAACCCCAGTTTGTATCATTTTCTCCCCTCCATTTTTCTAATTTTCCGATCTTCCATACAAAGGCTTGTTCTGTCAACTGAGAAAATACATGATTATTATTCTCTGCAGTGTGTAAGTTCAAAGCAAGCGATATAGATCCAGAAGTATTTGGTATGTCCCATGAAAACTACTATATTTTGGCTATGATTTCTGAAGACAGACAAATCCTTGAAATTATAACATTTGGTTTTGTTTTCTGAAGACAAACAGATCCTCAGACACAGATGTAACCAGATATGATGATACAGAGTTGAAAAAAGCATTTCACAACACATGCAACAAGATATGCATTTGAAGTGCTAAGGAATGTTACCCTCAAGATATTGCTTGTTCTCTGGGTATAGAGGCAAAAAAAAAAAATTTGCTCCAGCTTAATATAAATCTAAAATATTTACCATTCATCTAACAAGATCAGGATAATATCATAAATTATATAATTCCCAATCTGGCAAAGAAGGCTGGAATCACCTTCAGTGAAGTTGCTTGAAACCAGGAGTAGAAGAGGATATTACTTTTGATCACATATCCAGTCATAAGAAATTCCCAAAAGCATCAAACTATTGGGGACAAAGAAGGGCAAACGACATCATTTGGTTGATCAGAAGATCAATAAGGTTGGTTACGACAACCAGTTCAACCCAAGGACTCATCAAACTTCAAGTGTACTTGTTTTTTTTCCTTTTTTCCAATCTATTTTCTTAATAACTAAGCAGAATTCTGTTTCTTATCTGCAGTTACACAGTATCAGGTGTCTAACCATTATGAAGTTCTCCAAGAACATCAAATTGGAAACAAAAGATACACATCACAAAAGAAAATCAAATACACACTGCTTTTACCCAAAATCCAATAAGTAATATGGTAAAATGAAATGGGCATTGCATTTACCTAAAAATACACATCACATAAGGTTTCTTCATTTGAAGAATTCCAAATAAAATCTTAAGAGAAGCTTACAAAGAATATGGTACTGAGATGAATCTCTTCTATGAAAATATGGAATATGGGAAAATAAAAATAATCAGCAAGAAATAAAATGAATCAAAAAAATTTTAATATATTAAAATGTACCTAATTTGTATTAAACTGCTGTGTTGAGATTCTATATTACTTATATTCTTTAGGCCAAAAATTCCTCCAAACTATACCAACCCATTTCCACCGCACACATCAAATATATTTCAAGAACACAGTGGAGACAAATATTCTCTCTGATCTAAAAACAGCAGCTAGAAACATTCAACAGGAGATATCCTTAGAACCATAGCTAATAGCCTGAAGGCTCAAATCAGACATATTTGTCATCCATCTCTGAGGGCCTTTTGACTTCCCTAATATATTATATGCATATGAAGCCCACCGTAAATCCATGCCACAAGTATTAGTGACACCCATTCTGATAATTTTAAGAGTTCTCTCGAGAACTATAAGGCTTGAAAATGTAGAAAAGCTATTCCCAACAAAGACGTCTGCCCTCAAGCAAACCTCATAATCTATAGCTGACTGAATTAGATATGGATACTTCTTATAAATTCCATCAACACCCAATTTTTTCTTCTCAAAAGGAAGCAAGCCTTCCTTCCAACCACTTAATATAGAAGCATCTTCAAGAAGACTGTCAGCCACTGCAAGGTAAACAACAGTTGGAGTTTTCAAGCCCGCAATGTTTCCTACTCTTTCCATAATCTCCTCCTTGCTGCTACAGATTTGGTTTATGTTGGACCTTTGCTCTAACTTCTTACAGTGAATCATCCAGTCTTTCTCTATTCTCAAGTGGACAGCTGCATAAGGAACTGACTGAGTTGAAGAACCATCTAATTCCATATGACTTTGGGAAGAATCAAATTTTCTTTTCAACTCTCTCCCTGTTGTTCTAATCTTGGAGACAACTCTATCAGCTTCCTTAGCTATTTCGTCCACTAAAACTAAGCATTCAAAAACTTTCGCATACTCTTTAACTGGCCAATGATCAGGCCACAAAAATGGATTCTTCCCAGTTATGCGAATCATCTCAAATGCATCAAATGGGTCATTGCTAAATTGTCTCAATTGATCCAAATCTCTTTCAGCTGTCCATTTCCTTCCACTTCCCTTCTGAAGTTGAATTTCCTGCGTTTGATTTAAGAGATCTGAGTAATGACCCAACTGGACGAACCCTTTGCATAGTGAATTAAACCTCTCAAATTTGAAGATCTTATCAAAGGAAATGGGTTGCAGGAGGTCAATTTCTTTGTAAAATAGTGAAGCACTTAACTGAGGCATCAAAAGCGTTCGGTTCAGCATTCTAGCAGTTAGGCAAGCTCTTGCAAATGCAATTTTCTGATTGTTTAATCCCCAAACAATTTGAGGAACCTCCAAGAACTTGTCTTTCCGGATTCCGAATTCAGAATTCAATGGCAAAGATCGGTTACGGATCAATATAGAGTTGTTCAATTCAATCCCACCAAACTCTTTTAATGAAGACAGCAAAACAGCTCTAAAAACCAGGACAGAAACGATCAAAGCAAGACATCTGCATGCCGCAGAATTCAAGTGGAACAATCTTAAATGCTTGCAGCTCAAGAGGTGGTCCATTTGGTTTCTGTCAGCGCTCCCTCATTAACAAAAAGCTCTTTTCAATCCAACCATATCTCGCATATTACCGGTAATTTGATCATTCTACCACTTCGAAAGAACAGGCCTCTGCCCCAGAAATAGCGCAGAATGAACCAGAACGAACCCATTATAATCCAAAGATGTCAAACCCGAAAATCTACATGACCCAAAATAAGAATAAAGATTACAACTTGCTTAAAGAAGATTCGGTAAAGAGAATAAACATTACATGAAACATTACCGATTTTGCACCTCAGTTCTATTGGGGAAATATTTAAGAAACAAGACCCATTCAATCCCCGATGCCGATTTCAAGCCAGAGCTCCAATAAGAAGTCCTTGAAAGAAAACCATCTAACCTGATTAATGGAAAAGATCAAAAACACCATTAAAGCTTGCCTCTTTCTCAACTCAACTTGCCGTAGAATCAAACAGACATTCCAAAAATCAGCAACAAAAATGACATTAAACCCACATTCGTATCCCAGCAAAAGTCGATTCCAAGACGACAATAACGAATCCAGAAAAACAGGCTTTATGTTTGTAAGAACCTGTATTGAAAATCAGACAAGACGGCGATCGTGCACGAATAGGAATCCAAAAAGGATTAAATTCAACAAAAGCAAAACACCAACCATGGAAAAAAATCAAGAAGATTCGGGAAAGCAAAGTAAATAAAGATCTACATATATATATATATATAGAGAGAGAGAGAGAGAGAGAGAGAGAGAGAGAGAGAGAGAGAACTGAGAACAATCTATCTACTCTATAAGTGTCAAATCAAAACGAACTGCGACAGAGGAAAAAGGACGACAGTAAAAGGCAGTCGGAGATCAGAAATTTGCAGGCGGGGGGTCGTTGCTGCCCCTACCGCGTCCGATTTAGAAAAGACAATGGGAGTTGAGTGCTCAGGACTGCCCTGCGCCTTTACGGAATATAACTGGTTTCTCTGACACAAGTGCCTTTTTATCTCTCGTCCATCCAAAGGGAAAAAAAAAAAAAAGGAATACCTTGTGATTTTCGGTGGGCGGCAGGGCACAATATATATTTTTTATAATAAAGAATTGGGACAGTAAAGACTTGTGCAGGCATATCCAGCCGTGTACCTTGTGAAGTTTAAGGAAGTGCTTTAATGCGCACTTCTCTTTTGGCCCACTGCGCCTCCTCCATGAAGGGCTTTGGAGAATTTTTTACGAAAATAATAAATTTAAAATATAATGAAAAAAATTGTATGATGATTGGTAAAGTAAATAAGAAAATATGCACCATCGACTTTTTATAAATCTATTTCAAACAAAAATCGATGAATTGAATGTCGATTTCAATTCTAATTAGTGTTGTAACACAATCAGTGTGAACCAACTTTTAAAAAATCCATTTCAAAAATTTTGATCCTTTGGAGTTGAAATTTTCTCTATTTTTATGTTTAGTATTGTAGTAGAATTGAGCATTTGGAGTTTTGAGTTTTTATTTTTTGTATTGGTTTCATTGTGATTGAGATATTTTTCCAATTATGATGTATTTGTGTTTATGTATTTTTGTGAGATTAGAGTTTATGTATGTAAAATGAGATTTGTTTGATATTATTATGATTTCATCATAATATTTATTATTATATGTGATTTTGCATGATTTGATTACACAATTATTTTTTTCAACCTTGATAATATATTATTGTGAAAATAATAATTTTAAATGGCTTCAAAATAATTTTTTGTTGAAATTTTGTTAGAAAGAATGTTTATTTGAAGCAAATAGAAGTTAATATTTGTTGAAAATTTATTATTGAGATATTTGTTTCAAATATAAGTTAATATTTGTTCAAAATTTTTCATTACAATATTAGTTTTGTTAAAAAAATAATGTCTATTAAAAATTATTTTTTGATAAAAATAATAATTTTAGATAAAAAATAATGTTTTAGTTGTAGTTAAAATATGCTTTTGCAAGAAAATAATATTTACATTAGTTTAATTGCAATTTGGAATAAGAGTAATTTGATTTGAAATTAGTTATTTAGTAAAATATATTCAATTGAAAATTAGTTGTTGCGTGGGAATATTTTATTTTGGAAATTGGCATCGGAATATATTTAAGATTAGTATAGAAATCAATAAATAAGGATTTCAAATAGAACAATCTATTGCGTAGAATTGAAAACTGATTGAGATTTGATATTAAAAATTTAGACTGACATCAAATATATTAGCTAATAAAATTATGGCTTTATTTTTATTTATTTATTTATTTATTACATAAGAACTCCAACCACCAACAAGCCCTTCGGACTCCCTAGTGCTGCATTTATGGAGAGATTTTACATGGGTTGACTGATATTGAGTACAATATTGGGACAATAAAGGTAATTCAAGTTAGAAGGAAGATGAAATTTAAAAGGCTTAAAGGGAAAATATATGAAGGATTATGCATTGTTTAGAATGATTACAAATTAGAATGGATTTCAAGATATACGCAATAAGAGGGTAACGGAAGTCTAGTGTATGTCGACATGCGGATAAAAGATGATTTCGATGTTCTAATTGCATTGAATAATTACAAATTAGAATTTATTTCAAGATATCTACAATGAGGGGGTGATGGAAGTTTAGTATATGTCGACATGCCGATAAAAGATATTTAAGATGTTCTAATTACATTAGACCCGCTGAGTTCTTGTTTGGATGCATATATAGCTAAAATTTTTGTTAAACACGTCCCTCAAAGTAGGAGTACAGGTGGAGGTTCAACTGTGTAGAGAGAGACATTTTTTCAACATCAATCATATAATGATTTTGATACCATTGAGATAGATAGGTTGTGTGATCACCTTTCACAAGTGACGATGTCTCTGGATTTAAATGATGTGCCCTATACGTTGTTTTAGCCAGAATTTTTGTCAATGTAGTTTGCGTTTGACAAGACAAATTTGAAAATATTAGGCACAATTTTCATGAAGAATCACGAACATGAACTAAATATAGACATAACCAAAGCTCAGGTGCAACTCTATCCATGTCAAACTTTCAAAAGGTTCCATCAATTATAATGAGCGATCAATTATAATGAATGAGAGGGGGGGCGTACACGGTGGAGCCAATGCAACTTAACATTAAAGGTGAGCGTGAAGTAGAGGAAGAAGACGATTTATAGGGGGATTTTGAAGTGAAGAAGTTGGCATGCCTCCTAAGAACACAACTGAGGGAGAGAAATGGGTACGTGACGTGCCGCTATTAGTGTACATGATTGACATTGAAGCTGGTGATATTGAAACCCAATTTACGAGTTCCCTTGAGGCCACTCGATGGGATGGTGTTTTAGAATTTCGTAAGGGTATGGTTTTCAACCCAAAGGATGATTTGATACACTCTGTGTGCGTGCACCATGCGCAAACACACCATAAATTTAAGGTAGTGCAATCGAGCAAAATAGCATAGGTTGTTAGGTGCAATGAAGACAAGAGTTGCTCTTAGATGTTGTGTGATTATCGATGTAGGAAGCATGGGCTATTTAAAATTACATAGTATAGAGGCCTTTATACCTGCATCAATAAGACTCTTTCACAGGACCCCCCACAATTGAAGTTGTCTTTAGTTAGGGATGAAATAATAGAAATTTTCAAGAGTGTGGTGCTTCAATTTCTGTTTTACAGACACACATGAGGTTGAAGTATTGATATCATGTATCATAATAAAATGTATGATATGGGAAGCAATTGAAAATTGTAAAGATTTTGGGAGATTGAAATCTTTCATATCAAATGCTACCAAAGTGAATGCATGTTATGTGCGAGTCAAAACCTAGGACAAAGGTGAAGTGGGTATAGAGAGATATTCCTTATGCTAACAACTCTGCAGTGTTGACATGTGTTTTTTAGTCGTTTGCAACCTCAACTGAGGGATTTCATGATTGTCCTCTAGATTTTTTTGTAGATGGAATGCACTTATATGGAAAGTATAAAGTAAAATTACTAATCGCAATGGATCCTAATGCAAACAAGCAAATATTTCCTATAGTGTTTGTAATAGTCGAGGAGGAGAGTTTGCCAACGTGGTCCTAGTTTCTTCAGTGTATTTAGTATGAAGAGATCGACCACAATGATTTATGTCTTATATCATGTAGAAACCTCGATTTTAATGGTGCCATTTATTGTAATATTATTGGTAACCACGTCGACACCTCGATATTATTGGAGCCATTTTTTGTAATATTATTGGCAACCACCTCATGCACTCCATAGGTTTGGTTCTGGTACATCATCAATAATTTCAATAATAGGGTGCAAAATATGATGTTGAAGCGTTTGGTTGAAATAGCTGGAAGGGAACACCGAGTAAGGATATTCAATAATTTGATGAAAAGGATACTAGACAAATCTAATGTTATATGGGAATCGACATTTGATTAGGTAGAAAGGTCATCTGAAGAGTTTGAGATCGCGTAATGAAATGGACATACGAGATGGTAGCAAGAAGATGAGGTGCAGTTTCTACCACAAAGAAGGTCACAGCCATATTCGTGTCTAAGGAGGATTGCAGGTCATGATGGAGCTGGAGCATCACATTGATGTCAACTTAATATGTTTATTATTTATATATATATTTTTTATCTCTACACATGTTATTAGCATAATGTTTGTCTTCCATTTGTAATCTTCGTAAATGTGATGTAATGATCTCCTCGATGTACTATTTTTTCAATAATGGTGCTTTGTCAGCATCAAAATAGAGATCGGACTAAAAAATTCAACAACTATTGAGCAGGCATTGCGTAGGAAGGTCATGCTAGGTCTCGATAGAGGCGAGTGGGGTTGTTTTGGAGGACATAGGGGAGGACTAATTGAGCCACTGTAGTGGTAGAGCAATTTATACTCACACATACCTCCTCCTAGCATGTTGAGGCTTATAATTTGTAGTCGCAGAGGCCATATACCTTGATGCAGAAGCTTCAGGATCCATATGGGCATCTAGCACTACATCGTATATATCAGATTCACCACAGTCCATTCCATCATACTTACCTTCGACCTACCCGAGACATGAGCAATACACAAACTTCTCGACTTCATCACTAATCCTATTCAATATGTTTGGTTAGATGCTAGTAGGTGATGCCTTTTTGTAGCAACACATCTTGGAGACATCCCATGTTGATAAGGATGTAGATTGAGGTGGGATATGACAACGTACGGATGATATGATGTGGCCACAAGTGCAACGGATCCCCATGACCCTAAGTAGCATCAACCACATGTATGACCACAAAGACGGAGGAAACACCCACCTTGTGGGATAAGATTGTATTTTTTTGGGACATGATTGTGTGTGTGTGCGTGTGTGTCTATATATATATATATATTCTTACAATGTGTATATATTTTTATTCCATATTAATAAAAGGCAAGCAATTTTTTTTATTTCTTCATCTTAACTTCATTATGTATGCTTGTAAACATTCAACAAACCTACATTTTATACTTGGGGATGTAGACACATAATAAAAAAAACATTGCAAAAATAAAAAAAAATTTATTCCGCTCAGTCGCAGTGGTAATCCTTATCAGACATTAATGTGTCTGACTCATGGGATTGGTCATTAGAAATGGAAGCAACAACTTCCTCCTAGCTACCACATGTTGTAAAAGTTACAATGGAGTATGTCCTCTCGAAAAAATGATATGAACACATATATGATTGTTCTCCTCTTGTATCATGTTCAACGTTCATCTCTTCGATAAGAAGTCATCTCGTTGAATAAAATGTGCCTTGAGTTCTGGGATGATACCATTCAAATATCGTAACTGTTCTACCAATTTCTCCACCTCTTGTTGTTAGGGGTGAGCATAATTCGGAGAAACCCAAATTAACCGATTTAATTGACTGAAATTAGTTGGTGCGGTTCGGGTAAAAAAATTGGTTTGGTCGGTTTGGTTGGGGTTCACCAAATTTCGGTGAATCGGTTTTCGGTTTGGTGAACAGGAAATATAAATTCGGTTAACCGATTTAATAATTATATCTATTCTCCGCGAACAGCACACGCGTCGTCATCATCCGCGTTCTTCCCTACAATCTCTTCAATGAGCTAATGATAGTTGTAGGCGCGGCAGCCCCCAAGGTTTTTTTTCCCCTCTCTACTTCGTCGCAGGAGAACGAAGCTTCTTTGCTTCTCTGCCTTTCGAACTGTAAGTGCCCCGCTCACTTTTTTCCCTTCTTCTACTTCCCCATTGCTTCTTCCAGAGCTTTCAACACCATTTGTATGAGTTCAGCTTTCCAAACTGCACTGCTATATTTTCTCTTCATCTTTGATTTGCCTTTCGTTACACATTGTGGCATTTTGCGTCTGACTTCAAGCAGCAGTAGTTTTTGCCTTTAATTCTTGGAATCCACAGGGAAATCCTTTCCCGGCAGCCAAACTGAGGTATTTCACTTTGAAGCCTCAATTCCTGTTTTCTCTCACTTCGAACGGCAGTATTTCTTTTTTTGAATCCGTGGAATCCATCCCAAAATCTTTTCCTGACAGCTGAACAGAGGTATTTCACTTCGAAGCCTCAATTGCCAAGAAAGTGGAGGAAAAATAATGAAAATGGATTTTGGGATTTAATGGATTTAAATGAGCTGCAGAATTGGAAAAAAATTTTATAATTATATTCTGTTTTTAATAATTAATTTTAAATAATTTTGGTTAAATTTGGTTAACCGAATTACATGAACAGTTAATTCGGTCGGGCGAGGTTCGGTTATATCTCTTATTTGGTCGGTTCGGTTAATGGAAATGGTTAACCGAAATTTTCGGTTAATTCGATTAATTAACCAAATTTCACCAAACCGACTGTTTGCTCATCCCTACTTGTTGTCGATATTCCCACTCTGCATCCATAGTTGACACAGTATGTATAGACTTAGCTTTATGTGTAATGACCTGAATAATAATAATGTAACTTAAATAATAAAGAGGAAGGGAAAATTATCAGGGCCTCGTCGACGAACACAGGGGATTCGTCGTTGTGGGTATAAAAGGACCTTGTCGACGAAGACAAGATTCGTCGACGAGAAGATACCGAGAGAAAATTTCTCGAAGTCTGAAATTCGTCGACGAGGGAGCAGGTTCATTGACGAACTTTATACAGGACTCGTCAACGAGGTGACGTGTCTCATCGACGAATTTGACCATATAAATAGTAGAAATTCGGAATTAAACGTAAAAATATAGGAAATATCGTACTCTCTCTCTCCCTATGGTTTCTCTCTCTTCTCTCTTCGATTTCGGGCCGAATTTCTGCCGGTTCGACGATCTGAAGCCACCACGACGCTCCTGGAGAAGTTCTCTCCAAATTTCTGCTGGAGTGGATCATTGGTGAAAACAAGTTGGAAATCATCCCTAAGATGAGGTAAGGCTTTTTAAGACAAATTTGATCTTACGGTAGTTATAGGAAATGATATACACGTGAAAATATTGAAATTTAGTACTGAGAGTTTTCATTTTCAGGGTATTGATCAGGAAATCCTAAGGGTGTGGGTTCAGAATTTATAGGGGCTTTTCTCAGTAGCAAGGTAAGAGAATAAACTAAAGCAGTTATTTTCTATGCAAATTATTATTATGTATAAGTAAATTTATTTTTAGAAAAGCATGTATTATATCTGTATATTATGAAGGAAATGCACATTAGGAAAAAATACTGCTATTATGTTGAAATTTATATATATGTGTGAGATGCCAGAAATTATGATTTTTAAAATACAATGTATGGTTTTATACAGCACATGTGTGGCATGAATATTATTTTACGTGGAAAAATATCATTATATGACAATGATATGAATGAAGTATATTTTGAGAAATTATGAAAGAATACAGTACATTATGATGTTGAAAATACATGATAAATTGATTATTTTCAGAATGATATACATACATGAAATGATTTCGTCGCGAGGTCGTATTTATGTATGATTTCGGCACGAGGCCGTATTTATGAAATGTTTGGCGCGAGGCCGTATTTATGAAATTATGAAAGATGCTATATTATCATGTATTATATGTTATCAGAACCCGAATGTTAGTTTAGTTCAGTTCAGGTGCACGGTACCGTAGCTTATAGATCAAATATCTATGATCAGATTGGTGTTAACCACCCCACGAGGGGGTAGGAGATGGATAGTCAATGTGACTTTCAGTAGAGTGTGGACGTCCACCTGACAGTCCGAATCAGGGTGTGGCGGGTCCATCGTACTTACAGACATTTTTTACTCGGCAGTGGTCGGCCAATCATTGTCGGGTCCCGCCTTCGGGCTGCACAACCCGTCATGGGGGGTAATACATGACATCAGCTAACTATTCATCCTGGGTATGTTTTCAGTATTATCAGTTATAATAGATGTTTTATGAACAATATGATTTATTAGCAAATATAAAAGTATATGATGATTCAGTATATTATGATGAATGTTTACAAATATATGAAATGTACTGTATATGTATAATCGCATTAAATGTTCATGTTGCCACACAGCTGTATTTAGTTTATTTTCCCTTACTGAGAAGTGTCTAACCCCCGAACATTAAATGATTTTCAAGAAACCCAGAGAGACCGGCGGGTCAAGGCCGCCGTTGAGTGAATTGAGCTTCCTTACTAGAAGGGTAAGCGTTGATCTAGGATCAGGATATTTTATTATATGATCCTAGGGTTATTTTGATGTTTTGAAGGTTGTATATAAATACAATATTTTGGTGATGTAGTAAACTCTGGTATTATGTATTCTGTGGTTTTGAAAATGTGAATTATGTTTACTGCTGCGTAGGTTTCCGCTGTGAATGACAGGTGTCCCCGTTACCCACGGGTTCAGGTTGACTTTTCTATTTGTTATGTTTCATTTTATATTAGGATTATTGAGGTCGTTATAGTTTGGTATCAGAGCCTAGGATACTAGGTTCTGTAGACTCTAAAGTGTAGCAATAATAATAATACCAGAGTATAGGATAAAGGGATTTGTGGTCTGGTTTTGTAGTCTAGATACATTACTTCCGTGGTGGTTTATGTGATTTTCCTGGGGTGACGATTTCAAGAAAGTCATGGTAAACTATCGTCAGGTTGGGTATCTAGGTTGTAAGATTGAACCTTGAATTAAGATCAGGAGAGATGAATTAATTAGGAGAATATATTATATGAGTTGGGTGATATGAATAGAAATGGGGTTATGAGTTAAGTTACTTGTTTTTCACGATGGACCCTGGTGGCAATAGTGCCCATGCTAGTGGAAGTGAGGGTGCTGGACCCTCAGGCGCTGCGGGTAGTGATTTAAATGTCGTCTTACGCAGCATGGCACAATAGGTTATGGCAGAATTTGCCAGGAGTTCGAAGGAGCAGGGTGGTCCATCGGCAAGTCACAGTAGTTCGATTGAGAAATTTATTAAGATGAATCCTCCAACTTTTTCAGGAGGAACGGATCCAGGAGATAAAGAAAGTGTTTGCAGTACTGCAGTGTTTCGGAGGAGCAGATGGTACTATTTGCCACATATAAACTGACTAGAGAGGCCGAGAGATAGTGGTCGACTGTGAGATTATTAGAGCAGCAGAGGACTATACCTGTGAAGATGACATGGGAGCGGTTTAAAGAAATATTCTTCGACAGGTATTTTCTAGCCTCATCCAGGGAGACTAAGATTAAGGAGTTCCTGAATCTAAAGCAGGGACAGCTGTCAGTGCAGCAGTACGCGGCATGGTTCATCAAGCTATCTCACTTTGCCCCATACATCATTCCAGATGAGGTGAAGAAGGTATGATAGCTTGAAAGAGGCTTGAGGATAGGAATATACAAGCAGGTATCGATACTGAAGTTGTAGGACTTTGCCGAGCTGGTTGACCGAGCCACTATAGCAAAAATTGGTGATCGGTTGGAGGCTGAGGAGCAGAGGCAGAAAAAGAGATCCGCACCTTCCGGTTCCCAGTAGGGAGTCGGCCGTGCTTCATGAAAGAGAGGTGGCTATTACAAAGACCGGAGATAAGAGACCGAGAATCGTGGTTTCCAGGGTGTGCAGCCATCTCTAGCTTGCCCATCTTGCAGGAAGAGACACCTGGGGGAGTGTTGTGCCAAGCGAGGTGTCTGCTACAGGTGCAGGGAGCCAGGACATATGATAAGGGAGTGTCCGACATAGATTCGTGTTGCTCTTACTCTTAGACCTACTCGAGGTGGCTACTAGGTGCCACATGGAGGCCAGCAGAGGAATATGGCCCCAGCCAGGGTTTTCTTTTTGACGCCGAGCAATGCTGAGGCAGCCGGTGACGTCGTGACAGGTATGGTTAATATGTTTTCATTTAAATTTATTGCACTTTTTGATTATAGTGCCACGCATTCATTTGTGTCCTTGGGGTGTGTTAAATTATGTGGGGTTGAAACACAATCATTAGATGTCGGGTCATTAGTGGCTAGACTGACCAGGTCAGTAGTAAGATGTAGTAGGATGCTTCATGGTTGTTCAATTGATGTTTAGGGGAGAATTTTATCTACTGATTTGGTGGTGCTGGATATGCACGGGTTTGACATCATCTTCAGCATGGATTGACTAGCAGCTAATTTTGCTATTATAGACTGTCGTGCAAGGGAAGTGATATTCAGAGCTCCTGGGAAACCAGAATTCAAATTTACAGGGTCACGAGTGCAATCTTTACCTCAGATGGTCTCAACTGTTCAGGCAAGGAGACTGCTCAAGAGTGGCTGTCAGAGATTTGTGAAGGAAATGTCAGAAAATGAATTGAAACTTATTAATACACCTGTGGTAAAAGAATTTACGGATGTGTTCCCAAATGAATTACCAGGTTTGTCACCTGATCGTGAAGTAAATTTTCCTATTGATCTAATTCTAGGTACAACGTTGATCTCTAAAGCATCGTACTGAATAGCGCCAGTAGAGTTGGTAGAATTGAAAGATCAGTTATAGGATTTGCTTGATAAGGGCTTCATACGACCTAGTGTATCTCCGTGGGGAGCTCCAGTGCTATTTGTGAAAAAGAAGGACATGTCTATGAGGATGTGTATAGATTACAGGGAGATTAATAAAGTGACTATCAAGAACAAGTATCCTCTACCCCGTATAGATGACTTGTTTAACCAGCTCCAAGGTACACGGGTATATTCTAAGATTGACCTCAGGTCAAGCTATCATCAGGTAAAGGTGAGAGCAGAAGATGTATCGAAGATAGCTTTTAGGACCAGGTATGGGCATTACGAATTCTTGGTTATGCCATTTGGTTTGAAAAATGCTCCTGCGATATTTATGGATTTGATGAATAGGATTTTTCATCCATATTTAGATCAATTTGTGGTTGTTTTTATTGATGATGTACTGGTCTATTCGATGAGCTATAAGGAGCACAAGATACATTTGAGGCTGGTCTTGCAAATGCTTAAGGAGAAGAAGTTGTATGCAAAATTCAGTAAATGTGAATTCTGGCTTGAGAAAGTTGTGTTTTTGGGGCATGTTATCTCAGGAGATGAATTTTTTGTAGATCCTAGTAAGATTGAGGTGGTAGTAAATTGGGCTAGACCGAGGAACGTCTAGGAGATCAGGAGTTTCTTGGGATTAGCTGGATATTACCGTCGTTTTGTCAAAGGATTCTCAGCTTTATTAGGGCCTCTGACATAATTGACTAAGAAGAATGCCAGATTTGAATGGGACGACAGTTGTGAGCAAAATTTTTAGGAATTGAAGTAGAGGCTAGTCACAGTGCCAGTATTAGTCATCCTGTCAGGGGGTGAGGGCTATACTATCTACAGTGATGCGTCCTTGAAAAGACTTGACTGTGTATTGATGCAGCATGGTAGGGTGCTGGCATATGCATCCAGACAGTTGAAAGAATATGAAAAGAACTACCCTACCCATGATCTTGAATTGGCTGCAGTGGTACATGCATTAAAAATTTGGAGGCATTACCTGTACGGTGAGCAGTACGAGATTTTCTTCGACCATAAAAGCTCAAAGTATTTCTTCACCCATAAGGAATTGAATATGAGGCAGAGAAGGTGGTTAGAGTTGATTAAGGATTTTGACTGTACTATTAGTTACCACCCAGGGAAAGCAAACGTCGTAGCTGATGCACTGAGTAGGAAGTCTGGGGAATCAGCGTTGGAAGCTATGGAGATCCAGCGCCCGATCATGATGGATCTAGAGAGACTCGACATTGAATTGATAGAAAGTAATACTCCAGTATGTATCACCAGCTTAGTGGTACAACCTACTATGTAGGAAAGAATTAAAGTCGCCCAGAAAGAAGATCCAGAATTGGTAGAGGTAATGTATAGAGTGCAGAGTGGTCAGGGAGAGGAATTCTGCATTTTAGATGACGGAGCTTTGCGGTTCCGTTCCAAACCGTGTGTTCCTGCTGATGCTGACATTAAAAGAACTATTTTAAAGGAGGCTCATAGATCCTTGTATACGGTTCATCCCGGTAGTAGAAAATGTACGGGGATCTGTGAGAGTTTTATTGGTGGAGTGGTATGAAGAGAAAGATTGCCGAGTATGTAGCCTAGTGTTTGACATGCCAACAGGTAAAAGCTAAGCACTAGAGGCCAGTGGGTCAGTTGCAGCCACCATTTATCCCAGAGTGGAAGTGAGATCATATATCCATGGATTTCATTTCAAGGCTGCCGTTGACATCGCATGGCCATAATGCGATTTGGGTGATAGTAGACCGGTTGACTAAGTCTGCCCATTTCTCCCTTATCAAGATCAGCTATCCCCTAAAACGACTGGCAGAGATTTATTTCCAGGAGATAATTCATCCTCATGGGGTGCCAGTATCCATAGTGTCAGATCGAGACTCGCGTTTCACGTCACGGTTCTGGAGAAGCCTGCAGGAAGCTTTAGGGTCTCAGCTATCTTTCAGCATGACATTCCATCCTCAGTCAGATGAGTAGACTGAAAGGACAATATAGATACTAGAAGATATGCTCCGAGCGTGTGTATTAGACTTTGGGGGTAGTTGGACTTAGTTCATGCCTCTGGTAGAGTTTGCGTATAATAATAGTTACCAGTCCAGTATTGGCATGGCACCATTTGAGGCTTTGTACGGTAGGAGATGTCGATCTCCTTTGTATTGGAATGAGATGGGTGAGCGGCGAGATGTGGGGCCAGAGCTGGTATAGCAGGCATACGATAAAGTTCGACTTATTAGGGAAAGAATCAGTGTAGCTTAGAGCCGACAGAAGAGTTATGCCGATAATTGCCGCAGGAATTTAGAATTTGATATTGGTGATCATGTGTTTCTGAAGATAGCTCCATTAAAAGGAGTTATGAGGTTTGGTAGGAAGGGTAAACTTAGCCCTAGGTTTATCGGTCCGTTTAAGATTTTAGAGAAAGTGGGGCCGGTGGCCTACATGTTAGCTTTGCCAGCTATACTATCCAGGATGCATGACATATTCCATATATCTATGTTAAGGAAATACGTCCTAGATCCTTCTCATATCATCAGCTATGGTGAGTTAGAGCTTAGTGATTCGCTAGTCTATGAGGAGGTACCAGTCAGATTTTGGACCGAAAGGAACAAAAACTACGTAATAAGAAGATTCCTATGGTAAAAGTTTTATGGAGGAATCACGCAATAGAGGAGGCTTCTTGGGAACTCGAGGAACAGATCAGATAGAAATATCCGCAATTATTTCAAGAAGTCCATATGTGATTGAGAAATGTAAGTAAATATGTAATGCTTCTTTTGCAGGTACATGTAATATTCTAGTAGTAACAGGTATTTTAGTTTTGGGGGAAATTTTCTTTTGGTATATGTAATCTCCCAGACTTGAAATGTAACCACGGTATTCCTCCACCATAAGTGAGGGTAAGTAATAAAATAAGTAGATCATTTTGCCTAATAATGGATGATATTATATGAATAGTAAATTTCAAGGACGAAATTTTATAAAGGGGGGGGGGAGAATGTAATGACCCGGATAATAATAATGTAATTTAAATAATAAAGAGGAAGGGGAAATTATCAGGGCCTCGTCGATGAACACAGAGGATTCGTCGACAAGGGTATAAGAGGACCTCGTCGACGAAGACAAGATTCATCGACGAGAAGATACCGAGAGAGAATTTTTGGAAGTCTGAAATTCATCAACGAGGAAGCAGGTTCGTCGATGAACTTTGAATAGGACTCGTCGACGAGGTGATGTGTCTCGTCAACGAATCTGACCCTATAAATAGTAGAAATCCAAAATTAAACATAAAAATTAAGGAAATATCTTTCTTTATCTCTCTCCCTATGGTTTCTCTCTCTTCTTTCTTCGATTTCGGGCCTAATTACGTGTCAAAACTGCGTAATTGGACGCTTGACCCGAGTTTTACCGTTTATATTTTTAATTAAATGTCAAAAATTATCCAATATTTTAATAAAATGCCAAAATCATCATTCTTGAACTTTATTGCACTATTTATGAAGTTTTGGTAATTTTTTGTCGCAGAAAAATTCCCGGGAATCAAAACCGACACCTGTTCGTATTTCATGCATAAATTTTCCGTACGAGCTCCAATTGAGACGATTCAAATTTCTGGAGAAAGAGGAAAGGATTATCTACAACTCTAGTGTTTTGAGTTTTATGAGATACGGGCTCCAGAAGAGCAGAATTTGCAACGAACAGAGAATTAAAAAAAAATGAAAAAATCAAGTTGCCGGGTCAACCTTTTGCAAACGGGTCGGGTCATGGCTTCATGGATCCGGGTCTAGGGTTTTCTTCCCCAATATCTATTTATTCTTCTCTTCTCCTCTCTCCCAGTTGTGCCCTGCGCACCATCTCTCCCCATTCTCTTCTCCTTCTTCTTCTTCTCCTTCTTCTCCTTCTTCTTCTTATTTTTTAGTTTGTTTTTCTTTGTTTTTTTTAATTCTTTGCTCCTTGCTGTCTCTGCTTCAACTCTCCCTCTCGGTTCCCTCTCCCCTTATCTCCTTCTCGTCTCCCTCACCTTCTTTCTATGTCTCTCCCTTAGCCCTCTGCACAGCACCTCGGCAATTCTAGCAGCTCCTCCACGGCCACAGCAGCAACACAACAGCGTCCCTGTTCCGGCCACAGCAGCAACACAGCAGCGCTTCTCCTCTTGGCCACTCCTCGACAGCCCAGACCCGAAGCCACAGCAGATCTTCGCCATAAACAGCAGCCCCTGTTCCTCCACAGCAGCTGCACAGCTCCAACACAGCCCCTCTTGGGTTCCTCTGCTGCAACCCGGCCATTCTCCAGCAACCACACTCTGTTTTGCTCTCTCTCTCACTCTCATCTTTTCTTTTCTTTGCTGTTTTTTTTAAGTTGTAATGAATGATGTGTTTTTTTTATTTGTTTAAGTTTATTTGAGACTTGGGATTTGAGTATTTGTTAAGGGACTTAATTTTTTTAGTGACGTGTAATTTTTTATTTACTCTTATTGTTCTTAATTAAAGTTAGTATTAGATCTAAGGCATTTAAATTTGTCCTGTTTTATTTATCTTCGCTTACTTTAGATTTTGATTTTGTTTCTTAAAAAAAAATAAAATACGAAAAGAAAAGAAAGGAAGTGTTTTGTTTTTAACGAAATTAGAATAGTCATCTTTTCAAGATTTAATTTTTATTTTTCGAAACTTGATTTAGTTTAGGGTCGGTTTTTATTAAAGTCTGTGTTTTTATCGTGTCTTGTTTTCGTTTAATTCATTAATAATTTAGTTTTAATTCAAGGTTCTTCTTGTTAAAGGTTCGTTTTTTTTTTTTGTGTATTCATATCTAGTTAAGTTTCCTTTGCGTGTTTTAAATTTATATTCAAAGTTTCCTTCTTTAATTGACACGTGCTTTAATGTTTCCTTAGGTAGATTAGAGTTTATATTCTAGCATGTTTTAATTCCTTATTTGTAGTTTCTATTTTTAATTAGTGCGTGTCCCAATGTTTCCTTAAGTAGACGTAGGGTTTCTATTCTTGTTTTCTTTTATTTAGTGCATGTTAGTTTTAGGGTTTTTAAATTACATGTCATTTAATTCGGCAAACGTAAAATTGAACAACTCTTGAAAAACCCGAATCTGAACTGAGTTCAGTACCTTTTTAATATCGATTGGAAGAACGTAAAATCTGAGATTAAACGCATTCCCTGAGGAGACGATCTAACCCTTGGGCTTAATATTACACGATAGAACTCCTATACTTGGGATAGCTTCCGAGCTGCTCATTTTTCGAGTGAGTCAAGTTTTTGGCGCCGTTGCCGGGGAATGTCGTTCTTAGTCTCAATTTTACGTTTTTCCTGTCATTTTTATTAGTTTTATAAAAAAGAAAAAAAAGAAGAAGCATAAAACAAAAAAAAGAAAAAAAATCAAGTTTTGAAAAATGGCTGCACATGCACCGCGCACGATAATGGACTTTTTGCAGCTTGAATATGCCACTGCATCCTCTTCCATTGTTTTTCCTTATGATGAGTTTAATTTCATGATGCAGTGCGGGAGGACGTCATTGCTACCTGAGTTTTACGGGTCGGAATCTGAGTGCCCTTATCAGCATCTAGCAGAGTTTGAGTTAACCTGCAATATGTTTTTCTCTCATGCTAGAGCTGACGAATCTACTAGACTGAACTTATTTCTTGCTACTTTGCAAGATAGGGCACTGATTTGGTTTCATTCCTTGAGACTTCACTTTATCATTAATTGGTCTGATATGGAGCGTGAATTCCTGCATGCGTTTTGTCCCTCACAGAAAACTCAATTTTTGCAGGAACAAATTCTTAATTTTGTGCAACATGATGATGAGACATTTGGGGCTTGCTGGGAGCAATTCAAGGATCTACTACGCACTTGTCCACATCACGGGTTCGACTCATGGAGGTTAGTTGATTGTTTTTATACTGCTCTTACCCTTGATTGCAAGTGTTTTGTCCAAACTATGTCTAATGGAGAGCCCGTCAGCGAGGATCCAGATAAGGTATTATCATTCTTTGATTACTTAGCTAATAATGTCCCACAGTGCAACACACAGTACACTCAGGCACCCATGACTGCATATCCTATCAGCACAATTAGTGGTGGTGATGCATATGAACCACCAAACTGCCCAGATATTCCTCCACCTCAATACTAGCCACCACAGATCCCTCAAAGCTGTACGCCGTTGGAATTTCTGGAGGATAGCATAACTCAGATGGCGAACATGCTCTAGCAGTTCATGCAAACTCAAGTCGATCATAATAATGAATTGCGGGATACCATTAATGCGATAAGCACATAGTTGGACATCTTAGAAAATGAGGAATCACTCGCGGAACCTCAGCCTAGTTCTCAAGAGTACCAGCAATCGCAACAACAAATACATGATGTTTCTCTTGAGACAGCAGAGGCCACCATCACCTTCAATAGCGAGAAAGACGATCCCCAATCTGAAATGCTCATCGCCAGGCAAACAGTTGTCCCAGTATCGGAAGTTACGGCTGAAATAGATGAATTCAAAGAAAAATCAGAGGAAACGGGGCTAGAAGCGGAGCAGTTAGTTGATGAGGAGATTGATACCCATACGGAGTACCAACCTGTGGTACCTAATACTCCAAGCTCAGAAACCATGAAACCGTCACCCCCACTTGAATTAGATGTTAAAGAGCCTAATGTGGACACAGACTCTTGCAGTGGTATGATGATATGTACACCCGATAAAGAGGGTGACCAGTCTGGTGAGCTTATAATTTTCAAAGAACCAGGTAAAACCTTTAATGTTAATGCTTTTGAAGAACTACAGGTAATTGCTCCAATAACTTCCCATCACACGTTAGTTCATAAAGAAGCAAATTTCCTGGACACGATGTTGAATAAAGACCCTTTCTTGTGCACACACGAGGGTCAACCTGCACACATATTGTTTGGTATTTTGACATGTATTTATTCATTTGAGGCTGATTTTTGTGCAGGTATGACGACTGATCGATTGTGGCAGCTCAAATTTGGAGAACTGCTGATGCAATTTATAGACCTGCGGCCACCAGACGAAATTCCTCCTGAGCCTCCGCCAGACAATTGTGATGTTTTACTTTCCCTTATTTTCCTTTTATTTTATTTTATTTTATTTTTAGTTAGTTTTCAGGACCATTTTCTCATAGTTCAATTTTTGTTATTTCGCCACTCAGGTATGCTTTACTTTTTCCGTGCACTGTATTTTCTATTTCCCCTATGCTTTCACATTGAGGACAATGTTCCACTTTAGTTGGGGGGGATGAGCATTCACATGTGACACTGTGCACGTACACGTACTGGGTTTAAAAAAAAAAAAATTCAAAAAATCAAAAAAATCAAAAAGAGAGAAAGAAAGGAGGAGTACTGAGGAATTGCACTGCACTATGCCATGCTTAACACTGTGTATATCTTTCACATACTTGCGTATAACTTCAGAATGACACACTTGAATCAATTATGCATAGTTTATCTTTATATGATTTTATGACTCCATGAAGAATCGATTGGTAGTACATTCGTATTAATTTGGCTATATAATTTCCTGTATCTACATGCATCTCACGAGGCTAAATAAACACATTCACGTGATTCATTGCACTTAGGGTTTCCTGTGAGCACTGAGAGAATACCCGTGGAGACTATGACACCTTGTGAGATATCCTTGAGCTATTTATCGTCCTTTTGAGCGTTAATATCAAATCAGAGTTCATAGAACTCAATTCTCTTTTTCTAGACGATTCCTTTGTACACTAGTCTCTGTTTTTGATTTGCTAGCCTAGAGGTGATACCTAGTGGGGAGATAAAAACCTAGGTCTTGTAGCCTACTCAAGATGTGAAGGCTGAGCCACCCCTAGAGATAGACTTAATTCATGAACTTCTATTCAAGCTCAATTCCCATTGATTTTTTGAAGATTACAAAAGAAGTGTTATATTGTCCTTATTGCTCAAGAAAAGACAGAAAATAAAGAATGAGCAGGAAAAAAAAAGAATAAGCAATACGCATGTGCATGAAATGAAATGTCAATGCCGGCCCAAATACATATCACAAAAAGTCAAGGACGACACATATTTTCCACGTATGAAGATTCTTCAACCGGTTAATGCCTCAAATGTATTCACGACAAGTTTGTGAGTAAGTTGATCTAGGGTGGTCTCGGTTGGATATGGCGAGTAGGTGAGAAGATGCTAGGGTGAAGGACCCGACACCTCATAGATAGGCTAGATCCTTTCAAGACTAGTTCACTCCATATACCTAGCGTTTGTTCCTTTTGAATATGTGGGATGTTTGATCGCGACACTCCTCCTCACATATGATGAGTGAAACCATTCCTTTTGAGTGTTTTTGAGGGTAACCAGTTAGGCCGAGTCAAAGCGACCGTTCTGTAGGTGTCCACTGGCGTCCTAGGTGTACTGAGTCACACACATCACACACACCTCGAGAGTTTACTTGTTTATATTTGAACTTATATGATTGCATTAACTCTGAATGTGCCACTGATTAACTTCATGTGAGTATGCTACTTTCAAATCACATATAAACAATGAAACTTGCATGAGTGACGTGCTTTGGAGTTGTGTATACTGAATATGAACGAGCTTGTGTGAAATTCAGTTATGTTCTTGTATGTGAAGTGGTATAATATTGTTGCATGTACATTGATTTCATGATTATTGGAGTTTGTAGTTGTAGGCATCACCCTGAAATTCATTCACGTCATTTGTTAGAGACTAGCAAAACGTTAGTTGGGGGGTGTGATTACGCGTCAAAACTGCGTAATTGGACGCTTAACCCGAGTTTTACCGTTTATATTTTTAATTAAATGTAAAAAATTATCCAATATTTTAATAAAATTCCAAAATCATCATTCTTGAACTTTATTGCACTATTTGTGAAGTTTTGGTAATTTTTTGTCGCAGAAAAATTCCCGGGAATCAAAACCGACACCGTTCGTATTTCATGCATAAATTTTCCGTCCGAGCTCCGATTGAGACAATTCAAATTTCTAAAGAAAGAGAAAAGGATCATCTACAACTTTTATGTTTTGAGTTTTATGAGATACGGGCTCCAAAAGAGCAGAATTTGCAACGAACAGAGAATTAAAAAAAAAATGAAAAAATCAAGTTGCCTGGTCAACCTTTTGCAAACGGGTCGGGTCATGGCTTCACGGATTTGGGTCTAGGGTTTTCTTCCCCAATCTCTATTTATTATTCTCTTCTCCTCTCTCCCAGTTGTGCCCTGCGCACCATCTCTCCCCATTCTCTTCTCCTTCTTCTTCTTCTCCTTCTTCTCCTTCTTCTTCTTATTTTTTAGTTTGTTTTTCTTTGTTTTTTTTAATTCTTTGCTCCTTGCTGTCTCTCCTTCAACTCTCCCTCTCGGTTCCCTCTCCCCTTATCTCCTTCTCGTCTCCCTCACCTTCTTTCTTTGTCTCTCCCTTAGCCCTCTACACAACACCTCGGCAATTCTAGCAGCTCCTCCACGGCCACAGCAGCAACACAGCAGCGCTTCTCCTCTTGGCCACTCCTCGACAGCCCAGACCCGAAGCCACAGCAGATCTCCGCCATAAACAGCAGCCCCTGTTCCTCCACAGCAGCTGCACAGCTCCAACACAGCCCCTCTTGGGTTCCTTTGCTGCAACCCGGCCATTCTCTAGCAACCACACTTTGTTTTGCTCTCTCTCTCACTCTCATCTTTTCTTTTCTTTGTTGTTTTTTTTAAGTTGTAATGAATGATGTGTTTTTTTATTTGTTTAAGTTTATTTGAGACTTGGGATTTGAGTATTTGTTAAGGGACTTAATTTTTTTAGTGAAGTGTAATTTTTTGTTTACTCTTATTGTCCTTAATTAAAGTTAGTATTAGATCTAAGGCATTTAAATTAGTCCTGTTTTATTTATCTTCGCTTACTTTAGATTTTGATTTTGTTTCTTAAAAAAAAAAAAATACGAAAAGAAAAAAAAGGAAGTGTTTTGTTTTTAACGAAATTAGAATAGTCATCTTTTCAAGATTTAATTTTTATTTTTCGAAACTTGATTTAGTTTAGGGTCGGTTTTTATTAAAGTCTGTGTTTTTATTGTGTCTTGTTTTCGTTTAATTCATTAATAATTTAGTTTTAATTCAAGGTTCTTCTTGTTAAAGGTTCGTTTTTTTTTTTGTGTGTATTCATATATAAGTTTCCTTTGCGTGTTTTAAATTTATATTCAAAGTTTCCTTCTTTAATTGACACGTGCTTTAATGTTTCCTTAGGTAGATTAGAGTTTATATTCTAGCGTGTTTTAATTCCTTATTTGTAGTTTCTATTTTTAATTAGTGCGTGTCCCAATGTTTCCTTAAGTAGACGTAGGGTTTCTATTCTTGTTTTCTTTTATTTAGTGCATGTTAGTTTTAGGGTTTTTAAATTACGTGTCATTTAATTCAGCAAACGTAAAATTGAACAACTCTTGAAAAACCCGAATCTGAACTGAGTTCAGTACCTTTTTAATTTCGATTGGAAGAACGTAAAATCTGAGATTAAACGCATTCCCTGAGGAGATGATCTAGCCCTTGGGCTTAATATTACACGATAGAACTCCTATACTTGGGATAGCTTTCGAGCTGCTCATTTTTCGAGTGAGTCAGGGCCATATTTCTACCAGTTTGACGATCTGAAGCCACCACGACACTCCTGGGGAAGTTCTCTCCAAATCTGCCTGAGCGGATCGTTGGTGAAAACAAGTTGGAAATCATCCCTAAGTTGAGGTAAGGCTTTTTAAGCTAAATTTGATCTTACGGTAGTTATAGGAAATGATATACACGTGAAAATACTGAAGTTTAGTACTGAGAGTTTTCATTTTCAGGGTATTGATCTAGAAATCCTATGGGTGTGAGTTCAGAATTTATAGGGGCTTTTCTCAGTAGCAAGGTAAGGGAATAAACTAAAATAGTTATTTTTCATGCAAATTATTATTATGTATGAGTAAATTTATTTTTAGAAAAGCATGTATTATATCTGTATATTAAGAAGGAAATGCACGTTTGGGAAAATACTGCTCTTATGTTGAAATGTATATATATGTCTGAGATGCCAGAAATTATGATTTTTAGAATACAATGTATGGTTTTATACAACACATGTGTGGCATGAATATTATTTTACGTGGAAAAATATCGTGATATGACAATGATATGAATGAAGTATGCTTTGAGAAATTATGAATGAATACAGTACATTATGATGTTGAAAATACATGATCAATTGATTATTTTTAGAATGATATACATACATGAAATGATTTCGGCGCGAGGCCATATATGTATATGAAATGATTTCGGCGTGAGGCAATATTTATGTATGATTTCGGCACAAGGCCGTATTTATGAAATGTTCGGCGCGAGCCCGTATTTATGAAATTATAAAAGATGCTATATTATCATGTATTATATGTTATTAGAACCTGGATGTTAGTTTAGTTCAGTTTAAGCGCACGGTACCGTAGCTTATAGATCAGATATCTATGATCAGATTGGTGCTAACCACCCCACGAGGGGGTGGGAGATGGATAGTCGATGTGACTTTCAGTAGAGTGTGGACGTTTACCTAGCAGTCTGGACCAGGGTGTGGCGGGTCCATCATACTTATAGACATTTTTGACTCGGCAGTGGTCGGCCAACCATTGTCAGGTCCCACCTTCAGGCTGCACAACCCGTCATGGGGGGTAATACATAACATCAGCTAACTATTCATCCT
This sequence comes from Malania oleifera, assembly GCF_029873635.1. Lineage (NCBI taxonomy): Eukaryota > Viridiplantae > Streptophyta > Magnoliopsida > Santalales > Ximeniaceae > Malania > Malania oleifera. Next base: position 56,270,972 of record NC_080423.1, on the reverse strand, counting down.
GGGTATATTTTCAGTATTATCAGTTATAACAGATGTTTTATGAATGATATGATTTATTAGCAAATATAGAAGTATATGATGATTCGGTATATTATGATGAATGTTTACAGATATATGAAATGTACTGTGTATGTATAATTGCATTAAATGTTCATGTTGCCACACAACTGTATTTAGTTTATTTTCCCTTATTGAAAAGTGTCTTACCCACATTAAATGATTTTCAGGAAACCTAGAGAGATCGGCGGGTCAAGGCCGCTGTTGAGTGAATTGAGCTTCTGTACTAGAAGGGTAAGCGTTGATCTAAGATCAGGAGATTTTTGTTGTATGATCCTAGGGTTATTTTGATGTTTTGAAGGTTGTATATAAATACAGTATTTTGGTGATGTAGTAAACTCTGGTATTATGTATTCTATGGTTTTGAAAATGTAAATTATGTTTACTGCTGTGTAGGTTTCCGCTGTGAATGACAGATGTCCCCGTTACCTACGGGTTCAGGTTGACTTTTCTGTTTATTATGTTTCATTTTATATTAGGATTTTTGAGGTCGTTACATTATGATGGTTTAATGAATGATAAAAAATGCCCTTAAGTTACAATAGATCCCTATTGAAGCAAATAAGTCATTGGGAGTGTATGAAACTATGGATCAATGATGACGACTCAACATGTTGCGATGCGAAGAACTCATATGGTAACTGAAAATGTGGTAAGAAGAAGTCAAACTACAACAATTATTTAAACAAAATTTTAAGTAGCCTATATCGTGAACGTTACATGTATAGTAGATGCGACAACTTTACCATGCGAAGTAGACATGACAACCCTATCATGATTGATAACTCAAGCGCAGGCACGCTTTGAAGAACATGTAACAATTCACTTTGCTCATTGCCCATACTTAATGAGTATGCATGATATTGACCGTTTAACGGCGTTACTTTTCCCGTTACACCACGTGGCGTTCTCTGCGCGTGCCGCGTGTCGCTTCTGGAAGCGGGTCGGATGCGGGTCAAGTCTCGGGCACATATCCGGGTTTCTGGTCGCTGGGCCCCGTTGCGGGTCGCTTTCCGGGTCGGATCTCTCCAATCGGGTGAAGAAGACGCATGCGGGAGCGTGAGGCGCGTGTGGCCGTCTGCCGGAGTCTTCGTCGGCGCGTGCGACGCGTGGGGAGAGTGCTGTCTTCGTGGGAGGCGCGTGGGAGCGTGTGTAGACTCTCCGGGTGTCCTTTTGAGATGTAGTTTCCACCATTGGAATCGTCTCGAGTCTAATTGCACAATGGCAGGCTCAATTTGGGATTTGGAGCAACTTCAAAACTGAGAAGAAAATTGAATTTCTCCTCTGTTCGGCGAATTCCGGCATACCTGGACGCTCTGATACCACTGATGGGTGGAGAGGAACACTCAGTCACTGGTTGTGACTGAAACTCAATGAGGATAAATTCAAGAACAATTTATTTCAATCAGAAACAATACACAGAGGAAGCAACTCTCATTTCTTTCTCTCTCACTGGCTTTACACTCTCAACACACCACACTTACAATGCACACACACTCACCTATTTATAGCAATTACAGAAACCAAATAATCAATAATGGTGGGAATTTAAACTTCAACGATTGTGGCTGGTTTGGTAAGGTTGGTGGCCAAATCTTGCTTAACTTCAATGGAGGTGGGCTGCCGGTTGATGAAGCTGCTGCAGTCAAATTTTTGCTGCCACCGTCCCACTGTTCTCAAGTTTAATCTTCAACATCAAGGATGCTAACAAGGAGTTGTTGTTGACAATAGAAGAGATCAAGGCACAAACTTTTGTAAGACTATCTCTACCTTAACTTAGGGGTCGAATTTGAATAGGTCATAAATGGATAGGGATTAAAGGGATTTGGGTCCAGATTGACCTGTTTATTAACGAGTGACTAATATATGAAACAAAACCTACCCGTTAAATAAATGGGTTCTCGTTAAGAACGCATGTGAGATATTTATGGAATTAAAAAATCAATTCTTGTTATGTATTAGACTCAAATACGTGATACTCAAGCATTCGATATATCTATTAGATTCGGATATGTCTAACGACTCTGACAAATGAGGATGATGACAGATGAAATGTTAAGCACTCATTTCATTTATTCATAGTGACTCATGACAACTCTCTCTCTCTCTCTCTCTCTCTCTCTCTCTCTCTCTCTCTCTCTCTCTCTCTCCTCTCTTTATGCAGTGCATGTACATTAAAACAATTTAATTTGAGGTGTTTGTACGTATGTGTGTACTTTATTTAATTAGTTTATGAGTTTTTTCTTGTACTAGCTAGCTATGAAGCATATATTGAAAGGAAACATATTTCTAAATGAGTCATGAGATGACATTTAATATAACCAAAAAAAGAATGCAAAAAAATAATAAAATTTTAACATAACATCAAATATACAAATTAAAATTAGCTTACTTCAACTTTGTCCAATAATAGTTGTTATGGTCATACTTTGAAGAATTTGACTTCTCACTCTTTTCTTTTCTTTTTTTAATACCAACGAATATTTACCAGTCATATCACTGGGAAAATAGGTACTTCTTCAACCACATGTTATGAAGAATTTGTAAACTTAAAAAACAAACTCTTGCAGCAAGGTTGAGTTGACCTCATGCTACCAATCTTGAAGAGCTTATGTTTTCACATGTAAGTAATAACTAGGAAGTGATGAAAAAAATGCCACTTAAATTGGTTTTCCTATATATATATATAACATTCTTAATTTTCTTATTTTAACAAGGTTTTATGCGTAGTAGTAGTAGTAGTTGACCTAGGAGCTCACAATCTCACAAGCCTTGTAGAATAATGGGCTACTAAAATGTTTGTATCAAAACTTTGGGAAATTGAAATTAGGGCTTTACTTGGACTCAATATGAATTCAAGATAGTGGGGTGTTTTTTTGTTTTTTTTTAAAAAAGATTTTAGAAATACTGGAAAGACTTAAAATCATGTTCGTTTGCACTTATATTCTTTCTAAGAGCCCAATTGATATTAGCAAGAAATTATTAATGCTTCTATGGCACTCCAAGACTTGCCAGATCGACATCAACATTTCATAGCCTTGACATATATATTTATGCAAAGTAATATTATACGACTTAGCTGACAATTGTTTTGTTATTTTTTTTAGTTGGATTAAATTAGTCTATCTTTTAAAAGAGCTTGTTCATGAAACTTGAAAGTTGTGGAGAAGTAGTATTTATTTTTAGCAACAACTAGAATTTATCATCCCTTTGTTAGATAAAAAATTGTTGATTTGGCGCATTTTCCTAACATATGAATAAAATATTCATCTTTTTTATAGTTAAACTAGTGAGAAATAAAATGAAGAATGATGCAACGATCTTCAAATGTTCAATCAAAATTGCCTTTATGGATAGTCAATTTCAGTTTACGTGAACTGGTGTATTGAATGTGTGAGAATAAAACTGACTTTTGGAAAGTCGAATTTGTGCGTAGTAGTAGCAATTGGCCTAGGAGCTCACAATCTCGTAGCACCTTGCAAAATAATGGGCCGTCGAAGTCTTTGTCATCAAAACTTTGGGAAATTGAAATAAGGGGATTTATTGGAACTCAATATGAACTCAAGCTAGTAGGCCATTTTTTAAAGATTTCAAAAGTATTGGAAAGATTGAAAATCATGCACTCTTGATCTTATAATCTTTGCAAGAGCACATTTGATATTAGCAAGAAATTATTAATGCTCCCAAGGCACTCCAAGACTTGCTAAATTAACATCAACATTTCATAGCCTCGACATATATATATAAAGTAATATTTTAAGACTTAGCAGACAATTGTTCTATTATTTTTTTGTTGGATTAAACTTGTCTATTTTTTTTTTAAGAAAGCTCATTTCATGAAACTTGAAAGTCGTGGAGAAGTAATATTTATTTTTAGAAATGTCAGTATATCTCCCTAAAATACCCTTGTATCCTTGTATATCTCCTTAAAATACCCTTGTAGTTTGCCTCCTTCCCCTATAAAAGGATGGCCTTGTACAGTTGTATTTGTACAAAAGATTAATAAAGTTTTTTTTTTTTATTAATTTTAACATGGTATCAAAGCCAAGTTAACCTAATTTCTTTTTTCTTAAAACCTCCTTGCTGCTGCCCACGGAATTTGACGGTCTCCTTCTAGCATCGTTTCTTGCTCACTGTCGTCCACGACCACTATCATCACCGGTTTCTCCACCGTCGCCATTAGAGATCTGCTTCAGACTCTCTGCCATCGCTCAATTGTCTGGAGTTCCTTAGTCACTGTCAATCTCTAGTCCCAAAGAAGATGACTTGCTTGATTCGTCGTGCCAACACAGAGGGAGGGTGTCCTCAAGACCGAAGGAGAACGATCCTCTACAGCGGCAACGATCGAACGAGCCCTCTCCCTCTGTAAATGATGCCGCGAAGCCACAACCACTGCCTCGATCGGTGTCATTGAACTTGTAAAGGTTGAGGTCCTGCAGGAGGCTGAGGCCGCCAGACTCAGAGCAAGGAGGCTTTTTCACAACCGCTGCCGATGACGTTGAGCTCCAGCTTCCACCCGGCTTCCCTTTTTTCTCCGGAAGCAGACAGAGAGTCACCCATCCAGAGATAGAATTTCTGAAATCTGACTTCAGTTTGTATTGTTACAGGCGTTCAGGAATTCACTCTTAACATGCGAGACTTGATTATTATTATTTTTTTTACGGTGCTTTAATTTTTGACTACTGTCCATGCATCTTTCTTTGGCCACCACGTGCATAATATAGATAGTCTCCTTTGGGTGCGTTCTTTCCCTAGGTGAAGCACCAGTTTTCATCTCTCAGATTCCGTTAAATTGCTATTTGCTCTACATCAGTCAATATTATCCATTTTTTTTATGGCGTCCTTAACTGATGTTGCCCACCCTATAGAGATTATTTTGAATGGCTCCAACTACAATGCTTGGACCCAAAAAATGTTAGTTTTTTTATTGGTCGGAGATTATGGCGTTTTGTCAATGGAACAAAACAAAAACTGACGAAAACTAACATGCAATCCATAGAAGAGTTTGATGAGGCTCTTGATGAATAGGAAAGTACACACTGTAAGATCCTTTCTTGGTTTATTAATACATCTGTTCCTACTATTCAGAGTCTACTTCCTAAATTTTGTAATGCCAAACTTGCTTAGGATTTTTTGATTAAACGATACAACTATGGTAGTGATGTTGCTCTCGAGTTTCAGTTGGAAACTAGGCTTTTTTAGATGCGTCAGGAACCTGGACAATCTATTGCTGAGTTTCATGCTCAGGTTAGTCGCCTTTGGGATCATCTTTCTTAAGATGACCCTGCTTTTTTTGATGAGCAGTCGATTAAACATTTTGTTGCATATTGGGATCGTCGTCAGTTTATATACTTTATGATGCATATTCGGGATGAGTTTGAGAATACTCGAGCTTCTTTGTTACATCGCTTTCCTTTTCCTACACTTGAGGTTGCTCTTGCGTAGCTCATTTTCGAGGAGGCACGCCAACAAACTCGTCGGGTTCATTCTACAGATATGGTTTTAGCTACTACTCCGTTTAGTTCCTCTACTCCAGCTCCTGTTGCTGTAGCTGTTGCATCTTCTAAACCGTTTTGTTTCAATGGCCAGTGCCATTATTGTAAGGAAAACGGTCACCGTATTTTCGATTGTCCTAAGAAAAAGGCCAAGGATGCTAGGGATGCTCTCAAGGCTAAGGCCTCTTACTCTTCCAAGCTTGTTGCTGTTGTCTCCACCAGATCCTCAATTTCTGCTTTATCTTCTGCACGCTGTTTGTCATCTTTTTCTGGAGCTGACCTTGAGGCAATTATCACCCAGGTTCTATCCCGCACTTCTACTGCCTTATCAGTCTCCATAGGTACCTCAACACCTTGGTTTATTGATTCTGCCTGTTGCAATCATATGACCTTTGATTCCTCTTTAGTGACACATAAGCATTCTTTAAATCTTGTTCCCTTAATTTATATTACTGATGGTTCACATATGTCTGTTAGTCATCTTGGTCATATTTCTACTCCTACTTTTTTCATGCCTGACACATATATTGTGCCTAACTTGTCTTTTAATCTCCTTTTTGTTGGTCAACTTGTTAAATGTAGTTTGATCTTAACCTTTTCTCACAAAGGTTGTGATGTGCAGGATCTGAAGACGGGCCAGCTTGTTGGGACCGAGCGTAAAGTTGGTCGCCTTTTCGAGCTCACATCTCTGCATTTTCCTCGTTTATGTTCTCCGTTATCTCTTTCTGCTGTAGTGTCTTCCATTGTTTGGAATTCTCATCTCGGTCATGCCTCGTTGTCTCGTGTTCAGTATTTAGCTTCTAGTGGTTGCTTAGGAAATGTTAAATTTGAACATTTTGATTGTATGCCTTGTCAACTTGGGAAACATAAAGTTTTACCTTTTAATGAAAGTAATTCTTTGTCTTCTGCACCTTTTGATTTGGTTCATTCTAACTTTTGGGGACCTGCTCCTGTCCTTACTAAGGGCGGGTCTCGTTACTTTGTCATTTTTATCGATGATGACTCTCAGTATACATGGATTTATCTTTTGCATGATCGCATTGGGTTACTTAATGCTTTCCGTGACTTTAAGTAAATGATTAAAACTCAGTTTGCTCACACCATTAAAGTCTTTTGGTCCGATAATGCCCTGGAATATACTTATACCCCTTTCATTGAAGAACTTTGAGAGGTTGACACCTTATCCCATTGATCCTGTCCATTTACCTCCCAATAGAATGGTTGTGTCGAATGTAAGCACCGTCACATTCTTGACACTATTCGCTCTCAACTCTTCTCTACATCCCTCCCAGAATCCTTTTGTGGTGAAGCTGCTCTTACCGCTATTTACACTATTAATCAGGTTCCAACCCCTACTATTTCCAATAAATCTCCGTATGAGGTTCTCTATGGAAAGGTGCCTAATTATTCTCTTCTTAAAGTCTTTGGATGTGCTTGCTTTTTTTTTCTTCCACCTCATGAACATACAAAACTTGAACCTCACTCTCATCTCTATTGCTTTCTTGGTTATGGCATTGAACACAAGGGTTATCGGTGCTATGACCCCATAGCCAAGCGTCTTCGAGTCTCTCGGAATGTTCAGTTTTGGGAACACAAAATGTTTGTTAGTATCTCTCCATTTTCTTCAGATTGTCTTTCATACTCCCCCATTTTCACTGATCCTGCCATCAATCCCTCTCCCGCTTTCTCTTCTAATGCAGGTTATGCCAGCTCATTAGGTGATCCCTCTGCATCTGCCACTCCCGAACTTGGACTGTCTGATGATCCTGCCGTCGCTTCCACTCCACCTGAGTCCACTGATTTGGATGTCCGTCGTTCTAGTCAGGTAAGGGCACCTCCTACCTATCTTAGTGACTATCACTATTTTTGTACTCTTGAATCCCTTCACGAGCCTTGCAGTTATCGCGAAACTTGTTTTGTTCCTATTTGGCAGCAAGCTATGTCTGAAGAACTTGACGCACTTCACAAAACTCATACTTGGGACCTAGTTGACCTACCTCCTAGTAAGACTGTAGTTGGGAACAAATGGGTGTATAAAAAAAAAACAAACTCCGACTGTTCTGAAGTACGATATAAAGCTCGTTTAGTGGCAAAGGGCTTTACTCAGGAATATGGCATTGATTATGAGGAGACATTTGCCCCTGTTGCTCGTATTACCTCCGTTCGCTCCCTTTTGGTTGTTGCCTCTGCTCGGCGATGGCCTTTATTTCAGATGAATGTCAAGAATGCCTTCTTACATGGTGATTTGGCTGAGGAGGTATATATGCAGCTCCCTCTTAGGTATCCTCATTCTCCTGGTCAGGTTTGTCGTCTCTGCCGTGCTTTATATAGGCTTAAGCAAGCTCCTCGTGCTTGGTTTGCCAAGTTCAGCTCCACTATTGCCTAGCTTGGGTTTGCCTCTAGCCCCTATGATTTAGCCCTTTTTACCCATCACACTGCTACTGGCATCACTCTTTTACTACTTTATGTTGATGATATGATCATTACTGATGATGATACTTTTGGTATTCATGAGCTTAAGCAATTTCTGCGTCAGTAGTTTGAGATGAAAGACCTTAGTTCTCTTCGCTACTTCCTTGACTTAGAAGTGTCCCCTACCTTTGATGGCTACTCCTTGAACCAAGCCAAATATGCCTGTGATCTTCTTGCACATGCTAGCCTCACCAATTGTAAAATAACTGATAGTCCGCTGGAGCTCAACATTAAACTCCGTCCTACTGATGGGGAGCTCCTTCCCGATACCACTTGTTACTAACAACTTGTTGGGAGCTTGATTTATCTCACTGTCACTAGACTAGACATTGCCTATGCGGTGCACCTTGTTAGCCAGTTTATGTCGGCTCCTCATTCCGTTCACTATGCAGTTGTTCTTTGCATCTTACGATATATGAAGGGCACCTTATTTCATGGCCTTTTTTTCCCCTCTCACTCATCCTTGACGTTACAAGTTTATTCAGATGCTGATTGGGCAAGGGACCGTATTGATCGCCGGTCTACCACTGGTTTTCTTTTTTTACTTGGTGACTCTCTTATCTCTCAAGGGAGCAAAACGCAGACTGTTGTTGCTCGCTCTAGTACTGAGGCTGAGTATCGGGCTCTCACTAATACTACTTTTGAGCTTCTTTGGCTTCATTGGCTTCTCCAAGATATAGGAGTTCCTCAGCCCTTGAGCACTCCGCTTTATTGTGACAATCATAGTGCTGTCTAGATCACTCACAACGATGTCTTTCATGAACGCACCAAACATATCGAGATCGACTATCATTTTATGCGCCATCATCTTCAGGACGTGACACTTTGCCTCTTGTCAATTCCTTCGACTGATCAGTTGGCTGATATCTTCACGAAACCTCATCCATCTGGTCGTCATCATGCTTTAGTCTGCAAACTACAGATGTCATCTTCAATACCACCTTGAGTTTGAGGGGGGATGTTAGTATATCTCCCTAAAATACCCTTGTAGTATGCCTCCTTCTCCTACAAAAGGATGGCCTTGTACAGTTGTATTTGTACAAAAGATTAATAAAGTTTTTTTTTATTAATTTTAACAAGAAACAACTAAAAATTATTACCCCTTTGTTCGATTCAAAATTGTTGATTTGGCACATTTTTCCTAACATACAAATAAAAACTCCATAATTTTTTTTTTTAATTTAAACTAATGAGAAAGAAAATGAAGAATGATGCAACAATCTTTAAATTTTCAACCAAAACTATCTTTTGGATAGTCAGTTTCAGTTTACGTGAATTGGTATTGCATGTGTTGTGCAGAGTGGTAGTATACCAATACACAGTGGAAAAACACAAATTGAATTCAGAACAAGTAATGCAAGCAACTAACGATGAATATATGAAAACAATAAATCACAAAGAGAATAAAATAAAGCAATGAGAACACACGGCACAAGAAATTACATGGTTCGACAATGTGCCTACGTCCACGAGAGCAAGCGACTGATTTTCACCATCAAATCGTGAAAGTTTACATCAAGGGTTACAAAATAATGTTTGTATTCTAACCCTGTGCATACAAAAGACTTAGAATTCATCTAAAACAATTCTGTAGAAAATACCAAAGGAAAATCCTCCAAATCTCCCAATCAACTGATCTCCCAATTCAAAATCTGTGATTTGTGCCGAACGAAACCGTTGATAGTTTTAGCAAACCGTTGACGATTAAATACCAAGATTTGTTCCCCTATAGGTTGAAACCTTCGATGGTAACCTCCTAAGACCAAAACCGTCGATCATACCATCGACCAAATAGTCGATGGTTTCTTACTGCATCCCAACTTCTTTGTTCCTTGCTTCACCATACTTTCCCAATGCATGCATTCCACTCAATATGAGCCACATATCCAAAAATCTCCACCTTGGAGAATATTCACCACTTAGGAGAAAAATGAAATCATAACCCGCCGTTCCACCCAGGACAGTAGTTTGGGACCACCTCTCGTCTAACAACTGGAGACATAAACCAAGTCCAATCGATGATTGAACTTGTTTGTGGTAACAAGAACTCCACCTAGTTGAATACCCAGCTCCTTAACTGATCCTATAAACCACATTGTCTCCTTGGAAGTCTCAGCCACAGCCATGTACTCCAATTCAGTTGTTGAAGATGCAACCAAAGACTATACCCTAGATTTCCAACAAATAGGTCTTTCTTCAACAGTAAACACATACACAGTTGTAGACCTCTTGTCATTCAAATCCCCTGTGTAGTCCGCATCCACGAATCTCATAACTAACAGATCACTATGTTGCTTGCCAAAACACCCCACTGAATTGGCATAGGAGACTTTTGACATGTCTTTAACATCACCATCTGTCATTGGGTACTGAGCGGTAGGCAGTTTACATTGATTCACCAACAGTGTACTATTGACCGGTTTTGCATTAACTATGCTAAACCTCTCCAACACCTTCTCCACAAACCACCCTGAGACAATCACAATCTCCCTGCAGTTAAGTGTTGGCCTAAAAATGGTTAATCTCGATCTTGATAGTGAAAAACAAAGGAATCTAATTGTGCGTTTAAGTGAATTTGCAGGTATTATATTTTGTAAGCACAATGGTAGCACAATGGTTTATATTTTAGTTCACAAGCCATGAAGAAAACAAGTTAAATGAAGATTGGCTAGAGCTTGGATGAAAGCTTTAAGACAAGAAGACTTTAAGTTTATTTGATGCATAAGGTATTATAAGTCTCATGTAAGTACTTCTCAAACTTTTAAGTTTGTTTATGAAGCTCATAGGATAAATGGGACTTAGAGACCTATTTTAACAACTTGAAAAATACTCTTTCAAAGTCCAAACATTTTTTCAAAAGAAAACAAATGAATTTTGGAATCAAAAATGAAATGAAAAATGAATTTCAGAAGGTTTAGGCGACCAAGGCTCAAGCTCAGTCAACCGAATGCAGTAAATTGAATAACCTGTTCTGGCAACAGTGAGTTCAGGCGATTGGACACATGGTTCAGTTGATCAAATGGGTTCTGCTATTGATAAATGCCTAGATAGTGTTGGTTCAAGTGACCGAACTAAAAGTTTAGTCGACCAAACATGTTTAGGCAACCGAAGTCAAAGTGTGGGAAATAGAAGAGCTACTGCCTATTTCGAAATTCATGTTTTTAATTAGTTCGGGTGATCGACCCATTAGTTTGAGTAGCCAAAGTTTGCGATTCAAGTTATAAACAACATGATTTCTTTTCGTTTTCAAAACAAATTTTTTCCTAAACTTGGGAAAATGGTCAGATTTCAAACCCAACTATTTAAGGGTAACCCTAATCATGTTAGAAAACCTTAATTATACAAAATACCCATTGATTTCAACTTTCATATGCTGTCGTGCGCTGTGCTTCATTGCTGAAATTCTTTTCATGTTTTTGCTCTTGATTTCTCATCTATCAATCTAGAAAACCCTAGAAAACTTATTGAGCTTCATTGCATCATATCTTTGAGAGTATAGTAGTGATTTTAATCTGTACAAATCCGCTCTTTTGAGAGAGTTTCTTCTTGTATGAAAATCTGCTACTGTAATTTGTTTTGTAAACAATCGGTTCGGGGATAGAATTGGACTAGCAAGAGGGGTGTTCTTGCTAAAGAGGTGCTCCACCTACAGAAAGGAAAGAGGTGCTCTACCTATTGAAAGGAGAGAGGTACTCCACCTATTGAATAGAGAGAGTTCATAAAATTTTCACAGTGGGTTGCTTATGGCAAGGGCATAGGCACATTTCCGAACCTTGTAAAAAATCTCGGTGTTCTTCTTTCCCTTTATCTTTTTACTTTCTTGCACTTATAAATTGATATTCATCTACTATGAATGTTTTATAGATTTGGGAATGATATGAATGCTTAGATTGATTTGTTGTTGTCTTGAATGTTTTAAATACCATTTGTGAACAAACGTTGCTGTAGGTGAAAAATTCAGACTTGGTTTAATCTATTGGGATTGCTTGATATTGATTAATTAACTATTTAAATACAAGAATAAATATATGTGATTGGTCATATTGTTATTAATATTTGAGGTTATTGGTGTAAACCCAAGATGGGGTGGTGAATTGGAGATTTTAAAAATTACTAGGTCAAGTGTTCTATTTTTATACCCACAATCAATATAACACAACCTACGGTCTGTATAATCTAATGTTAATCTAGCAGATATATGAACGTTTAAATAATTTACACAAGTATCACAGTTCTAGTATTTCCCAATCAAACACAAATTAATATTTAAAACACACAAGCAAAAACATCAACAAATAAATATAAGCATGCAAATTGAAGAATGCAAAGATTATAAGTAAAGAGTGACACTCGATTTTATCGAGGTTTGGCCAATCCTGCTTACGTCCCTCCTCAAGTTGACCCACTTAAGGATTCACTAAATGCTCACTTAACTGGAGGGAGTGACACCGTTTACACTACTCCTTGCAGAGCGGAGTCTCCTTAGCTCACTTACCGGGTGGAGCCAAACTGGTTCTCCTTACAAGGCGGAGTCTCCCTAACTCACCTAATTGGGCTTAAATCAAATAGGTACAACTGATCCTGACAAGATGGATCACTCCTAGCTTACCTAACTGGGCTTGAGCCAAACCGGTACACCTTAAAGGATGGTGTCCTCCTCTTTCGATGATACCACATGCCGGGAATATAAAGATATTAAAATGATATTTTTGTACAAGTAAAGTGCTTCTTCAATAAGCAAATGTGTACAACAATAAAAACAATGCACTTTTGTATGATGGGAGTTTAAGCTCAAAAGAGTTTATATGATGTCTTTTTAGAAAAATGTATCTATGAAATAATGTGAGAGATGATGATAAATATGATCTTTGATTCAAATATATAATATTTACTAAGTGTATTTCAACAATAAAGTGTATGAGATAATGGAGATTAGATTTACAAATATATTTTGCAATAAGCACAAAATAAGCTTTTGAATCTTACAATAAGTGTGCAATGATTCATAGGCTGTAGAGAGTTTTCCAAAGAATATTTATCAATGAAATAGTATGGGAAAAACTTAAGCTTACTCTCTAAAAGTTGATTTCCAAAAATGAATGAACGAGTGAGAGTATAAGCTTTTGACTGAAGTGTATAATGCCCACAAGAATGAGTAATCAACCACTCTTCTAGTTGCAATAAATTTGCAAAAGAAGAGGATGAATTTAATGCTCTCTTTCTAAGATGATTTTGCAAAGTAATATGAGAAAGAGATGAGTGTATGCTTGTGTATGTGGGAGTATAAAAGATAATTGCACAAAATATTTTCAGAGAATTTCTAAGCTAATCACCCTTGTTAATCATTGTTGACCTTATAGGTCATATCCCATTTTGATTATGACAAATACTTTGGTATTTAATGTTTGCCAATTTTGTGTGCAGGATCAGTCTTGCATGAATTGGCAATATCATATGGTGCATATGGAGACTCAAAGGAAAAATGAAGACCAAATTGTTTATTCTTGTAATTTATATTTCATTCATTCGGGTCTGTAATATAATATGGTCTGTAATAACTGCATCACTTGCATAATAGGACCAAATGCTCAGGTGACCATAGATCGACCCTTAGGTCCTCGCACAATCACTTAGAATAATCCCCACTATCAACTATGTAATCAGGGGTGAACTTTAAATCATAAATAGGACCTAATCTTAGAATTGAAAGGGCTTTAGGCGACCGAACCTGTGCGTTGAAAATGCCTTGGTCAACTGAACGTCTAAAAAGTCAAAAATGTTGACTGAGGGTCAGGTGACTGAACCGAAATGAACTGAACGTTCTCGGTCGACCAAACATTACTACTGTCTTTTCCACTTGCCCCGGGCGCCTGAACTTCACATTCATTTTTACCTTGGGCGATCGAATTGGCAAGTTTGGCAGACCATTTGTTAGGCGACCAAACCTTGAGCACTTAGGAAAATCGCCTTGACTTCAGCCACCCAAATTTACCCTCTAGCACTTGAACCCAAAACTAAGCTTTTCCATATATATCTATTCGGACAACCGAACCTATGGTCCGGGTGACCGAAACTCTTGGGTTGTCATATTTTTAATTGTGGTAATTAAGATTAAATGGGGTTAAGAGGTCATTAAACATTTTCAAATATTCCCAATAGGTCCCCAACAATCAAAATTTGAAGGGACCCTATATATATCACTTCATTTGACTTAATTAGTAACAAGATTAGCAAAAGTGATTAAAATTTTTCCTCTCAAAGTTTTCACTCTTTTGCTATATTCTTTTCATTCCAAGCTCATATTTTTGAAAACTCTCATTCGTACTTTCTTGCAAACATTTTTTTTTGAAATTAAGAGTTGGTTTTATTTGTCCCTTATTACGCGCTTAAACTGCGTAATTAGGTGCTTTAATTCATGCATTGAGGCTTATATTTTTAATTAAATACCTAATTACTCTCAATATTTTAGCACGGTGTCCTACTTATAATATTTGGGTTTTATTTAGTAATTTATGAATTTTTGGTATTTTTTATCCTAGGGCATATATTGGGAACTAAAACCGGCAATGCTTTGTAATTCGTGTATACTTTTTTTGTCTGAGATCCAATCGAGATGATTTAAATTTTTAGAGAAAAATGAGAAGATTATCTACAACTTTTGTGTTTTAAGTTTTGAGCGAAATGGACTCCAGGATGGTCAAAAGTGGGTTTGATCGCTAAGAAATAGAAAAAGAAAAAAAAAAGAAACAAGAAAAAGAAATAAAATATAACAAACTTGATTTGACCTGGCCATGCAGCTGGGTCTAGAGCCCTTCAGGCTATGTGCTAGGGTAGCTCCCACTCCCCCTTTATAAATTTCTTTTTCTCCTCCTCTCAGCCCCTGCACCCAATTCCCTCATTCTTCCCTTTCCTTTCTCTCCCTTCTCTCTCAACTCTCAACTCTCCCTCCTCCTCTTCTTTTTTCTCCCTATTCTCTCAGCCATATCTCCTCTTCTCCTTCTTTTAGTCTACTCTCTACCCTTTGGCCGCTGTTGCTGTGTCTTCTTCAATCTGCTCCAGCCGAAGCCCCTTAAAGCTCCTACCATTTCCTGTTACTCTCCCAGTTCCTCTTTGCGTCAACTCATATCCTCTCCTTTCTTCTCTCTTCCCTTATCATTCTCTTAGTCTTCTCCTTTCTCATTCTCTCAGTTTTATCCCTTCTCTCAGCCCTGTGTGCTGCAGCTGTGTGCAACCTCCACTGCTAGAATCTCTGTTGCTGCTACTGCTATGGTTGAAGAACCCGAAGACCCTACCTCCTGCTGCTGCTGCTCTCTTCTACTGGTTCTACTACCAGCCCCGCCCACTGCTGTAGCTACTTCCAGCCAAGGAGTTCCCCTACTGTAGCTAGATCTGAGAGCTTCTATTGCCCCTCTCCTCCTTGCTGTGCCACACCCGAAGACCTTACTCCCTGCTGCTGCGGTTTCAACTTTATAGCCAACAGCAGCTTTGCTGCTGCTTCCTTCAATAACTTGCTTGAAACGACCTACTAATAAAATAAAATCTTTTTCCCTAGTTTTAAATTCAATTATTAACCTAAACAGTGGAAGGCCAATCATATAAAATAAAACCACACATAATACAATACCAGAGTGTCAAATCATCCCACAATATACAAACATTATTGTTCTCTCGAAAACTACCCTTACAAATACCAAGGGTTTACAAAACATGCCACTCAAAAATAATACTCACTCTTTGAAGGGCAGTACAATATCCCCTCTACCTGCGAGCCTGCTCCACTCGCCAAGCTGGTTCACCTGAAAAACAATTCAACATTGGGATGAGCCAACGCTCAGTAAGACGAAACATGCTATTACTAGTGTATGGCTACTGAGTTATATTTTTGTATTTATAATCTGTTTTAAAAATAATATCATGAATAACTGGAACTGTAAATGCTGGTATAAGGAACATATATTAAAACTATATAAATTTACTTTTCATAATACAACTACTATTTTTGGAAATCTACTTATACTTATAATATTTGAGAAACTTTCCTTGGATGGCTGTATGTCATGATTTAACCCCTCATGACAGGGTTGTGCAGCCTAAAGGCGGGACCTATCCTGGCTGGCCGACCAAGGTAAGTCAACTGAACTCCAATAGTCTGTTTGGCCCCCTCAATCCATATCCGATGGAGAGCCTATCTCAACGTGGGCACGATCGACCTCATACCATTTACTATCTGAGTAAAGTGGTTGCACTCTGAATTGAATATCTGTAACTAAGGTACCGTGCTCTATTGTCTGATCCATCAGGGTCTGTTACTATATAGGTAACTGATATCTGTAATATACTATTTTTATTATAGTTTCTAAAATAACCATAACCCCATAGAATTTATCTGAAATTCTAAATAAACTAAATGAAAATTTGATTTCTATATAACTAAACTGTTATCTGTATAACTAAATATTGGGGCATTATGGTACTGAAAAACTGATTATTTTGCAAATACTGAAAATATAATTTTCTAAGTATTTTGCATACTAAAAGTCCTTTATTCTATAAGCATGTAAATATCATGGTATTTCTGTTCATAAATTGTAAACACGATATTCATAGTTTGTATAAATACGATACTATACTCTAATAAAGCTCAAGCCACACTAATGAATATTATCATAATCAGGCTCTGAAAACCGTATGTATAATTTAAATAATAATTTGATAACAACCTATATTTTGTACTGAAATCATAATGAAGTTTCCTAGCATAACATATTTCCCTTACCTGACTACTGGAAAGCCCCTACTGAATATCTGTCCAACACCCGCAAGGTTTCCTACTTAATACCTTGAAAAAAACATTAACCATAATAGAATATCATTATTTCTTTATCTCCATCATTTCCTACAACTTCTAGAAGGCCAAAAACTGAATAAAAGGTCTTATCCTGATTCTGGGAAGAAATTCAACTAGATCCTACCGATGATCTGCCCCGATAAACCTGGAGAGAACTTCTCTAGGAGCGTCGGGGTGGCCTTAGATCGTCGATCCGATGACTGACGGGACCGAAATCGAAGAGAGATGAAGGAGAGGCCGTACGAGAGAGAGAGAGAGAGAGAGAGAGAGAGAGAGAGAGAGAGAGAGAGAGAGAAGGGAAGATGTGTGTTGATTTTTCTGCGATTAAACCATGTTAAGGGCTATTTATACTGTGGGATTCGTCAATGAGCCACGTCACCTCGTCGACGAGTCCTGTAGAAAATTCATCGATGAATCTGCACCCTCGTCGATGAATTTTACACTTCCCAAAAATCCTCTCTCGGTATCTTCTCATCGACGAGGCAGGACCTCGTCGACAAGATCCCGAAGAGCCCTCGTCGACGAAACCCTTGTGTTCATCAACGAGTGCTTGAAAAATTTCTTGGGTTATTATATCCAAAATACAATGTCTACTGCCTCCTTCTGTTTTAGTTTCCATTTCCCTCCCTCTTTATTATTTTAATATCATTATTCTTCGGGTCGTTACATTGCTTCTACTCTCTCTCTCTCTCTCTCTCTCTCTCTCTCTCTCTCTCTCTCTATTCTTTCTTTTAATTTTTCAATTGAATATTGTTATTTTCATAGGATTTTATTTAAAGTTTTAATTTTTAATTCGTGTTGGATCTTATTATTAAAGCTTATTCATTTTCCTTCTTTTTCTTATCTAATATTATCATTAGAATTAGTTTTTGCTTGGGTTATTTTTCTCGTTAAAGTCCAGGTTGATTTCTTAAAGAAAAAAAAAGAAAAAGAAAAAAGAATATCTTCTTTAGACTTTAAATAGTTGTCTTCTCTAACATTTAAATTTTGTTGAGTTTTATTAAATTTAAGTTTAATTAATTAAAGTTTAAAATTTTTTTTATCGCATTTCCATTTAGAGTTGAATTGTTAAAAGAGTTAATTTTGGGTTGCGTTATTGATTGCATTGAAATTTAATTTGAGTTTGTGTTTGATTGAATTTTTTATTGCATGCTTTAGTTGCGTAGTATAGTTTTGATCTTCATGCTTTGGTTCAGAATTTTAAACGTAGGATTTCAGTTTCTCATTGTTAAATTTAGTACGTGTTAGGAATAAGAATTTAAATTGCATGTTATTTTAATTCATCAAAAGAAATCTTAAACATCCTGGAAAACCCGAATCTAAACTGTATTCAGTGCCTTTTTGTTTCTTATTTTATGATTGAAATTATGTAAAATTTGAGATTAAACTGCATTCCATGAGGAGACGATCTAGCTTTTCGGTTAAATATTACACGACAAAACTCCTATACTTGGGATAGCTTCCGTGCTGCTCATTTTTTGAGTGAGTCAAGTTTTTGGCATCGTTGCCAGGGAGTGGCAGTTTTAATTTCAAATTTTTTGTTTTTCCAATTATTTTTGATTTTTCATTAAATAACAATAAAAAAAATAAAAATTGAAAAATTTGAAAAAAAATTTGTTCATGATTGTTTGCTGCTGTGTTGGTGAATTTCTATTGTTTGCATTGATTTTTGATGCCCTGAGTCCGAGATAATTCGAATAGATTGTCCAAAATTTTACTTAGCACCAGTAGTGATGCAGAAAGTACAAAATTTGACTGTTCTCCTGTTACTTTTACGAGTGATTTTGAAATTGATTTGAGCAATCTATTTGAACAATTCTTTGAGGAAGTCATGGCTGCACTTGCACCACGTACACTTCAGGATTTTCTACAGCCTACATGCACATCTACACCTTCCTGTATTGTGTTACCACAAGATGCACTGAACTTCACCATTAAGCATGGTATGTTATTTGTAATACCCCAGTTTCACTTGATGGATTCTGAGAGTCCATACCAACACTTTACATATTTTGAGAAGGTCTGCACCACTTTCATTAATAGGGTTGGAACCAATGAGTACATCAAATTTCGTTTGTTTCCCTTTTCTTTGAAAGATAAGGCAAAAATCTAGTTTAATTCTTTGTGACCTAACTCTATTACTAGTTGGGCTGAAATGTAGTGTGAGTTCTTGCATAAGTTCTTTCCTTTTCAGAGAACTTAGTACCTGCAGGAGCAGATCAGTTAGTTCATGTAGAAAGGTGACAAGACGTTCCAATCTTGCTGGGAGAGATTCAAAGACCTGATGAATATATGTCTATACCACGGATTCGAATTTTGGAGGTTAGTGAATTATTTTTATGCTGCAATTACCCTTGAATGTAAATAATTTGTCCAGACCATGTGCAATGGGGAGTTTTTTAGTAAGGAATCGGATGAGGCTCTATTATTCTTTGATTATTTAACTGAGAGTGCCCAATAATGGAACACACATCATGAACGAGCACCAATGGCAGCACAACCTTTGAGAGCGATCAGTGGTAGAGGCAGATACGACGTTAAAGAGGAAACTAGCATACAGGCTCTTGTTGCTGCGTTGTCTAAGAAACTAGAGGTTATGGAATTAGAAAAAGTGAAAGCTGAGGATTGCTATATCTATGAGACCTCAGACCACAGAATTCAGGATTGTCGTTTACTACCAGTTTGGCAGGAGAGTATATTTGATCGGGTACAATTAGCGAATTGGGTTAATAGATCTCAGAATTAGCCATTCTCAAACACTTATAATCCTAGATGGAGGAATCGCCCGAACCTCTCATGGAGGAATGATGAGTCTGATCCATTATCCTCACAGTATCAGCAAGTTCCTCAATCTTATGTACCACCTCCGCAGCTGCTATATCGCCCAGTTGCAGCTCCTTAACAACAGTATCAGCCGTAACAAATTTCTTAGAGCTATGCACCTCCGGGATTTCAACCAAACTTAGTTCCTATCCCATCAAAGAAATATTATGATGATAGCATGACATAGATAGCGAACATGTTTCAGCAATTCATGCAAATTCACATCACGACCAACACTAAGAATAATCAAGCCTTCAGTGAGCTGCGAGACACCATGAATAAGATAAGTACACAGCTGAATACCTTAGAAAAAAGGAAATTTCCTGCATAGCTTTAGCCTAATCCCTAGGTATATCGACAACAATAGCAACTAGTGCACACTATTTCAGGGGATTGTATTGAAACGACGAAGGCGGTTATTACCTTGAGGAGTGGAAAAAAAGTTTCTTGTCCTGAAATGCCCACTGATCAAAAAGCAGTTACTCTAACACCTGAAGTGACAACCGAGACAGAAGAGGGAAATGAAAAATCATATGAAGCGAGCTTAGATTCAAAGAAGTCAGATAATAAGGAGGATGAGATCTTTAAGGAGCATCAACCTGTGGTACCCTATCCCTAGAGGTTGACATCTGGTCAGAATAATAAGTATCACACTAAGATCCAAGAAATATTCAAACAGGTGAAGATCAACATTCCACTTTTGGATGCCATACAACAAGTTCTTGCATACGCAAAATTTCTGAAGGATCTATGCACAGTGAAAAGGAAATTGAATGTGAAAAAGACAACTTTCTTGACCGAGCAAGTTAGTGCGTTGATATTGAGTCATACTCCTCAAAAGCTCAGAGATCTTGGTTCCCTCACTATTTCTATAATAATTGGTAAATCTCATATTGGGAGAGCCTTACTTGATTTGGGGAGTAGTGTGAACTTGCTCCCATTTTCAATATACGAGCAGTTGGGTTTAGGTGAGCTGAAGAAAACACCCATAATGCTAAAGTTGGCAGATAGATCACTAAAAGCTCCACGAGGTGTTCTTGAAAATGTGTTAGTACAAGTTGACAAATTCAATTACCCAATTGACTTTGTGGTTTTGGATATGCAGCAGCCAGTCTCCAACATCTACCAGGCACCTATTATTCTTGGGTGATCATTCCTTGCTACTTCTAATGCCTTGATTAATTATCGAAGCAGAGTACTTAAGCTCACATTCAGAAATATGACATTGGAGATGAACGTGTTTAATAAGACGCCGACAAGGTGTGATGATTCAGAGGTACACGCAGTAGATGTGGAAGATGACTTGGATATGTTAGAACTGTTGTCAGCATTTGGTTTTGATGGTGCATTTGAGAATGAAGCTCCCGAGCAACCTGAGGTATTTGATGAAAAAGTTCCCTTAATTAGAGAGTTACTAGAATCAGAGGGGCAGTCCATAGAGATAGATGCAATACCAGTTCATGATGGAGATCGAACCCAACCATGACGGAGGTGGTAAAGAAGGAAGTGCTGAAGATGTTAGACATCATCTATCCAACTACTGACATGTCATGCGTTCCTTGTTTGATGATATTGTGAACTACCTTGTCACCGATTGAATTCCAGAATATGGGATAACGTAGGATAAGCATCAGTTCTTTGCAGAAATCAAGATCATACTTAACAACACATGTTGTCCTAATCAAAAAGCCTGGTTCGAGAAATTGGTTGATGCGCTCTGGGCCTACTGAACTGCATTCAAAAAAAATTCAGGGATGACCCCCTACAAGATGATTTACAGTAAGGCATGTTATGTACCTGTTAACATCCAGCATTATGCACTATGAGTTATAACAGATTAACTTTTCACTTGATAATGGCATAGGTTTGAGGAAGTTGTAGGTGTGTGAGCTTAAAGAACCTAAGAGGAAAGTTTATGACAAGAATCGTTTAGTGAAGAAGCGGATGAAGCTGCTGCATATAATCAAGGATAAACAACTTTTCCTGAATCAGTAAGATCTTCTCTGCAACTTTAGATTACATCTGTTTCCCTAGAAACTGAGGTCCCGATGGGGTGGCTCGTACATCGTTGAACACATTCATTCCCACGGCGCAGTAGAACTGGTGGATCCAACGAATGATAATAGCTTTATGGTCAATGAAGAGCAGCTTAAGCCTCTCATGACCCCCTTCGATCCAAATAAAGAGGTTTTGCTTCTGAAAGACCCTAGGGGAGTCCTCTGACCTTTCTATTTTACTATTTTTCTTTTTCATTTTTTTCTTTTCGTTTTATCTATTCTTATTTGCATCTTTCTTTTCTTTTTCTATCGCATTGGTTGGTAGTGATTTTCTGTATATTTTTTCTTCTATTAGTTTGTTCACCCGTGCACAGTTCTTCTATTTCCCCTATGCTTTCATATAGAGGACAATGTTTCACTTTAGTTGGGGGGTGAGAATTTGCATGTGACACTGTGCACGTCTACTTACTGGGTTTTGTATTAATTAATTAATTAATTAATAATAATAATAATAATAATAATAATAATAATAATAATAATAAAAAAGAAAGAAATAAAGAAAGAGTATTGAGGAATTACACGATTATGCCATGATTAACACTGACGAATACCCTTTACATACTTGCATATAACCTAAGAATTACACACTTGAGTCATTATGTGTAGTTTCTCTTTATATGATTTTGTAACTCCATGAAAAATTGAATGGTAGTACACTCATGTTAATTTGGCTTTATAAACTCTTGTATTTACATGGTATTTCATGAGGCTGAAAATACACGTTCACGTGACTTGTAGCACTTAGGGTTCCTTATGAGAATTGAGGGAACATCCGTGGCGACTATGACACCTTGTGAGGTATTGTTGATCCATTTATCGTTCTTTTGAGTTTTTGACGTCAGCCCAAAGTTCATGAAACTCAACTTCCTTTTTTTTTTTTTTCTGGATATTCTTTATATACTAGTTTATGTTTTTGACTTGCTAGCCTAGAGGTGACATCCAGTGGGGAGATAAAAACTTAGGTCTTGTAGCTTGCTCAAGATGTGAAGACTGAGCCACCCTTAGAAATAGACTTAGTTCATGGACTACTGTTCAAGCTTAATTCACATGGGTGGTATGAAGACAGCAAAAGAAGTGTAATGATTGTCCTAATTGACCATGAAAAGAAAGAAACTGAAGAATGAGCAGAGGAAAGAAAAAGAGAAATAGAATTGCACCAGAATGAGAAAAAAAAAATTAATACCTACTCCACACAACTACCACAAAAAGTCAGGGACACGACACTTGTTCTCCACATATGAAGACTCTTCAACTGCTTAATGCCTCAGATGTATTCATGCCAAGTTTGTGAATAAGTTGATCTAGGCTGGTCTTGGTTGGACATGGCTAGTAGGTGAGAAGATGCAAGGGTGAAAGACCTGACACCTCACAAATAAGCTAGATCCTTTTCAGAATAGTCCACTCCATACATTTAACGTTTGTTCATTGCAATATGTGGGATGTTTGATCATGAAACTCCTCACATATGACGAGTGAAACCATTTTTTTTGAGTTTTTTTTTAGGGTATACCAGTTAAGCCGAGTCAAAATGATTGTTTTGTAGGTGTCCATTGATATCCTGGGTGTAACGAGTCATACACATTACACATACCTCGAGATTTCACCTGTTTATACTCGAATTTATATGACCGCATTAACTCTGAATTGTATTGCTAGTTAACTTTGCGTGAGTATACTATTCTTAATTGCTATATAATGATGAAACTTGCATGAGTGATGTCCTTGGGAGTTGTGTGCATTGAATATGAACAAACTAGTATGAAATTTGGTTATATTCAGGTATGTGAAATGGTATGGTTATGTTGCATGTTCATTCATTTCATGTTTGTTGGAGTTAGTATATATGGTCACCGCCCTGGAATTCATTCATGTTATTTGCTAGAGACTAGCAAAACGTTAGGGGGGGGGGGTGTGATTACGCGCTTAAACTGCGTAATTAGGTACTTTAATTCATGCATTGAGGCTTATATTTTTAATTAAATACCTAATTACTCTTAATATTTTAGCACGGTGTCCTATTTATAATATTTGGGGTTTATTGAGTAATTTATGAATTTTTGGTATTTTTTATCATAGGGCAATTTTTGAGAGCTAAAATCGGCAATGCTTGGTAATTAATGCATAATTTTTTCGTCTGAGTTCCGATTGAGACGATTCAAATTTTTGGAGAAAGATAAGAAGATTATCTACAACTTTCATGTTTTAAACTTTGAGCAATATGAGCTTCAAGATGGTCAAAAGTGGGCTTGATCATTGGGAAATAGAAAAAGAAAAAAAAGGAGAAACAAGAAAAAGAAAAAAAATATATAACAACCCTGATTTGACCCGGCCATGTAGCCGGGTCTAGAGCCCTTCAAGTCGTGCGCTAGGGTAGCTCCCCCTCCCCCTTTATAAATTTATTTTTCTCCTCCTCTCAGCCCCAGCACCTGACTCCCTCATTCTTCCCTTTCTCTTCTTTTCCTCCTCCCTTCTCTCTCAACTCTCAACTCTCAACTCTCCCTCTTCTTATTCTTTTTTCTCCCCATTATCTCGGTCATATCTCCTCTTCTCCTTCTTTTAATCTACTCTCTACCCTTTGGCTACTGCTGTTGCATCTTCTTTAACCTACTTCAGCCGAAGCCCCCTCAACCTCCTGCTGTTTCCTGCTACTGCCTTCATTCCTTTTTGTGTCAGCTCATCTCCTCTCCTTTCCTCTCTCTTCCTCTCTCATTCTATCAGTATTCTATTTTATAATTCTCTCAGTCTTCTTCCTTCTCTTGGCCCTGTGTGCTGCGGCTGTGTGCTGCCTCCAACATTGGAATTTGTGCGGCTGCTGCTGCTGTGGCTGAAGGACCCTAATACCCTACCACCTATTGTTGCTACTCTATTCTCCTCATTCTGCTGCCAGCCCCGCCCATTGTTGTAGCTGCTTCTAGCCAAGGAGTCCCCCTGTTGTAGCTAGATCCGAGAGCTCTTACTGCCCCTCTCCTCCTTGTTGTGCACCACCTGAAGATCCTACTCCCTACTGATGCGGTTTCAACTTCACGGCCAAAAAAAGCTTTGCTGCTGCTTCCTTTAACAACTTGCTTCTACTTTCTCTCTCTCTCTCTCTCTCTCTCTCTCTCTCTCTCTCTCTCTCTCTCTCTCTCTCTCTCTCTCTCTACTCTTTATTTTAATTTGTCAATTGAATATTGTTATTTTCATTGGATTTTATTTAAAGTTTTAATTTTTAATTCTTGTTGGATCTTATTATTAAAGCTTATTTATTTTGCTTCTTTTTCTTATCTAATATTATGATTAGAATTAGTTTTTGCTTGGGTTATTTTTCTCGTTAAAGTTCAAGTTGATTTCTTAAAAAATAGAAAAAAAAAAACAAAAAAGAATATCTTCTGTAGGCTTTAAATAATTGTCTTCTTTAACATTTAAATTTTGTTGAGTTTTATTTAATTTAAGTTTAATTAATTAAAGTTTGAAAATTTTTTTTTATCGTGTTTCCGTTTAGAGTTGAATTGTTAAAAGAGTTAATTTTGGGTTGCGTTACTGATTGCATTGAAATTTAATTTGAGTGTGTTTGATTGAGTTTTTTTATTGCATGCTTTAGTTGCGTAGTATAGTTTTGATCTTTAGGCTTTGGTTTGGAATTTTAAACGTAGGATTTCCATTTCTCCTTGTTAAATTCAGTGCGTGTTAGGAATTAGAATTTAAATTGCACGTTATTTTAATTCGTCAAAAAAAATTTCAAACATCCTGAAAAACTTGAATCTAAACTGTGTTCAATGCCTTTTATTTTTTATTTTTTATTTTCTAACTGGAATTGTGTAAAATTTGAGATTAAACTGCATTCCTTAAGGACACGATATGACCTTTGGGCTAAATATTACACGACAAAACTCCTATACTTGAGATAGCTTCCAAGTTGCTCATTTTTGAAGTGAGTCAGTCCCCATCTCTTGCAAATCAGTTGCAAGATTGAAGGTAAGTGATTATTGTTATTGCATACACTCTTACAAATCATTCCCTTGGAAAATACTCTCACATATGCATACATTTTGAAAATCCATTTTGAGAGTTTTTGCTTATTTGATCTTTCCCATGGTATTTCATTTATAAATATTCGATTGGGAAGATCTTGATTTTTGCTTGCTAGTCTTGGCACTTATATTGTAAGACTTGAAAGCTTGCATATAATCTTTGATATTGGTTTTGCAAGACTCAATCCAAAATATCTATTGTGCTTTTCATTTACAAAATCTTTGGGATATTTGATTTGGATTGTGTTTAACTTCCTTTGATTAATTGTTTGTTGAATATCATATCTTGAATCAAAGCTTGAACTCTCACATATACATACACTCACATATTTTGGAGAGTTTACATATTGGATGTCACCTAAGCATTAAATCCATATCATTTGTGAGTGCATTTATTTGGACCATTTTGTGGTACATATCTGCTTGTTTAAAAGCATTTGATTTGTACAAAATTTGTGCTTAATGATTGTATTCTAGGCGTGGTCTTAGGGGGTATTGATCTAGTCTGTAAGGATAAATTTTTAGGGCCTTCTCCACCTTGCATGGAGAGTGTGTAAAGGTTGAGGTCAGCCCTGTGAATTTGACCTGGTTGTAAACGGTGCCATTCCACCTGTTAAGTGAGCCGTAGTGGAATCCTTGGGCCTGCAAGCCAAGGCAGGGGCGTAGGCACGTTTGCCGAACCCTCATAACATATTCAATGTCACTTTTACTTTTCCTACATTATATTCTTCTTTGTGCTTGATTTAATTTCCTTACTAAATATAATGCATATCTAGTTGGCACGTTATTGTATTTGATTGAGAGATACTAGAAGTGTGTTGCATGTATTGAAAATTGATTGATATATCATCTCTGCAACTTCATACTTATCTAGATTGCCCCTAGGTTGTGTAATACTGTTGTAGGATTAGTTGAACCTAGGAAGAATTTTTAAATCTTTAATTCACCTTAGTTGAACCTAGAAAGAAATTTTAAATCTTCAATTCACCCCCCTCTTGGGATTGCACCAAAGTCAACAATCATGCTTTGGAATGCCATATATAGAATTCCCAAAAATTATGACCGTTAGGGACACGCTTGTCATTTTAGAAAAGTTTAATTAAAAAATGAATGACATTTAGCGTCGAAAAATTTGGGCAACCTAAGAGGTCCAGTTGACTAGGGAGCGCGTCGGTTGACTGTGCAAGATGCCGATCAACTGGCCATAGGCAATATGCGAAGTTATGGTAGTTGGGTCGGTCGAGGCTTATGAATTGATCGGTCGGGCTTGAAGGCCAGTCGGCTGAGGCCTTTTTGTTCTAAGATGGCCGGTCGGCTGGGCTGCACAAACTTAGCCAAAGTTAAGGCCAGTCGGCTGGGCGTTTCAAAAGAAAACATGCTCGGTCGGCTGGGCCTATGTACCAAGGCCAAAATACTATGGTTGGTTGACTGAGGTGATTATAACGTGCATGGGTCGGTTGACTGAGGTCATTGAAAACCTAAGTTTTTGCCCTAATTTCGAATTTAAAATTTTCAACCCTGTGTATGAATATGGCATTTTAAGTGAAGGGTTTTCCATGAAAATTTAAGTTCCCTAAGGTTGACGTTTATGCTCTTGTATTTGAGCTTTCAATCCCATCATGCATTATATGCATTATTGCAAACCAAACGTTAATGCAAATAACAATACATAATAGAATTGTCTCCAGCTCTTGCTTTTCATATTGCCATGCCATACGCTAGGTGAAGTGATCTTTTCGTACCTCATGGATTTGATCATACCCCGACTTTACGTGCCTTCTAAGAGAATTATCTGTTCAAGCACTAGATGCACAAGTGAGACACAATTGCTTTGTCAGCATCAAAATAGGGATTGTACCAAAAAAATCATCAATCTCCCCCTTTTTGATGATGACAAATACAAACGAGCAAAAATGGGTTCAACCTGAAAAGGATCCCCCTTATAATATGCATAACTTAACAAATAAGTAATATAGCTCAAGCATATCAAGAAAGAAGAAATTTCAAATTATATGCATTTAGTTTCAACAATAAGGCACATATATGTAGCATTAAAGCTCAAACGCTCATCCTATAAAAATATAAGAAGCAGGGAGTATAAAAATATTTGCAACATTTTGCTCAAAAACATCTCTCCCTCTTTTGGCATCAGCAAAAGGGCTAAACTAAGTATAAAATCATTTGAGCAATGAAAACAACTTTAGCTTAAAAGAAAACTCATCCTATTTGAGATAAGACTTGGGCATATAAAAACCTTTTTATTGTTGTTTTGAAAAATTTTGCAAGTAGGCACACAACAATAGTATAATTGACCATTAAAAGATTAAAATGATATGTTAAACATAGTCAGACCAGAAATATCCACAAACCATTGCAATTTAAATATTTCATAAGACCCGTAAAAGATTCGAGTTCAAAGCATATGACATATGATAGCAAATGTAGATTTGAGCATAATATTGGTTTAATTGGTTTGCATGCATTTCATATATATAATCAATGAACCAGGTATGCAATGCCCTTTTTCAAGAAAATCATAAAAAACAATAAAGTATTTGAAAAATTTAAACTTCATGACAAGCATTTTAATTTCATAAAAATAAGAGCTACATGTCATGAATCTTTTGAGGCAAGAGAAAAGAATTAAAAAAATTCTTGCCATAAAACATTTCATTTTACAATAATATTTTCCCCTTTGATATATTCAAAAAGTACTGGGGATGATGCTTACTGAAAAAGAAACTTTAATACAATGCTCAAGCAAGCAAACATTTTCCTGGTTAAGCATTTATGCACATAAACAAAATATAACAAGAATTAGCAACTATATGGATCCAAAGAGAATATTAGAAAAAATTTAAAACAGGGATCATAAGGTTAAACCAAGGAACTTGTGGCAAAACAATATATGTTGGAATTGGTGTGATCCCAAAAAGGGGGGGGGGGGTGTGAATTGGACATTTAAAACTTTTTCACTAATTTAAACAATTATGCTGATTCACCACATCTCATATCCCATTCGAAATAAAACATGTATGTAAAGTAAGTGAGCAATGTGTGCATACATACACGTATGCTGCATATCTCATTTATATTAATTCTGTGTGCATGCAAGATGGTTATAACAAAACATGAACAGGCATACACATACTAAAATTAAAGTGCAGAAAGTAAATGAGATAAGGAGAGAGAGGGACACGATATTTGTTATCGTGGTTCGGCCAAACTAGCCTATGTCCTCGCCTTGGGAATACCCTCAAGGATTACACTAATCCTGCTCACTTAAACGAGCAGAGAAGAAACTGTTTACATCCTCTCCTTAAGGGGTGAGGAAAATCTCAGCTCAATTACAAGGCTAAGCCCAACTTGTCTCACTTACGGGGCTAAGGCTCCCCAGTTCAATTTTCGGGCTGAACTCAACCGGTCTTAGTTAGAGGGTCGAGACTCCCCAGTTCAATTAATGAGATGAACTTAACTTATCTCAATAAAAACATTTTTGTACATATTATATGCTTTAAATACTAAGTTGAGATGTACACATTTAAGCTTATAAAATATATGCATTTTCTAATGATATGCATTATGCTCAGTAGAGTAAGGGTGCTACCAAATAATTTTGCACAAATAAAATATATGAAAAATGAGTATTATTGTTCTCCTATAAATATTTTTGCAAATAATGAATATTTGGAGAATCTAGAAATTTAAGTTCAAGAAAATATTTGTGCTGTAAATAATTTTCTCCTAAAAATATTTATCAAAAAAATAAGCGAGAGAAAACCTAAGCAATACTCTCAAAAATGTTTTTCAAAGATTAAGTGCTAAGTGAGAGAATATGCAAATAAAATGCCTAAAATGAAATATTCTCCTAAGAAATAATTTTGAAATAAAAGCATGGAAGAGAGTTGAAGAGATTTGTATAAAAGATTTTGCCCTAAAAGAATGATTTTTACAATAAAAAACTTTTTGGGGGAACTTTGATTAACAATGGATTAGAAAAAAAATTTGGGTTAATCAAAGTTGCTAATTAAAGCAAATGAGGGGGTATTTATAGATTTTCTTAGAATTATGACCATTGGGGACCCTCTCGGTATTTTGAAAAAGTTTAATTAAATTTTAACCCCAATTACGGCAGTTAAAAATGTGCCAACCCGAGAGGTTCGATTGACCATATTCAGGATTCGGTTGACCGTGGTATTTTTCAACTAAGTATTTGGTCGGCCGTCTTAAGGCAATTTTGAACCCTTTCGTGGGTTCGGTCAACCGAAGCTATGGTTCGGTTGACTGTTCATGTGGTTCGGTCGACCATGCCTAAAAAGAACTACAAGTTTGGTTAGCCAAATAGTTGGGGGTCAGACACATGTTTGTTCGGTCGATCGAGGAAGATATGTTCAAAATAGAACAATCGATCGTGCGAAGTCAAAATGTTGACTTCCAAACGGTTCGTTCAATCGTGGCAATTATAACGCCACATGTTCGGTCGATCAGGTAAGTCAAACTTTTGATGCTGAGGCAAGTAGTGGTTTGGTCGACTGAGCTGATTAAAGCTTGAATTGGTCAGTTGATCGAGGCCATTAACAATGAATATTTTGCCCAAAAAAAAAAAATCTGGCATTGATCGACCTTGTTTTTGCCCTGATTTTGACTCTAAAGTTATTCCAAAAACTTTGTATGATTTTAGTCTTTTTAGAAAAACGTTTTTAGTGAAATGTGTTGGTCCCTAAGGTCTATCTACGGTTGATATGAGTATTCATCCATATCATGTAAATGCATGCATTATTACAGACCAAAGATAAAAAATTAAATGCAATACAAATACAATAAAAATCTTCGTATTTTGCTCTTTCTTCATGGGATACACCAATCTGTGTGTACGCTTTAAGTCCCATCTTGGCTTCCATTTTTTGGTATCTTATGTTCGTGCTGAAATGAAAACCTGTTCACACACTAAATGCTCACGTAAGATACAAGTGCTTTTTCAGCATCAAAATAGAGATTAGACTCAAAAAGTCAACAATATATTTTCATTTAAAATATTCAATAAAATCCTTTAATTAAGCATAGGCCATAGTGAGTTCAAACTAGATCTAAGCCAAAAATATTAGTGAGCATAACAAGATAGAAATTTATTTTTTGATGCTCCTCCTTTCGATTTGAATCCTAGCTTAGATGCAATGAATTGATAATACTAATCAGAGATTAATTGCATTAGGCATATCAAGCAGTATAAATGATCATTTTTTGAATCTCTAGAACAACTATACTAGATATTTATCAACCAACTTTATCACTTGATCAGTATAATCGTCCTATAGACCACAAATGCATCAAAAATATAAGTAGTAAGGCATTGCTATAGTGCTCATAACCGAGAACAATCCATATCTATACATAGAGCTTTAAAAGATGAATATTATGTTCAAGGTTTTAAGAAGAGCCTCGATATTCAAAAAGTGAAACATAATGCACATGAGTCCTTCATGCACTTTTTCTAAGAATGGAGCTCAGCTCCCCTATATACGTTCTCATGCATGCATTATCAATCAAGGATGATGATTAGATATTCATTCACTACATTGTCATCCTTTAAAATAAATTCCAGCATGTAGTATATTATAACCGTTCAACACATGGTTACTGTATATTGCATTCTATTTAGCACTAGATAGCCAACAAAGGCTATACTCAGATAATTATGCAATAATCATGTAGTTTACACACGCATGCACCAAATCACAATCATTTAAGTGCATAGTCTATGAATTTTCATTATTTTAGCAAAGATCTAACAAAATTTTGGCAGCATGCCATCTGTAAATAGGACATTCCCAATTAGACATATGCTAAAACCTGATTGTTTTCAGCAAATAATTCATTTTAAGCATGCAACAACCTAGATCCATTACCAGCATGTAATACACAAATCACTGCATCAGCCATGCAATTGGCATTCAACACAATCATGCATTCCAGTAGTTTCATAAAAAAATCATATAAAATAAAACCATCCATCAAAGAGTTTTAATCATTTAATACATTATGGATAGTGTGCTACAGTGCTGTACTCATAGGGGCATATGGACATAAAAATATAATCATGAGAGCATTTAATTTATAGAACTATGAAAATAATGCTCCCCTTGAGTTATGCACCTATCCATCTTATGCCTTTTCCTATTTTTCAAATTCTTTAGCCAAGTGCCCTAAATTTTTCAATGATTTGCACTTGGCTTAAATGCCTAGGCTTGAGGAACCAAAAATTCACAATGAATATTTTTTTAGATGAACTAAGCCTATTTTACCTCTTTTCTTATGAGTTCCAATTTATGAGAGGCTCAAGTTTGAATGACTTTTAATTTTAACTACATGTGCAAAGGTTTTCTTGAATTTTTATTCCTTCATCTAGATTAACACCTAATGCAACTACTTTAGCCATTCAATACCATTTAAAGGATATGAAGCTCTAATGGATTTGACTTAAAGTTTGTGAGTATGAAGAGAATTTGAATAAATACGTTTAAAGGTTAAATCAGAAGAGTATTTAGGAGAAGCAGGACATTATTTAGGATAGGTAGACTAAGGGTTATGTCCTAACCATTTTGGCAAAGAGCATTTAGTAGTATATGAACTTTATTGAATATTGCTCTTTGGTCCTTTTGATTTTCCACGATTGGAGGGTATCCTTGAATATGATTACAATTTTGAGCAAGGATATGAACCAACGACTAGATGAATCTTTACCTAATGTGATTGTGGTTTGGTAAAGATTTCCTATGGAGGAGATGAACCAAAATTAGGGATTTGTCACAATTTAAGCCCAAAGAGAATATTTTGATTTAACTGGATGAGAAAATCGATTCCCTTAGTGGATGCCCCCTAATTTGATTATGAAGGATGTCCTTTTAATAGGCCCTAGTAGAATAGGAATTTAGGATCATTAGTGCTTGAGCCTTGAGTGTTGACTGAAATTTCATCAATGAGATTAGGGTTAAAAGATCTATAGAATAAGATGGATCCCTAATGCTTAACCCTGTGCAATGGACAATAGATGCTTAACTTTAGATTTTCAATGAGTTAAGCATTAAGAATTATTTACCAAGAAAAGATGCTTTTGTCCATTTGGAAGTGGATTTTAATTGAGCATGCTTCTGAGAAATTTTACAAGATAATGATTTATGGTTTTCAACTCAGAATCCTAAGGTTTCAAATAATATAGCCAGTTAAGCCCCCAACATTTACTTTGAACAAGATCGAAGGAATGATATTAATTATGTGGAAATTGACATCCACTTAAATAGAAATTATCTCATTCCTTTTCAGTTCAAAGTTTGCATGCTATAGCCAATATTTTTACGAATCAATATAATAAATGAGATAAATGATTAGATTGGATATTTTATTTGATTTTTCGTATTGGCTTGATTCCTCTAAGGTTCTTAGTATACAATATAGTGTATAGAGAGTGCATATACTAAGATTTAAAAATTTTGAGTGCACACCACTTCCTAAACCTATAGTCATCACTACCCCCTATAATTCACCCTAAGATCTAAGGAAGAGATGTTCTAGATAAGATAATTCCAATTGGATTCCATTCTTCCTCGAGTCCTAAGAGGTTTGCTTTCTTGACAACCCATACCATTTTTCTATCTTTGAGTCTCGATAGGTTAGGACCAGGTGGTTCTTTGACTCTCCAGACCCATTTGAGTTTCACACCTTTCCTTTTAAATGGGCAATGAAATTTTATGTGCCCCTTCTTTTTACAAAAGACGCAGGTGGTGTGAATGTATGGACCGGAGGAGGTACTAGCATAATGTTTAGATTCTCTTACAAAGTACCCCAAGTATAGATTTTTTCTTTTCCTATTTTCAATTCCATTAAATCCTATACCTTCTTTGTCTAAGGTCATCTTCTATGAACCTAAGAGCTTGTAAAAATTTTCTTTACCCCTAGTAAATGTATGGATGATCTTAGCTTGGTCCTCAATTTTTCTTTCTAGGCCTTGAGTTCCTAGATATTTTAAGCCCTTGCAAACACCTTTTAATTTTATGAATTCTTTGGTTTTTGTGTTTGCTTTATACTCAAGTTCAGATATTTGAAGATCCTTTTCATTTTCAATAGAACCTTGGGATCTTAAATCTTTTAGCTCTTTTTCCAACATTTCATTCTTGTTATCTAATCTTATGATTTTCAAATCCTTTTCTTTTTACAACAAGAATTTTAGATTCTAGATCTTTCAACAAAGCCTCTGTTGACTCTATGAGTCTAATCTCATTTTGATAATGACAAATCACATAGTATCTTATATGTGCATTGAGATTGTAAACATGATCATTACTTAACGTGCATGGAAGGTAAGGATGTCATGGAAGCCATAAGGAACTTAAAGCATATACAACATGGCACACTTCATGGAATTAGAAAGGCAAAAGGATGAAGAAGCTTCAAGTTTGCAATTGTAATGGGCATTTAGTATTACTTGTATTTACATATCTCATATAATGTAGTTAAAAGCTCAAAAAGACATTAGTCTGACCTTAGGGCTCATGCATATCATGAAAAATCTATTTACATTAGTTCTAAGTTGGACGGACACTTTAGAGGCAAAATGATAAATTTAGAGGCCTCTTCAACGAACGTCCTAGTCTCATCAACGAATGACTGAAGGCCACTCGTCGCCCAATGATTTTTTCTTATCGACGAGAAAATACTGAGAGCTCAAAAATCACAGATGGTCCTCCCATCGACAAACCCATGTTCCCGTTGACGAACGAGTGTTGAACACTCGTCGACGAATTTGTGGTCGAGAATAGCGCTTCAGTGCAGAAATGCATGAGAATTTCTTAATAAAATGATCCAATGGTTGAAATCTAATCGAAGGCCAAAAATACTTATGTATACCAAACCCTAAACCCTAGAGAACAACACTTGAACACTCTTGCCTACACTCTATCAGATTCAAACTCTTTTGGGGCAGTCTCTACGTTGATTTTAAAGATCAAAGGGCTTTCATTCATATTGTTGCAATCAAGATCGTGTTCTTGGAAGTTTGGTAAACTAAGTATTGTAATTTGATATTCAATCTTATTCTCAAAGCTTTTATTCTCTCACAAACTGATTGTTAAATATTATTTGAGAGCCAGATCTTGAGTTCATATATATATATATATATATTGTAACGACCTGCCTATTTTACTATAAAACTTTTTTTTTTCCATAATAACATTTAATATAATAATCCTAATATCTAGCTCAGTTGGTAAAACATAATCAACCTGGACCCATGGGTACTGGAGATATACCTAAAATATAACTCTGATACCTAAGTAGCGGGAAGCATAAATCATAAACATATCAAGTCATCCAACCAACACAATACTAGAGTTTTACCAAAATAGTTATATACATATACAAATCCCAAAAAGACCAAATAGTGCCCTAGGGTCATAACCTAAAAATCCATTAGACCCTAGCATAACGACTTACCCTTCTGACAGGATAGAACAGTCAACCTCTAACGCTACGGAGCTCTATTTGCTCCTCTATCTAGGTTCCCTAAAATGTTTATATGGCTGGGGTGAGACCCCTCTCAGTAAGGGAAATAAACTAACATCAATGTGTGGCAACATGAGTATTTTTGTGTTATACATATAATAGTACATAAATCATATTTGGAAAAATTGTCTGTATCATAACTGGATAAAACATAATTTATTATAACATGGTATAACATATTGAGTTTCCATACATAAAATCATCTTATATAACTGTACATGAAATAACACCTTGCATGGATAGCTGGCTAGTGTCATATCTTACCCTCACATGACTAGTTTGTGCTGTTCTAAGGTAGAACCTAGCAAAGGCTGGCCGACCATGCTAGATCAACATAAGTTTGTAAGTACGATGGATCTGCCCCTCCTGGTTCAAACTACTAGAGGGACGCCTGCATTACCATAAATCCACAACGATTGCCGTTCTCCTACATCCCTTACGACGTGTGGTAGCACTAACATATATATGATCGTGAACATAGCTACGGTACCGTGCTTCGTGAAAGCCTAAACCAAGCCATCCGGGTTCTGATAACATATAGTAAATCTCAAATAATAATACATAGTTGTTACATAATAATATTTGTTATGATAACATTTTCATGAATTTTTGCATAACATATCATGTAAATCACGGCCCTTGTGCCAACATATTTTAACATGTAAAATCACAGCCCTTATGTCGGCATGTAAAAATCATGGCCCTTTTTGCCGGCAAAGTATATCATGTAAAAATCACGACCCTTATGCCGACATAGTATATCATGTAAAATGCCCTTACGCTGGCATAGTATATCATGTAAAATCATGGCCCTTACGCCGACATATTTTAACATACATATTTTTGATATCTTTGTATTATTTTAATACCATACTTTAAACATAGTTCCTGTGTCGTTTTCATAGTTTTCATGAAAACTAAGTAAAACATGGTTATTTTGGGAAAATCCTAATATTCTGATATAATACGATTTCATGAAAATTATACTCATGCCACACAAATATGGATAATGATTTTAAGCATAAAAAAACCTTATCTGAAGTCATATTTCCTGATAAATAACATTAAATTCATTTTCCTGTTCAATAGAAGTATTCCTAAACACTGTGCTAATACATACATAATCCCTAAAAATAAATGTTGTAATATGGTAAACAATTTCATGAAAATTTCTAACTTAGTTTATCCCCTTACCTGACTTATTGAAAAGCTCACAAATTATTCCAAAATTATACCCGTGGTGTTCCCAGCTCAACACCCTGAAATTTATGTTTCCCCCAACAAAACTTCAGTATAAACTCATCTAATATCTTTCCTTAGTCCAGAAATACCAAATCCCTTAATAAAACTTAAAATAATCAACTTAACTAAATTTTGGGATGGTGCCCAAGTTGGCCTAACCAACAAATCACTCTAGTAGATTTGTAGAGAATCTTCCCAGGAGTAACGTGGTAGCTTCGGATCGTCGAATTGGTGAAGAAACAAGCCAAAAACCTAGAGAGAAGGTAGAGGGGGTTAGAATTAGAGAGAGAGAGAGAGAGAGAGAGAGAGAGAGAGAGAGAGAGAGAGAGAGAGAGAGAGAGAGAGAGAGAGAGAATTCCATTATGTTTCTTGTAGGAAAAATGGATGCTTGACCTGTTATAAGATGCTGGTCCACGTAGCCTCATCGACGAGCCCAAGTGATAGTATGTTGAAAAACACCTTCTTCTCATCGATGAGTTTTAGGCTTTGGAGGAAGTTCTCTCGATAATTTTTCGTCAACGAGGCACGAGTTCACGTTGATGAGCTGAAGAGCCCTGCTCGTTGACGAGCACTTCTTCACTCGTTGACGAGACCCTGCTGAAATCCCTTTTGAAAAAATCATTTTCTCTCCTTTATTTTATTATTTAATTACTATAATTCTTCGGGTCTCTACATTCTCCCCTCCTTATAAAATTGTCCTCGAAATTTACTATTTGTATTGACACCATCCTTTAAAGAAAATAGGCTACTTATTTTATTACTTATCCTCACTTAGGGAGTAGGAATATCGTGGTTACATTCAGGGTCCTGGGAGATTAAAAATACATAAACTAAAATTCTCCCAAAACCAAAATACTACCTATTTTATAACCTACAATACTACTCATACATATATCATCTTGTTTTTCTTAACATTAAACCATACTACATTTACTTGACTCGTATACCTAGTGCTGATCTCCACTAAATAAGTGTAGATATTTCTGTCGTATCTCCTCCTGGAGCTCCCACGAGGCTTCCTCTACCGCATGATTTCTCCACAAGACTTGACTAAAGGAATTTTCTTACTGCGCAATTTATGTTCTTTTCCGTCTAGAATTTGCACTAGAATCTCCTTATAAGCCAGTGAATCTCTAATCTCTAACTTTGCATAACTGACCACGTGGGAGGGATCTGAGATGTATTTCCTCAGTATGGAAACATGAAATACATCATGCATTCTAAACAAAACTGGTGGTAAAGTTAGCCTGTAGGCAACTGACCCCACTCTTTCAAGTATCTCGAAAGGGCCAATAAACCTAGGGTTCAACTTACCCTTCCTCCCAAACCTCATAACTCCCTTTGGCGTTATCTTCAGAAACACATGGTTCCCAACTTCAAAGTTCAACTTTTGGTGGCGAGTATCGGCATAGCTCTTTTGTCGACTTTGAGTTGCACAAATTCTTTCTTTAATGAGCGAGACTTTGTCGTAGGCTTCCTGCACTATTTCTAGTCCCAACACTCATCTCTCACCCATCTCATCCCAATATAGAGGAGAAAGACACCTCCTACCATAAAGCGCCTCATAAGGTGCCATGCCGATGGTGGCCTGATAGCTATTATTGAATGCAAACTCTACCAGCGGCATATACTAGGTCCAACTACCCCCAAAATCCAACACGCACGCCCATAGCATATCTTCTAATATCTGAATCACCCTTTTAGTCTGGCCATTCGTCTGAGGATGAAACGCCATGCTGAAAGATAATTGAGACCCCAAAGCCTCCTACAAGCTCCTCCAAAACTATAACGTGAAACGTGGGTCTTGGTCTGCTACTATAAACACTGGCATACCATGTGATTGTACTACCTCCTAAATATATAATTCTTCCAGTCTGTCCATGGAGTAGTTGACTTTAATAGGAATGAAGTGAGCGGTATTTGTTAATCTATCAACGACCACCCAAATAACAATCTAGTCATGCAGTGCTGGCGGTAAACCCATCACAAAGTCCATAGATACATGATCCCACTTCCACTCTAGGATATAAAGTGGCTGCAATTGGCCCACTGGCCTCTGGTGCTCAGCCTTTACCTGCTGTCATTTTAGACACTGCTGCACAAACTTGGCAATTTCCCTCTTCATGTTGCTCCACTAGTAAGACTTTCGTAGATCCTTATACATTTTAGTACTACCTGGATGAACCTTGTACAAGGACTTGTGAGCCTCTTCTAATATAGTCCTCCTGATGTCCATAACTACAGGTATGCACAAGCGGGAAAACAACCTTAGGGCCCCATCCTTAGAAATACCAAATTTCTCTCCTTGTCCGTCCCGCCCCTTAACAATCAGCTCCGCTAATTTTGTGTCATCTCTCTAAGCGATCTTAATCCTTTCCTGTAGAGTAGGCTGCCCTACCAAGTTGGCAATAAAGGCCCAAGGATCACTCATTACCAACTCTACACCGAGTCTCTCCAGATCCATCTAGATTGGATGCTGAACCTCCATAGCTGCCAGTTTTGGTCCCACTAATTTAATGCTCAGAGCATCAGCTACCATGTTTGCTTTTCCTAGGTGGTAACCGACAGTGGAGACATAATATTTAAGAAGTTCCAACCACCTCCTCTGCCTCATGTTTAGCTCCTTTTGAGTGAAAAAAGTACTTCAAACTTTTGTGATATGAGAATATCTTGCATCTCTCACCATACAAGTAATGTCTCCAAATCTTTAACGCGTGTACCACTGCAGCCAATTCTAAATCGTGGGTTTGGTAGTTCTTTTCATACTTTTTCAACTGTCAGGAGGCATAAGCTACAACCCTACCATGCTACATCAATACACAGCCAAGCCCTTTCAAAGACACATCACTGTAAATTACATAGCCATCACCCCCTGATGGAATTATCAACACTGGTGCAGTGACAAGCCTCTGTTTTAGTTCTTGGAAGCTCTGCTCGCAATCATAATCCCATTCAAACCTGACATTCTTCCTAGACAAATGTATGAGAGACCTTGATAAAGTTGAAAACCCCCTCAACAAATTGATGGTAATAACTCGGCAGTCCCAAGAAACTCCTAATTTCCCGAATGTTCTTCGGCCTGGTCCAATTCAACATTGTCTCAATCTTACTGGGCTCCATTGAAATACCATCCCCTGAAATAACATGCCCTAGAAATGACACTTTCTCTAGCCAAAATTCACATTTACTAAATTTGGCATACAACTTCTTTTCCCTGAGCATCTGAAGTACCAGCCGTAAACGTGTCTCATGCTGCTCAAAACTCCTTAAGTAAACCAGTATGCCATCAATGAAAACTACAACGAACTGATCTAAATTCTAGTGAAAAACTTTATTCATCAAGTTTATGAACACAGTAGGAGCATTTTTCAGACCAAAAGGCATAATGAGGAATTCATAATGCCCATACTTGGTCCTGAAAGCTATCTTCGAGACATCTTCTGCTTTTACTTTCACTTGGTGGTAACCTGATTTGATGTCAATCTTGGAATAGACTCGTGTGCCCTGAAGCTAATCAAATAAATCATCTATATGGGATAGAGGATACCTGTTCTTGATTGTTACCTTGTTTATCTCCCTAGAATCAATACACATCCTCATAGACCCATTTTTCTTCTTTACAAATAATACTGGAGCTCCCCATGACGATACACTGCGCTTAATAAAACCTTTATCCAGTAAGTCTTGCAACTGATTCTTTAGCCCTCCCAACTCTGCTGGAGCCATTCTGTAAGAAGCTTTAAATATTGGAGCTGTCCCGGGTAGTAGATTAATAGCGAAATCTATGTCACGGTCGGGAGGCAACCCAGGTAGATCTTCTGGAAAAACATCAGGAAACTCCTTAACCACTGGCATATTAGAAAGCTTTAATTCATTTCCAAACATTTCCTTTACAAAGGCCATAAACCCCTAACATCCCTCTAGGAGCAATCTTCTCACTTGCATGACTGACAATAACTGAGATAGGGAGCACACTTGCGATCCCACAAATTTAAATTATTGCTTGCCTGGAGGTCTGAATATCACCTCCTTAAGATGGCAATCAATATTAGCATAATTAGCTACTAACCATTCCATACCCAGTATTATATCAAATCCATACATATCTAGCACAATAAAATCAGCCGGTAACACCCTCCACTGAATTTCTACTGGATAACCCCTGAGCACTCTATGACATTGCACCACTGACCTTGATAGTGTAGCTACTAACAATTCTACATCTAATAACTGGGTTTAATTTCCAAACAATTTAACATAGGCTGCAGACACAAAGGAATGAGTAGGACCTAAATCAAATAAAACAATTACTTGATATGATAAAACATTAAAGGTACCTATCACGATGTCGCCTGCAGTCTCGGCATCTCCAGGCGTTAAAGCATAGACCCTCGCCAGAGCTACATTCCTTTTCTAGCCTCCATGGGGCGCTTGATAGCCTCCCCGGTAAGGTCTGGGAGTAGAAGCGGTACCAGGTGGTGTAGGGGAATCTTACACCAGGTGTCCCTGCCTACGGCAACGATAACATATGGCTCTTCCTACTCGACACTCTCCCAAGTGTCTCTTTCCACAAGTCTGACAGGTAGGGAAATTTTGCACTGCCTAAAACTCACAACCACCAGTCTTCTGCCTCTGCTCTCTGCCATAGTTTCCTCTCCTCCACTGACCCTGCCTAGATCCCTTTTGGAATCCTGAAGGCATAGATCACTTCTTCTGTCCCTGCTCCTCTGCCTCCATGCGTTTACTAGCCTCAACCAATGTTGCTCTGTCAACCAACTCAGCAAAATCCTGTATCTTTAACACTACCACTTGCATATATTCCATGCTTAAATCCTCTTTCAAACTATCTCGCCTTCTTTATTTTATCAAGAACAACATATGGGGCGAAGTGGGATAATTCTATGAACCTCGCTCTATACTATTGGACTGACTGTTGTCCCCGCTTTAGATTCAGGAACTCTTCCACTTTGGCCTCTTTAATAGTGGCTGGAAAATATCTATCAAAGAATAATTCTTTAAATTGGTCCCATGACATAGCTATCGGCTTCGTCCTCTGCTGCTCCAAAATTTTCACAATAGTCCACCACCTCTCGACCTCCCCTATCAGTTTATAGGTGGCGAAGAGGACCCTCTGCTCATTTGTACACTGTAATACTGTTAACACCTTTTCAATCTCCTGCATCCAATTTTCAGCGACTGCAGGATTGGCACCTCCTGAAAATGCTAGAGAATTCATCTTGGTGAATTTCTCTATCGTGCACCCATGGCTTGCAGACGGGCCTCCCTGCTCTCTAGAGTTCCCAGCGATCTTAGCCATAACATGCTGAGTTACACTGTGTAGTACTGCATCTGAATCATCCCTGCCTGCACTCAAGGGCTCTACATCGTCACTACCACTCGCATGGGCACTACCTCCTCTAGGGTCCATCTTGAAAAGATAATAAACATGACTTAGGGACCCTATCCTTATAACTTACGCATCGAACCAAAATCCCCTATCTTGACATCCTTATCTTATTTCAAGATCCAGTCCTACACTTCAGAAACAAAACTCGACAATAGTTTACTATTACTTTCTTGAAATCGTCACTCTAGGAAAGACACAGAAACCACCACGGAAGTCTTGCCTCCAAATTGTAGAACAAAACCTCAAATCCTTTCCTATACTATGGTATTGTTTCTGCTGCAATTTAAAGTCTATAGAACCTAGCAACCTAAGCTCTGATACCAAACTGTAACAACCTACCTATTTTACCATAAAACTTTTTTTCAATAATAACATTTAATATAATAATCCTGATATCCTGTTCAACTAGTAAAACATAATCAACCTGGACCCATGGGTACCAGGGATATACCTGAAATATAACTCTGATACCTAAGCAGCAGAAAGCATAAATCATATACATATCAAGTCATCCAACCAACACAATTCCAAAGTTTTACCAAAACTATTATATACAAATACACATCCCAAAAAGACCAAAAAGTTCCCTAGGGTCATAACCCAAAAATTCATCAGACCCTAGCATAACGACTTACTCTTCTGATAGGGTAGAACAATCAACCTCTAACGCTGCGAAGCTTTATCCGCTCTTCCATTTGGGTTCCTTGAAATGTTTATATGGTTGGGGTGAGACCCCTCTCAGTAAGGGAAATAAACTAACATCAGTATTGGCAATAGGGGTATTTTTGTGTTATACATATAACAATACATAAATCATATTTGGAAAAACTATCCGTATCATAACTAGATAAAACGTAATTTATCATAACATGGTATGACATACTAAGTTTCGATACATAAAATCATCTTATATAACTGTACATGAAATAACACATTGGATGGATAGCTAGCTGGTGTCATGTCTTACCCCCACATAACTAGGTTGTGTGGCCCAAAGACGGGACCTAGCAATGGCTGGCCGACCATGCTAGATCAACATTAATCTGTAAGTACGATGGGTCTGCCCCTCTTGGTCCAGACTACCAGAGGGACGCTTGCACTATCATAAAACCACATCAACTGCCATTCTCCCACAGTCCTTTACGATGTGTGGTAGCACTAACATATACATGATCGTGAACATGTAGCTACGGTACCGTGCTTCGTGAAAGCCTAAACCAAGCCATCTGGGTTCTAATAACATATAGTAAATCTCAAATAATGATACATAGTTGTTACATAATAATATTTGTCATGATAAATTTTCATGAATTTTGGCATAACATATCATGTAAATCACGGCCCTTATGCCGACATAGTATATCATGTAAAAATCACGGCCCTTCTGCTAGCATAATATATCATGTAAAATCACGGCCCTTATGCTGGCATGGTATATCATGTAAAATTATAGCCCTTACGCTGACATATTTTAACATACATAGTTTTGAATCCCTATACTATTTTAATACCATACTTTAAACATAGTTTATGTATCGTTTTCATGGTTTTCCTGAAAACTAAGTCAAACATGCTTATTCTAGGAAAATACCAATATTCTGATATAATACATTTCATGAAAATTATACTCATGCCACACAAATATGGATAATGTTTTTAAGCATAAAAAAACCTGATTTGAAATCACATTTCCTAATAAATAACATTAAATTCATTTTCCTATTCAACAGCAGTATTCCCAAACACTGTGCTAATACATACATAATTCATAAAAATAAATTTTGTAATATGGTAAACAA
Organism: Malania oleifera; assembly: GCF_029873635.1. Lineage (NCBI taxonomy): Eukaryota > Viridiplantae > Streptophyta > Magnoliopsida > Santalales > Ximeniaceae > Malania > Malania oleifera. Next base: position 56,227,207 of record NC_080423.1, on the reverse strand, counting down.
TTTCATGAAAATTTCTAACTTAGTTTATCCCCTTACCTGACTTATTGAAAAACCCACAAATTACTCCAAAATTATACCCGTGGCGTTCCCAGTTCCACACCTTGAAATTTACATTTCCCCCAACAAAACTTCAGTATAAACCCATCTAATATCTTTCCTCAGTCCAAAAATACCAAATTCCTTAATAAAACTTAAAATAATCAACTTACCCAAATTTTGGGATGGTGCCCAAGTTGGCCCAACCAACAAATCACTCTAGTAGATTTGTAGAGAATCTTCGCAGGAGTAATGTGGCGGCTTCCGATTGTCGAACCGGTGAAGAACTGGGCTAAAATCCTAGAGAGAAGGCAGAGGAAGTCGAAGTTATAGAGAGAGAGAGAGAGAGAGAGAGAGAGAGAGAGAGAGAGAGAGAGAGAGAGAGAGAGAGAGAGAGAGAGAGAATTCCTGCATGTTTCTCGTAGGAAAAATGGATTCTTGACCTTTTATAAGATGCTGGTCCACATGGCCTCATTGACGAGTCACATCTCCTCGGCGACGAGCCCAAGCGATAGTCTCGTCCTTGAACACCTTCTTCTCATCGACGAGTTTCAAGCTTTGAAAGAAGTTCTCTTGGTAATTTCTTGTCGACGAGGCACGAGTTCCCATTGACGAGTTGAAGAGCCCTGCTCGTCGACGAGCACTTCTTCACTCGTCGACGAAACCCTGCTGAAATCCCTTTTGAAAAATCCTTTTCTCTCCTTTCTTTTATTATTTAATTACTATAGTTTTTAGGGTCTCTACATATATATATATATATATATATATATATATATGTTATGTAAAGATTTTTTTTAAAAGGATTTTCTAAAGTTCTGAATCTTTAAAAACTATCACATTTATTCTTTATTTAAGGATTTCATCTCAGCTTTATTATTCTTAAATATATTTGATCTTTGCAGAAAACTCATTGTATAAATATTTTTATAAAGATCATATATTTGATTTAGATCTTTGTAAAAAACTCATCGTATAAATATTTTTATAAGATCATAAATTTGACTTAGATCTTTGAAGCATATTTATCATATATATTCTTTCTACAAATATCATATAGTGTTATTGTAAAAGACCTTATTGATCATATTACATGCACTATATTGAGCTTCAAGTTATATCATATGAGTATGTACTAGGATTTCAATTGTACTCATTAGCTTGTTAAGAAGTGTTTGAGTTTGCAGAAAATTGTTTTCAATTCTTATATTGACAGTTCAGGTTGTGAACTGGGTTGAGGAGGAAGCTATGCCTCTTGTAAGTAACAGATTATATAGGGAAGCTTCGTCCTAGTTAAAGGAGCGAGATTAGTGGAATCTTTGAGTGAGTTGCTCATGGTGAGGACGTAGGTTGGGGTAGGCCAAACCTCATAAAAATCTGAGTTTGCATCTCTCTTTCCCTTAACTGTTTTAATTTTCACCTACACTTATTAATCTAATTGTTGTGTATGTTAAGTAATTGGGTAATTCAGTTTGTTTAATTAAGTCACACATTAAGTTGATAAGTTGAGAAATACTGAATTTCTTGTCATCTAGGTTGTACGTGTATGGTTGTAAGTTTTCAAAATTAGGACTTGAGTGACCAAGATTTTAAAATACCCAATTCACCCTGAAAACTAAGGTGTAGTCCCGAGAGAGGGAGGGAGGGTGAATTGGGTTTTAGAATTTCTTTTAAATTCTTTTTGTTTTTATTGAAGTCTTAACCTTTTATTAATTTGTTCAATACACAACAAAAGCTTAAGTCTTTTATTCAATCCACAACCACACAAAATAAAACCTTCAATCAACCAATCAAACTTTAAATCCAATCAATCAAATCCACAAAATATTCAATCAAGAAATGCTATGCAATTCTTTTAGCTTTTTCAAGAATTCAAGATGTTTAGTTTTTTTGTAGCCCTTTAGTGAATGAAAGTTTGAATCAAGCCCTGTATTTGTGAATTTTGTTTCTTAATTTGATATTCAACAAAACATCCACACTCTTCCCAATATTTAGAATTCAAATAAACCTTAGTTAATAGGTTTTGGGGTGTTAACCAATCAACGTACTCCCTTACGGTTTCCGCAAAATATTGATTAACCAACGTGTTTCCTTTCGGTTTCCGCAAGCCCAAAAACAAATTACACTTCGGCTTTATTTGAAATCCAATTCATGTATTTTTTTAAGATTAATGAATTTAAAACATCCATGCAGTTTATATGTGTTGAAAATAAAAAGAGTAAGGGAAAGAGAATGACACCGGGATTTTTATAAGGTTCAGGTTATCCCCAGCCTACGTCCTTACCTTTGGCAAACCACCCAAGGATTCCACTATATTAGTTCCTTTCTGGGTGGAACAACACCGTTACACACTCTTTCAGTAGGTTAGAGCCTGCCTCTCCGAGTGATATCCCCTCACGCGGTCACTCCTTCAATTAGGCTAGAGTAGCACCTCTCTAAGCGATCCCCTCTGCTTAGCCAATGATCCAACAATCCTGGAATCGTCAAAAACACTACAAGAATACAAAATGATAGCTGCGTACAAGAACACTGTCTTAAAGAGCAGATTAGTACAAATTCAGAACTATATACTTCAAAGTAATTCAAATATGTAATTTAGATTAAAGCTCAAAGAGTGTATCACCGAATGGTTCTTTCAATGAATAAAAGAATTATAATTGTAGCACAAGATTCGAGATTAAGAGTTAGCAAAACCTCAGTAATTTCCATGCATGATGAGAGTGAGAAAGCCCTTGAGAGTTTGAGAACAATTGAGAGAGTATGAGTGCTGTAATTGATTCTTGGTGATTGAATTAATTGATCTTGGGTGTATTTATAGAGTTAGAAAAGCATTTAACTTGATCCCCAAGTTCACTTGGAGTAGTGTCCAAGTTTTGAATAGGTTTGAGCCCCAAGTAATTTATTTTTCAAAAATATGTCCGTTATAAAATTTAAACTGTACTGCGTGGCAGTAGCCTGAGGGGTTCTAGTCAGTTGTCTGTCAATGAATTACACAGATAAAATACATAGGTAGTAGGGTGGTAGTCACCTATCACTGAAATTCCCTGTTTTAAAAAATGGGCAAAAGGGGGATAGTAGCCTGATGAAACCTTGTCAGGCTTCTCATTTTATACCATCAGGTGCCTGTCAAGACCCAGACAGTAGCCTGACGACCTTCTGTCTGTACATTTTAAAAACCTATAAGGTGGCAGCCTATTGACTATGTTTAGTCAGGCTTCTATCATGTAAAAATCTAGGTTTTAAAATATTTTTGTTATTCACTCTCTTTGCTTCTTAATTCTTGGAATATCAATTTATTCTCTTTGAAAAATATGTTCCAAGTTTTAAAATTAATGTCTCTAAGTCTCTTTTGCCTAATGAGCTTCAAAATGAAATTTCATAATTTGAAAATACTCGAAGTACTTACAATATATTTCCTATTGACTCTCTTCATTTCTTTTGAACTCTTTGAAAAACATCATCAAGTTTTTGCTTTGAGTTCTTTAGTTGATATGAGCTTTCAATGATCTTGTGATCTTTGAGTCTTTCCATGTTGGTCTCTTGAGCTTTCAAAATTGATCACTTGTCCTCATGAAGTCTGCTTTTGTTTCAATATTTGAAATATCACAACTTTGAAGAACATTAAATAACCTTACTTTGTTATCATCAAAATCAAGAGTCGTAAGCCTTGGTTAGGCCAACACACCCCCCTCTTGGAATTACACCTAAATTAACAACCTCATTCTTGTTTTTCAAAGTAGTATATATTTTTTATTTATTTATCTTAACAAGAAACTTATTAGTTCTAATGTATTCCTTTTTAAGTTCCTCATAAGTTGACATGCTATCATCATTGGATTCACTACAAGATTCACTACTAGAAGTATCACAAGATTTATCACAAGTATCATTGCATGAATCATTTAATGAATAAGGAGAGAAATTTACCTACTTGTCAGTTAAAGCTATAAAGTACCGATTTTCTCCTTCATAATCTTTTGAGCTTGAATCATTTGGAGTGACTTCATGAAAGACATTAGTATCTAATGCATAAAATAGAATATTCATGGTATCAAAACTTATTTGCATTAAATTCATATCATTCTCATTTAACTCATTTTCTAATTTGGGAATTTCAACATTATTAAGAAATTTTTATAGGCACAACATTCCCTTTGAGCAATTACTCTCCAAGTCCTCCAATTTAATGATTTGATAAAAATAGTCATTCTAAGTTTCCAATTGGTGAAATTTTCACCATAAAACATTGGAGGGCTTGTAGAGAGTTTCCCCTCACAAAATAGGGAGACACCAACGTGAGCCATTGCGATCTTTAACACAAGTGGTTAAGATTTTTGCAACAAGACTTTGATACCAACACTAATTTGTCAAGAATATTGTTAATATTGAGATTTGATTTTATATTTAGGATTGTTGATTGGTATAGCTGTTCGCTGATTAGGTTTCTGTGGCAATTGAAATAGTTAGGGCACAGGGTAAATAAGTTTAAAATTACTCAAGTTTCTGCGCGTTAAAATTTTAAAATACCCAATTCACCCTCCTTTTGGGATTACACCATCACTTTCAATTGGTATCAAAGCTAAGGTTGCAAAAATTCTTAAAAAGTAGTTGCATAAAGGACAAATAACAAACCTAGGTGTGTCCCCATTTTGTGAGAATCAATCCTCCACAAGGCCTATAATGTTTAGTGGTGTAAATTACACCTCTTGAAAACAAAGAATGAGTGTTTTTATTGAAAGTAGTGGTGTAGTCCCAAGAGGGAGGTGAATTGGATATTTTAAAATCTTATCATGTGGAAGGTTGATTTACTTATTTATCATGTTCCCTAGCTATTTCAATCACCAATGAAAACTAAGTAGTGAACAACTATACCAATGAACAATCCTAAATATAAAATCAAATTACAAGATGTACTATTTTTCCAACAAATCTATTGACCTTATAGGTCATATCTCGTTTTGATTATGACAAATACTTTGGTATTTAGTGAATGGTGAGTTTTTGTGCAGGATAAATTGGAAGTATCATTTGGTGCACGCACAGTGACTTGAAGAATAAAGACCCTAAACATTCATTTATTGTAATTTAATTACATTTAATTTGGGGTTTGTAATATTTAAGTAGGAAAGATCTGTAATTATTGAAGCATTGCATGCATGATAGGGAATAAGCTCAAAGGCCTTAGACTGACCATAGGACCCAATATATTGCATGAGAAAGCCCCCATATATCTTAGATGTAATATCCAAATTAGTAGTGGTAACTTCAAAAGAAGGTTAAAAATCAAATGCACAAATTTCATGTGTTTGGTTGACCAAACCTGAACACACTAAGAACATTCAGTCGACCGAACCTCCCTAGGGTCAAAAAGTTGACCACTTGGTCGACCGTCCTTAAAATGAACTACAATGCCTGGTCGACCAAACTGGCACGTGGGAAATCCCAATGCCCTTGTCGACTGAACTTGTAGTAGAAAAATGGCCTGGTTGACCAAACTTTCAACTTCGATCAATTGAACTTGGCCCGGTCGATCGAACCTTAGAGGTTTTGAAATTGCCTCAAGTCTGGTCGACTGAACCTACAATTCAAAAATGCCTCGGTCAATTGAACTTGGCAATTGGGTTGATCGAACCACAATTACGGTCGACCGACCCTCTCGGGTTGTCTAATTTTTACCGAGTTTAAACTGGATTATTTTTAATTAAACTCATTTAATCTTTTTTATAAAATACCCAGCGTATCCCTAACAACTATAATTCTTCCCAACTCTACAAATACATCCTCACTTGCAAAATTAACAGATGATTTGGGTTTTGAGATTAGCCAAATCATTTATACTTCCATATTTTTCATACTCATTGCCAAAATCTCATCTCCTATACTCATATAGCCTTTTATTTTGAGTGAGATTGTTTTTACATATCCATTATACAAGCTCAAACTTTTTCTCATTTATATTTGCTTGTGTATTGATTTTTTGAGAGTTGCTTAAGATTTTTTCCATAATATTTCACTCATAAATATTTGATTGGGAAAAATCCTTACTTGGCTTAAGATCTTTCATCCTCATTGCAAGATTCATAAGCTTGCCTTGTACTTTGACAAAAATATTTTAGCAAGCTTAAAACCCTATTATCCTTTGTGCTTTACATTTAAAAGACATTATTATGATATTTGGTTAGGGTTATAAAGTGCTTTTGATTAATCACATTACGAGCACATTATCTTGATATCAAAAGTCTTACTTTCACATATGCACTTTGACATACATACTATTCAGAGTTAACACATTAGTTAACAAAATCTCACTTGAGCTTAATATCCTATCATATGTGAGTGCATTATTTGGTTGAGCATACTGGTACATATCTGCTTAGTGTAAGAAGCATATATTTTTGTACACAAAGTTTATTATTTGTTGTATTCCAGGCATGGGCCTGAAGAGGGAGACTAGCCCTGTTGAATAGTCTCGGATTGGCTTAGACCTAGTTAGGAAAGTTAGGTGCACCATCCTGGTAAGCTGTAGTTGTAGGTTGAGGTTAGCCCCGTTAATTGAACTGCTTGTATACTGTGCTGCTCCACCCTTGAAATGAGCCTTTAATGGAATCCTCTTGCTTGTGAGCATAAGGCAGGGTTGTAGGCAATATTGGCCAAACCCCGATATCATATTTAGTGTTAGTTTTATTTTTAGCAATTTACTTTCTGCACCTGTATGTTTATGTTTATTGTTTGAATATTTGATTGAGTTTGTGATTACATAGAAAGACCCTAGGTTTTTGTAATATTGTTGCTGGTTGATTGACATAGGGGATTAATTTTTAAATACCCAATTCACCCCTCATCTTTGAAATACACCAATTCCAATAATTGGTATCATAACCTTGTTGCATTGAATTAATCGTTTTTGCTAAAGATCGAGATGGCTCAAATTGGTGTATCCCCATTCGGCGAGGGACAGTCACCTTCTAGGCCTCCTATATTTTTTGGTGTCGATTACATCACTTGGAAAATTAGAATGAGCGTATTCATAAAATCAATGGATTGGATGGTTTAGCAGGTGATTGGTAATGGAATTCGTATACCCTTGGATGAAAATGATATTAGGTTAATGCATGCGAATTCATGTGCCATGGACATGTTATATCTTGCATTAGATACTAATATTTTTCATAAGATTATGGCATGTAGAAAAGCGTAGGAGAGACCCAGGAAAAGGAGATTGCCACTCCAAATGCTCCAAGCCTAAATGATCAGGGAGTGGCTAATCATGAGCAGGTTGCATTAGTAAATGATGAGGTATATGAATCTTACCCTACCTCATTTACTGATTCGTGTAATGAAGCATGTGATGATTCTTATGTTGAATCTTGTGATATATCATATGTTGAATCATCAGTTGCCTCTAATGACCGCTTTGACAATAATGCATGTACTAATTCATGTGTTGTTTACTGTGATGATTCCTGTGCCAAAACATGTGGTAAACTATATGATGAATCATCTATTGTTTTTGATAATAATACCATTTATGATGTATGCATTGATTTATTTGAGCATTACTATGATATATCTGATGTTGAATTATGGATTAAATCTAATGATGATGGCATGCCCTTTAAAAAAGAACTAGAATGTACTTTATTGAAAATGAATAAGCTTCTAGCTAGGGTGTCTAAAAAAAATGAAAATAAAATATTGGAAAAACAATTAAGAGATTTGAAAAATTATCATGCCATCTTAGAAAAGAAAAGGATTGTGAAGGTATTGAAAATCATCTGTTTAGAAAGAAAGATTGAAGATAATTTTGAAATGATTTTAAAATCCAAAGATGGGAAGTATAATTCAAACAAACCATTAAGAGTTAAAAAGAAAAAAAATTTCAAAAAGGATTCATCCTTCAAATCCCATAAGCATCCTTTTGCATCATCAAGCAAAAAAGAGTTTAAATAAGCATAATCATTCACGTATATTCAAAATATGCTTATTTCATGAAAGAAAAGGGCACGTGTGGTTTAACTATCTATTTAGAAGTGCTAGAGGCTTAGAAAAGGAAATGAAATGGATAATTAGCAAGGCAAACCCTGTAGGACCTAAGAAAAAATGGATTTAAATTATAATTATTAAATTAGTTATTTTTCTCCTTAGACCCTAGGATTAGATTTAGGGGTTGGTAATGACTGATGGCTTAGGAAGTGGTTAAGATTAGAAATCCTATAAATAGATCTCACTCTAATTGGAAAGTCATTTGTCATTCCCTTAAAGCCAGAATTAGGTCAAAATAAGGTGAAAATTGAAGTGTTGACTGATTTTGGACGACCATCCTTGAATGACCTGACATTTTCGGTCGATCGTGTGGTTGACTTTGACCCTTCGGTTGACCAACCACTTTTAACTATATAACTTTGGTCAACTGAACACCCTTCGGTCCACCCCTTGGTCAACCAAACTCAAAACCAATCCTTGGAAATTGAAACATCACATCAGGTTTTGGTCGACCACCCTTAGCTCCGGTCGACCGAACATACACAGATTATGAAGAATTTGAAGCGTCGGTTAACTGAAGTTGCCCCTGGTTGATTGAGCCTCACGAGTCTATATATATGAGCCATGTGAAGAAGCTTAATTTCACCTAAAAAATAAGAGCTTTTCCTCTGTTTCCTCAGCCCTTCCCTTAGATCTTCACTCCAGCAACAAAAATCCTTCCACCATCCTCCATGACCAAGCCAGATATGCGTGTTGATGCCCAGGACGTAGCCTACATTCAGTACAATTGGTTTCTTTTGGAGCAGACTAGGATTAGATACATGAGGGAGTTCCACCCCAAAGAGGTCATAATTGGTAAGGTGCTTGATCTTCCATTTATGCAACAACATTTCAACAATATCATGGATATGTTTAGATTTCAGGGGTGGGAGTCATTCATTACATATCAGCCCAGTAGGCACTATCCCACTTTTGTTAGATTATTTTATGCCAATTTAGGAAATGATGAGGGCAAATATTATTCCCGGGTTTTGGAAACTGACATCAGATTTGATGCTGAGTATTTGTCTGATGTTCTTGACATTGGGCGGGAAGACTTTGAGTGCCCGGATTCGGTGACCTCTTGGATAAATGAACAGGAGTTTTCCATTGGGACGTTTACAAATTTAGTTGTGTCTGACCCACTTGCAAACCACAATCATCCTCCAAACTATAGGTCCTTCACTTTAGAGGCCAAGGTCGTCCACCATCTGATTATGTACAATATTCTGCCTAAGGTAGGATCTCAAGTGCATGTTTCCTTTTTAGAATGCTTTATCATGTGGTGTCTATTCGATAGAAAGAAACTTGACTTGCCCATTTTGATGATAAGATGGATGATGGCCAAGACTATCGGGCATAGGATCATCATGCCTTCTGAGGGGTTCTTGAACAAGCTATTCTTGAGGGTGGAAGTAACCCGATCGAACCTTGCAATGCTAAGGAGGAGGAGAAGCACATACTTATTCTCATAAGTTACAATGAGGTTGAAGGGGTATGAGTTGGTTGGCAACATGTGGTTGCCCTCGAGTGCTAGGGGACCGGGAGATCAGAAGGAGGTCCCACAGGAGATGCCACCACAACCTACTCAGCCATCAAATGCTGACTTGATGGCAGCCTTCACGGGATTTGATGATTATTTTGGTTAGTTTAGAGACTCTCAGTATCAAATTACTCAGTCCATACTAGAAGATATCAGGGGACTGAGGGATATGGCCTTGTCATCTCATGCACAGTACACTGCTCTTCAATGGGCTGAGTGAATGTATCCATGAGTTGCACGATGCTAGATATCAGGAGCAGATAGACTTTGCCCCAGATAGAGGAGATGATTTTGATGATGGGGATGGCGTATAGACACTGAGAGTGCTTCCTGTAGAAACTAAGCTTATTATTGTTATTATCATTATCTGGTCTGTATCTATAAACAACTTACATTGCTCGTGTTTATTTTTTATTTTTTATTTAACTGACTACACTACACTCTCACCCACTATCCATTTTTTTTTTTTTCTGCTGATAGTTGGGTCATTTGCAGTTATTTACATTTATCGGTAGTTATTGTTTGAGGGGGAGCATTAGTCCTTTATAACTGGTGTATTAAAATGCTCCCATGATCACGTTAATATATATATATATATATATATATTAACGTGATCATGGGAGCATTTTAATACACCAATCTGGTTACTATTCCTTGTTCTTTTCCATATATATTCTTTGATGGATGACATATTTACATGGATTGTTGACTGCTACCTAATTGCATGCTTAGTTTAGAATGCATCCTGCATGGTGAATGCAGTGGATGTGAATTGCGTGCTAATAGATGATTATAGGTTCTCACATGCTTTAACTGAGTTATAAAATTCTTGTTTGAACTTCTCAGGTATATGTTTTTATGGGAAAATGTTCAATTTACAGACAGCATGCTGCCAAAATTTTGAAAAACTTTTTCCCAAAATAAGAACAAGTACTATGATGATTCTGATTGTATGTGTGCCATATATAAAATTGATAGAGTGCACAAACTTAGGGGGAGCTTCTTGTTCTATAAATATATGACTTTGACGTGTTTAAATCTATCTTTGCTTTATTCTTTGTGAGTTTGTTTGTATGGTGCAACACATGACTATCATATCTCTTGCATGTTGAGAATTACATTTATGTCTTATGTTCTGATTCACACTGGTCTATTTGAGTTGTTAGTTGTGGATAACTTGTTAATTTGAACTCAATCAGGTTATTTTCATACAGATATTTTTAGGAAATGGTTTATTTTTCAAACGACATGCCGCTGAATTTTCTAAAAATCTTCCCAATCATACCTTGTATTCAAATGATTCATACTCAATGAATTTCCTAATTATTTTATATTTATTATGACCCTTTTTTCTATTGCCAAAAGGGGGAGAAGTTAGGCAAAATTAGGAACCTTAGGAAATGTGTTTGAATTTTTAAAATCTTTAATTTTTTCTTATGCATAATTTCAAGAGGAGCCCTTCTTGTCTATACCCACTTTTGCATAAGGTATTTGTCATCATAAAAAGGGGAGATATTGTTGACCTTATTGGTCATATCCCATTTTGATTATGACAAATACTTTAGTATTTAAAGAATGGTGAGTTTGTGTGCGGGATAAATTGGAAGTGTCATTTGGTGCACACATAGTGACTTGAAGAATAAAGACCCTAATTAGGCATTTATTGTAATTTAATTACATTTAATTTGGGGTCTGTAATATTTAAGTTGGAAAGGTCTATAATAATTGATGCATTGCATGCATGATAGGGAATAAGCTCAAAGACCTTAGACTGGCCATAGGACCCAATATATTGCATGAAAAAGCCCCCATATATCTTAGATGTAAGATCCAAATTAATAGGGGTAACTTCAAAAGATGGTTAGAAATCAAATGCACAAATTTCACGTGTTTGGTCGATTGAACTTGAACACACTGAGAACCTTCAGTCGACCGAACCTCCCTAGGGTCAAAAAGTTGACCACTTGGTCGACCGTCCTTAAAATGAACTGCAATGCCCTGGTCGACCGAACTGACACGTGGGAAATCCCAACGCCCTGGTCGACCGAACTTGTCGTAGAAAAATGGCCTGGTCAACCGAACATTCAACTTTGGTCAATCAAACTTAGCCCGGTTGACCGAACCTTAGAGGTTCTGAAACCGCCTCAAGTCTGGTGGACCAAACCTACAATTCAAAAATGCCTTAGTTGACCAAACCTAGCAATTGGGTCAACCAAACCTCAATTATGGTCGACCAACCCTCTCGGGTTGTCTAATTTTTATCGAGTTTAAACTGGGTTATTTTTAATTAAACTCACTTAATCTTTTTCCAAAATACTCAGCAAATGCCCAACGACTATAATTCTTCCCAACTCTATAAATACATTCTCATTTGCAAAACTAACTAATGATTAGGGTTTTGAGATTAGCCAAATTCCTCTGAAAATCTTTTTGGCCAAAATCATTTATACTTCCATATTTTTCATACTCATTGCCAAAATATCTTCTCCTATACTCATTTTGCCTTTTATTTTGAGTGAGATTGTTTTTACATATCCATTATACAAGCTCAAATTCTCTCTCATTTATATTTGCTTGTGTATTGATTTTTAGAGAGTCGTTTAAGATTTTTCCCATAATATTTCATTCATAAATATTGATTGGGAAAAATCCTTACTTGGCTTAAGATCTTGCATCCTCATTGCAAGATTCACAAGCTTGCCTTGTACTTTGACAAAAATACTTTAGAAAGCTTAAACCCTATTATCTTTTGTGTCTTGCTCTCACATACGCACTTTGACATACATACTGTTGAGTGTTAACACATTAGTTAACAAAATTTCGCTTGAGCTTAATATCCTATCATATGTGAGTGCATTATTTGGCTGATCATATTGGTGCATATCTGCTTAGTGTAAGAAGCATATTTGTTTGTACACAAAGTTTATTATTTGTTGTATTCTAGGCATGGGCTTGAAGAGGGAGACTAGCCTTGTTGAATAGTCTTGGTTTGGCTTAGACCTGGTTAGAAAAGTTAGGTGCACCATCCTGGTAAGGTGTAGTTTTAGGTTGAGGTCAGCCCGTTAATTAACTTGGTTGTATATGGTGCCGCTCCACCCTTGAAGTGAACCTTTAGTGGAATCCTCTTGCTTGTGAGCTTAAGGCATAGACGTAGGCAGTATTAGTCGAACCCCGATATCATATCTAGTGTTAGTTTTATTTTCAACAAGTTACTTTCTACACCTGTATGTTTATGTTTATTGTTTGAATATTTGATTGGGTTTATGATTACATAGAAAGACCCTAGGTTTGTGTAATACTACTGTTGGTTGATTGACCTAGGGGATTAATTTTTAATTACCCAATTCACCCCCCTCTTGGGAATACACCAATTCCAACAAAATCAATATTGGTAACAATGATATTTAACCAATCAAATATTCTTCTTGTATTTGAATAAGTAGTCAATCAATATTAAACAATATCAGTAGATTAAGTCTCTGAATTTTCATCTTGCAACAACGTTTTATCTCAATATGTATTTAAATCATCCAAAACATCCACAAATCTATCTAAGCATTCATACCAATCCCAAATAAATAAATCTTTTAAACATATGAATATCAAGTTATATGTGTGAGAAATTAAAAAGATAAGGGAATGAAGAACACCAATATTTTTTGCAAGATTCGGCAGCTTGCCTATGTCTTTTCCTTAAGCAACCCGCTTTGAGGATTTCATTTACTCTCACCATTTAATAGGTGAAGTTCCCTCTGTCTTATCAATAGGAGCAAGAGCACCCTCTTGCTTGTTCGATTTTATCCCTGAAAAAAGTTCAAAAATAATACAGTAGCAGATTTTCATACAAGATAAAACTCTCTCAGAAGAGCATATTTGTACAAGTATAAATCACAAATAAACTCTCAAAAATAAGATGTATTAAAGCTCAAGAGAAATCTAGGTTTTCTAGACTATGATATTTGAAAACGAAGAGCAAAAACCAGAATTTGATTTTCAGTAGTGAGGAACAACGCACAACAGCTATTAGGGTTGAAATCAATGAATAATTTGGGTGATTTTGATGCCCTAATATGAATAGAATTACCCTTAAATAGGTGGGGCTTTTAAATTTGACCGTTTGCCCAAAGTTTGGAAACAATATATTTTGAAAACGATAAGAAATCGCGATGTTTATAACTTAAGTCGCGAAACTTCGGTCGCCCGAACTTATGCCTCGGTCGCCAGAGCACTTTGGTCACTTGAGCCTTGACTTTGGTTGCCCGAACCTATTCGGTCGACTAAACATTTAGTCCAATCACCCAAACCAACATTGTCTTGGCTTTTCTCAATGGCAGTACACCTTCGGTTGGCTGAATTCATTGTCCGGTTGCCCAAACTCATTGTTGCCAAAACAGTTTGTTAAGTTTCTTATTAAATTCAATGTTCTTTATTTCAAAAATCATTTGTATTCTATTTGAAAAGATATTTAAACTTTGAAAAGATATTTTTTGAGTTTTAGAAATAGGTCTCCAAGTCCAATTTATCCTATGAGCTTCATTAACACACTTAATATTGAGAATTACTAATACATTAAACATAAAATAAAAATTAAGCCCTTGTGTCTTGAAGATTTAACTTCATCCAAGCTTTAGTCAATCTTCATGACTTTTAAGCTTTAAGTATGAGCCATTTGTGCTTTTAATATCTAATACGTATAAATTCACTTGAAGCACAATTAGATTCCTTAGTTTGTCATAATCAAAATCGAGATTAAGCCTTATTAGGCCAACATTTATTCAAAGAATGGATTGGAGAGCTTGGAGAGTAATTGTCCAAGAGAATTTTATGCCAATGAAAATTTTTAATAATAATGAAATTCCCAAACTAAATAATGAGATGAATGAAAATGACATTTGTGAGGAATGGTATAATCCCAAGAGAAGGGGGGGGGGGGGGAATTGGAATTTAAAACTTTTTTGGAATATTTAACCGATTCACTAAACAATATCCCAATCAAAATTTAAATTCATGTATGTAAAACAATCACAACAATATAAATCGTGTGGAAATAAACGAGATAAGGGATAAAGAGAAAAACACAAAGATTTTAATGAGGTTCGACTATCCTTGCCTACGTCCTCGCCTTGAGCTAATCACTCAAGGATTCCACTAAATCGCTCCGTTTATTGGGCGAAGCAAACTGTTACACACTCCTTCAATTAGTATGGAGCCCTCCTCTTCAAGCGATACCCCATGCTTGGTACGGTTCACAATCCGAACCATATTCCCTCCTTACAGGCGGAGATGCCTCTTTGAGCAATGTACCCTTGCTCAGTATAGATCACACCGTAAACCACTCCTTCTAGGCCGAGCCACCTCTCCAAGTGATGTACCCTCACTTGATCACGGTTCACAACCCAAACCGCGAAGAGCTTGTTATGAAAACAGCTTTTAGTACAATGAAATACTATTCACAAGAGTTGATTTGTACAAATGAAAAACTATATGCACTCTCAAATGATTTTAAAAATGAAGCTCGATAGAGTATATACTTTACCTCTCAAAAATATTTTTCAAGTAAAAGTGAGAGTATGGAAAAATATTTCAAAATTGATCTTTGTGAAATCAAATAAGAGAAGCATTTCAAGCAAGTATATATATGAAATGAATATATGCTCAAAGCTCTCTTGAATAATCCAAAAGATTTTCTCCCAAAAATATATTCAAAGATAAGAATAGGAGAAATTAGGGTTTTCTTCCAAAATGATTGACCTTTGAGAAATCAAAAGCTAGAAGACTTTCAAGAAATATATATATATATATATATATATATGTATATATATGAGTTTAGATATATGCTCTAGCCTTTTGAATAACTCAAAATATTTTCTCCAAAAATATTTTCAAAAGAAAGTAGGAGAAAAATGAATTTGATCTTTGAAATAGAGTATAAAATGTGAGAAAGAATCAAAGAATAATCAAGTATAATTTCAATATATTTCTCTAACATTTTCAAAGTGATTGGGCAAGGTTTATATAGGAAAATTTGAAATATGGCCGTTATATGACCGTTGGATATAATAATAATAATAATAATAATAATAGTAATAATAATAATAATAATAATAATAATAATAATAATAATAATATTTCAAAATTTTCTAACCGTTGGGGCTAAAAAATGCTTGAACTTGAGAGGTTTGGTCGATTGGCCCTAGGGCAATTTCCTTTTTCACGAGGAAAGGTCTGTCGAAACATCCTTCAAATGAAGGGCAATCGACTAGGCCTTAGAGGCCAGTCAACTAAGGCCCTTTATAATTGGCCCAAGCCTTCAGTTCGGTTGACTGGGATAAACCATTTGATTGACTGGCCCTTTATAAAAACACATTTTTGGCCATAGGCACAATCCGATCGACTGGGCTTTACAACCGATCGGCTAAGCCTTAACAAAGATGAGTTTTTGGCTTGTTTTTGATTTGAAAATCTTTTCAAACCTTTTGGTTAAAGTTTAACTTTGAGCATTCCTAAGGTCAATCTATGGTCAATGTTGATCTTCAATTAAATCATATGAAATACATGCACTATTGACAACCTAGTTACTATTTCAATTGAAAAATAAACAAGTCTTCAAGATTTTGCCCTTCTGATGATCATGGAATACGTACGCCAATAGATGTGAGCTTTAATTACTTCTTTGGCTTCCATTTTGCATCTGTCATTTTGTGCTTTATTAAAATTTAACCTGTTCATACACTAAGCACACAAATGAGATGATGTGCTTTGTGATAATCAAAACGGGATAGGACTCAAAAAGTCAACAATCTCCCCTTTTTTGATGATGACAAACACATGAGCAAAATTGGGTTGGCCTAAAAAGGCTCCCCCTAACAATATGCATAATTTCAAAAAACATATTCAATATAATTCATGCATATTCAATCATGAAGACTTCTGAATTTTTAAGTTGAGCATTTAAGTTCAGTTTGGTTCAATGTGCATTATGTGTTGAAGCTGATTTTGAAAAAAGATTTAGTTAAATACATTCAAAGTCATATGATACATAAAATATATTACAATTTTACAATAGGTATTGTGTTTATCATTTTCCAAATGTGAATAACAAAAGGATAGGAGGATACCAATTGTAAAAGAATAATTTTGCTCCAACACATCTCTCCTCTTTGTCATCAGGAAAAGGGCTAAAAACATCTCCCTTTCTCAAGAGGATTAATTTAAACAATTAGAGCCCTTAGGGATTATGCTTGCTGAAAAAGAAACTTGAACACAAAGATCAAGCAAGCTAATATTTTTCTAGTAAATATTTAAGAAAAGAACATTTCACATTTTTAGACCAGAACAAAGCAACCATATAGATCCTAAAAATTAGAAACTTTAGTGCAAGATCATATGGCCAAATTTGGAACAATAGTTCCACCTAAGATGTACTGGGAGCCAAAAAAAAAAAAAAAATTATATTTAAACATGCATTCCACAGTAAGTAGTTAACATAAGTCAAATCCTAAAGGTGGGTGAGCATAACAAGATGGAATTTTAATTTCAAAAGCTCGCCCTTTCAATCATAATGCAAGCTTAGGTGCAAAATAAAATCGCTTATACTAATACCAAATATGAGAATTCATTTACGTTTTAAACTATATAAACAGCAATTTGATTCTATTTAACAATTTTACTGGATAATTGTTAAGCCATTTGTATCCAACTAGTAAAGATTATTTTTATTGAACACACATGCACAAGAAATTGCTAACATTAAGACATATGCAATGTTCGTATACCCCAAGAACAATCCGTATCAATTTAAATTCAATAAAAATAGGATATGATGTTCAAGGTATTCGAAAGATCCTTAGGACTCAAAAACAAAAACAATAAGCATATTAATTATTTGAATCCATAAGGTAGTTAGATTAAAGCTCACGCTCTCCTATTTGATCTTATGCAAAGAATTTATAAAAGGCATACATAATGTCTATTAGGGATGACGTTCAATATTCATTTGTCATTCACTTATCTCTAAAAAAAATTTTAGCATATGTATTCATTTAGAACTCATATTGGGTAGTATGCTGTTTGTAAATAGATCATTTTTCCTTAAGAGCATGCACACAAAACCCTGGTTGTTTCAACATCATGCAACTCACAAATCTATATGAATCCAAGCATGCAATCTAGTAGCTCAATAACAGTTCATGTCAAAATATAAGCCATCCATAAGATAATATAAACATTTAGAAGAAATGGATAGTAAGTGTTTAGTGCATTGTTCTCAAACCATAAAAAAGATAAGATAATGATGTTTTATGATACAGACCAAATATAAAAGTGTTCAAGAGCCCAAAAATTTTAAAATTGATCAATAGCTGAAAATGAACACTGGTAGCTGCTGCCTCTCTGATGTGTAGCCTAGGCCTCTCCATCGTGCCCTCTATCAGATGATATCGCCTCATCGCCGCTCATGTCGATTGGATGCCTCCTTGTCTAATTGTCAATGTCATCCAGGTCATTGATGCAGTCACTTATCACAGTGAAGTTTACTTTCACGATATTCTCCAATTCAATGTAATTATTCTAAATATCAATGAACCCATTTTGAAGAAATTGCAAGCTCCTTGACTTCTCTCTGCATAGAGGTGAGGCGAGCATCTGTGGACTCCATGAATTTGGTTGTAGATTCCCTAAACTCATTAAAAGACGTTGCAAAACTTTCAATGGCTGCCATAATCTCAGCATTCGACTGTTGTGCAGGCTGGTCCTATGGAGCATCTGGCTAATCTCTCCTATGGGCTGGGGCTTGTGCTAACCATATATTTCCCACCAACTTGTACCCCATCTATTTTACTACAACGGAGGAGAAGATGTCTGTGTTTTTCCTTTTCACCAGCAATGATTGCCCCTCCTTTGTGACTTCTAATCTCACAAAGACCCTATTTAGTATGCCCCCATATGACATAATTATCCCGTGCCTAGTGGTTTTCATGAACATCCACTTAACGATAAGGCTGGGGAGGTCTACCTTCTTCCCAATGATGAGGAACCACATGATAGAGTAGTCCAGGTAAGATATATAAACCCTAGACCGACTTTTGGGTAGGATATTGTAGGAAATCAAATGCTGTATGATTTTGGCCTCTAGGGTGAAGGAATTGTAGGCCGGGGTATGGTTAAGGTTCACTACTGGATGTTCTTGGACTCGGTTAACAAAGGCTTCAACAGTGAATCCTTGCTCATTTATCCATGTAGTCCCGGGGTCATGACAGTCAAAATCTCCTCTTTAAATCTCAAAAAGTCTATACAAGGAGCTAGGCATCAAACCTTAAAGGTTCCTCTAGGACCCTAGAGTAATACCCATGGTCATCGTGTCCTAGGTTAGAGTAGAATAATCTCACTAGGGTCGAGTACACACCCTTGGGCTAAAAACCTATAAACGGGTACCACCCCTGGAACCTAAACATATCCATTTGTGTGCTTTTTGAGTCAAATCCCTGGTTTTGATAATGACAAACCACAAGTTACTTATGCGTGTATTTAGTGAATAGGTTATAATTCAACATACACATAAGGGGAGTGAAAATGGAAGCCAACAGGAACTTAAAGCTCACATCAATTAGCGCATTCCATGGAGAAGGGAAGAGAAAAAGAAGAAGTAGACATTTATTTTTATTATAAATGCATTTAGTATTTAAGTTTTGGTATGTAATAATGCATGACATGCATGATGTGGATGATTAGCTCAGACAACCATAGATTGATCGTAAGGAACCGATCAATGGTCATAGATAGACCTTAGGGACTAGCACTACTCTTTTCTTAAAAAACTAATTTGATCGAACCTCTCAGATTGGCCAAATTTTTACTACAGTTAAATAGGGTTATTTTTCATTAAACATTTTAAAAAAAAACCCTTGTATCGCCAACAGTCATATTTTCACCCAAGTCTATATATACCCCCTTATAACTCAAAATTAGCAAGATGATTAGTTAGAAAATCCTCTAAAATTTTTATATCATATTTTCATCTTCCTAAGCTAATTTTTGATCCTCTCTTTACTATTACTTTGAAAAATCTTTCAAGAGAGCTTTGTTTTAAATCTCCTTTGGGAATTTTTTTTACAAATAAAAATCCTTTTTACTCTTATATCCTTTTTACTCTTCATATCTCATTTTTGAGAGTAAATCAAAGTTTTCTTCATATATATTTATATATTCATTCATATATATCTTTGGAGAAAACTTGTCTATTTGCTTGTGAATCTTGCACACATATTGTAAG
The DNA here is from genome assembly GCF_029873635.1 of Malania oleifera. Lineage (NCBI taxonomy): Eukaryota > Viridiplantae > Streptophyta > Magnoliopsida > Santalales > Ximeniaceae > Malania > Malania oleifera. Next base: position 56,207,339 of record NC_080423.1, on the reverse strand, counting down.
ACTTCAAAGACTCATATATTCTTCATTGCAAAATTATTTTTCGGTAAGAATCCTAGTTCCCCTAAGCTTTGTTTGAAAAACTAGTTTTGGGAAACTCTGGGCATATTGAAAAAAGTACCTTGAGCATATTTTTATTTTAATATCTTTGCTTGGAAGGTCTCTTACTCTATGTTAGTAAGAAAATTATTTTTCACACTCAGTAGTTGTTGAGAAATATTTTTGAGTGAAAAACACACATTCTCACATTGAGCTTACATTCATATCATATGTGAGGGCATTGAGCTTATTGTTGTACACATCTACTTAGTATAGAAGCATTATGTGTTGTATGGAAAATATTTTATTGTCTTTTTTGTTGTATTCCCAACGAGTTTTCAAAAAAGGGAGACTAGCCCTGTGAATAGTCCTGAATTGCTCAGAATCGGTTAGGAGAGCACCAGACTGGTTCAGACCCGGTTAGGAGAACTAGGTGCACCATCCTGGTAAGGTGTTGTAAAGGTTGGGGTCAGCCCTCTTAATTTGACCTAGGGTATTCCATTGCCCAGTAAGGGGAGGGAGGTTGTAAATGGTGTTGCTCCACCCACAAGTGAGCAACTAGTGGAATCCTCTTGCTTGTTAGCTTGAGGCAGGGATGTAGGCAGTATTGGTTGAACCACGATAATATTTCTTGCGCCTACTTTTAATTTTCGCAATTTAAATTTTAGCACTTGAATGTTTGTGTTTTATTATTGTGAATGATTGGGTAACTGTTGACCCTATGGGTCATACCCTATTTTAATGATAACAAATACTCAGGTGAGAATGTGTAATGAAGACCCTGGAGACTTTAATTTGTAATGTCAAATCAATGATTGTAATATGGGTCTGTAATAGTAACTAGGAATACGGTCTGTAATAATCTCTACATGTCATGCATGTAGGTTCTTGTAAGCTCAAAATGACCGTAGAATGACCATAGGGACCGAATGACTTTAGGGCACCCTTCGGTCGACCGACGCCAGGTTTTTGGGCGTACTTGAAAAGACCTTAGGTCCCTACCCAAATGCACAAAATAGTCCCCGTATCACATATATTATTAGGGGAAATAACTGAATTAAAAATTGGACTTAATTGCAAAAATTGAGAGAGGTCGGGCGACCGAACCCCAGGAGTTCAAAACTCATCAGGCGCCTGAACTGTTGAGAAGTCAATAGTTTGACCAGACCTTGGGTGACTGAACCTATTTTGACCTTATTGTCCTCGGGCACCCGAATCCCTCAAAAGGAACTCCTCACCAACTCGAGTTACCAAACCATATAGTTGAAATTAGACCCCGGGCAACCGAACATATGAGCTCGGGCTACTGAACCCTGGACCGGGCACCCAAAGTTACAAAGAAAACTTTCTGACTTTGATTCAGGCTGCCAAAACATGACACGGGCGACCGAACCTATTTATATCACTTTTATTCCTGTGTCTGTTCGGGCGACTGAACCTCGGTTCAGCCACCCGAACCTCGGCGGGTTAAAAATTATTTTACCTCAGTAAAACAAGGTTAAGTTGGGTTAATGAGCTTTTAACATTTTGAATCTTTTCTTATTATTTCCAACAAGTCCCCAGCGGTTATAATTTTTAACCTCCTATAAATATGAGTTCATTTGTGAGGATTAGCAATAGATTAGCACAAAATCATTAAGTTAAAATCCTCTTTATCACAAATACACTTTTTGTCCAAATACTCTCAATTTACTATTCCCTTGATAAATCTTGATATTGTGAGAGCATATTGGTTGTGCTAGTGTATATTAGGTAGTGCTAAAACTCCCATTTGCTTGTGTGATTGTTAATATTATTTTAAGGAGTTTGGTTTAGTTTGTCCCATAGATTTCTATATTATAAATCTTGTGTTGGGAAAAACTAACAAGCTTAGGGGTCTTTGCATTGTCATTGCAAGATTCCCTTAGCTTTGATTTTGTTGTGCAAAAACATTTTCTACAAGCTATAGTATTTTTTCAAACTACTCTTGTGCTCATTACATTGAAGGAAAATCTTTTGATTTAAGTTTGAATATTTGCAGCATCTTTGAAACACTGATCATTATTGAGATTTGATATATCCTATTTCAAAGAAATAGTTTGATTAGAACACTCTTAAGCATATTAGCTATCATATCTTGTTGAGTGTAACTTGCACAAAAATACACATCACTGAGCTTACATTTACCTACATTGTTGATGTGTGGTGATTGATTATACTGTGTGTAATTGGGTACATATCTGCTTTACATGAAAGTTTGATCACTGTACCAGTTGATTGTAATACTGTTGTATTTCTAGGCGTGGCCTGAAGAGGGAGACTAGCCCTTTGAAATAGTCTCGGATTGGCTTTGACTCGGTTAGGAAAGCTAGATACGCCATCTTGGTAAGGCATGTCGGTTGAGGTCAGCCCCTTTAATTGACATGGTTAAGGTTGAGGTCAGCCCTATGGTAATTGACCTGGTTGTAATCGGTACCGCTTCACCCGTTAAGTGAGCCGTTAGTGGAATCCTCGGGCTTGCGAGCTAGAAGCGGCGACGTAGGCATAGTTTCCTGAACCCCAATAACATATCATGTGTGCATTGTTTATATTTCTGCAATTTACATTTCGCACGTGTATGTTATAGTGTGAATGTCGTGTATGATTTAATTTCCGTGTTATATTTATCTGCACATATTGGAACTGCATAGATAGACCCTAGGTTTTGAATGTACTGTTGCTAAACTAGTTTAACTTAGGAGAAAAAGTTTTAAATTTCAATTCACCCCCCCCCTCTTGGGAATACACCAAAGCTAAAAATTGGTGTCAGAGCCTCATAGCATTGAATTAAACGTTTTTACTAAAAGATCGAGATAGCTCACACTGGTGTATCCCCATTCGGTGAGGGACAGTCACTTTCCAGTCCTCCATTATTTTGTGGTGTTGATTACACCACCTGGAAAATTAGAATGACCATATTTTTGAAATCTATGGACTGGAGGGTCTAGCTTGTGATTGCTACAGGAAGATGTGCACATATAAATGAAAATAATTTTATTATGATTAATTCTAATGCCATGGAGATATTGTATTGTGCTTTAGAGACTAACATTTTTGTTGAGATTGTGGCATGTAGTAGTGCACAGGATATTTGGGATAAACTCGAAAGGAAATATGGAGAGTCCCAGGAGAATGAGACCACCACTCAGGAAGTAGTGAATAATAAGGCAATTGCATTAACAGCCGGTGAGGTATATGTTCCTATCTTAGCCTCCGTAGATGATTCTATTGCTGAATGCTATGATGTATCTAATGCTGAATCATCTGTTGAATATTGTGGTAGTTATGTTATTGATGCACTTGATGATTCTCATGTTGAATACTGTAATATATCATCTGATTGCCTTAGTGATAATTGTGCTATTAGCTCATGCAATATTCCATGTGATGCATGTTATGATGACTCTTGTGCCAAATCCCGTGATATATTGTATGATGAGTCATCTATTGGTTCTGATGATAATACTGTGTGCATTGATTCATATGAATGTTATAGTGATAAATTTTATGATGAATCATGTATTAAATCTTACAATGAAAGCATGCCCTCATATATAACACTAGAAAATGAATCATTTAAAATGCATAAGATTCTAGTCGGGATGTCTAAGAAGAAAACCTTTTTGAAAAATGAGAGTAATAGGTTGGAAAATCAATTAGGAAAATTAAAAGAGTATCATGCCATCCTTAAAAAGAAAAAGGTTAAGAAAATCTTGAAAATCATCTGCTTAGAGAAAGAGATAAATGATTATTCTAGAGCTACACTCAAAGTGATAAATGAGAAGAATAATCATGATAAATCCTTAAAGATTAAAAGGAAAATTCTTTTCAAAAAGGATTTAGGATTATCATATAATTCCCACTATCATGCCTCAACAAGCAATCATAAGAATTGTAAGAATATCCTTTCACGTATTTATAAAACCTGCTTACATTATAAAAGAAAAGGGCACAACCGATTTATTTTCTCATCCAGAAGTGCCAGAGGGGTTGAAAAAGAAATGATGTGGGTAATCATGAAAGCAAACCTTGTAGGGTCTAAGGAAGATCATATTCTAATAGAAATTATATAAATATTTTAATCTTTCCTTAGGTCCTAGGTTTAAGGGGGTTGTGATGACTATAGGTTTGGGAAGCGGCTTAGGTTTAAAATGTAGAAGCTTTGTATACACATGCACTTCCAAATGGACATGGCATCTATACCTAGTACTTAATTCTAAATGCTTAACCCATGCTAACATGAAAATCACAAAGTTAAGCAATTGTTGTCCATTGTACAAAATTGAGTGTTATTATTCTATCTTATATCATATGTCACTATACCCTAAACTCACTTTTGAATATGAAAAGCCTAAATAAAAATCAAGTCATCACTCTAGGCTTAAAGCACTGTTAATCATAAATGACAAATATATATTGAGTGCTCATAAACTATTCTGTTTGGACATATCCACTTCCATGAAAATATTTTGAATCATGTCCACTCATAATATATACTCTTCTGAACTCAACAATAATTTTATTGTTAAGAGTATTTAAATAATCTTCACAAGCTCTTAAACTTTAAATCATATCATTTGGAGCTTTATATACTTAGAGATGAGTTGAATGACAAAATTGATTGCTTAGGTCTCAATCTAGATGAATGCATAAAATTCAAGTAGACCTATGCATGTGCATTTTTATATTGCATGCCATTTGAACTTGTGCCTCTCTCACATATTGAAATATTATAAGAAAAGGTGCAGGCATGGGCTTATCACACCTAAACGAATATACGTTGTGAATTCTTGGTCAAATAAGCCTAAAGCATTCATGCCGAGATTAAACCATTGAAATTCTTATAACCCTTGGCTAAAGAAATTAGAAATTGAAAATGGCATAAAATGAGTAGAATACAGAACTGAGGGGGAGCTTTTATTCTTCATATATATAAATTTGAATGCTCTCATATTCTTATATCGCTTATGCCTTTATGCATATATGTGTACAGCATTGCCGCACTATCCATGAGTTAATAAATGATTAAAATGTCTTTGATGGATAGTTTATGTCTTTTCCTAGCACGAATTTCTATTGAGCTATATTGAATATCTTGTGTTGATTATACTACTGGAATGCAAGTTTAGTCTACAATGCCTCCTGCATGGCGGATGCAGTGATATATTTTGCATGCTAGTTGTGGATATTAGGTTGTTGCTTGCTTTATATGTTTTATCTGTTGAAAACAACCCATTATCAGATACAAATTTTCTTTTTTTTTTTGGAAAATTACAAACGGAATTCTGCCGAAATTTCGATAGATTTTTTACAAAATAAAACTTTGTACAAAGATGATTATGATAATAAAAATGTTAAAATATTTTTGAAAGGATGAGTGAAAATCAATTGAATATTAAACTTCATCCTCACATAATCATCCAATGATTAGGGGAGCTCAGCTCCATCCCTATAGGAAGCGCATAAATGATCCATATGCATCATACTTTGAATTTTAAATATTGAGGCTCTTCTAAGAATCTTGAACATCATATCCAGCTCTTAAAGCTATATATTTAGATATGGATTGTTCTCGGTTACATGCTTTATTTCATGCCTTCATATATATTCTTAGATGCGTTTTGAAGATTCTAGGGAGACTATACTGGTTGCTGTGTTTGAAATAAATTAGCTAATATCCAGTATAGTTATGTTAAAGGGTCAAAATGGATGGCTTATACTACTGAGCATAATGAAATTAATCTTTGATTAGTGTAAGTAATTAAAGAATCTAAGCACATATTCAAATTGATAGGGGGAGCATCTAGAATTAAATTACTACCCTGTTTTGCTTACCCATATGTTTAGCTTAGATCTTGAATGAATTCATTGTGGCATGTACTTAAATGAAAATTTTTTATTGAAAATCATAATCTGAAGCATGTTTATATTGCCACACTTGTTTGTGTTTGCCATATGATCCTTGTTTTGAATTTTCTATATTCTTAGGATTTACATGGTTGTATTTTTCTAGTCATATTTTATTCTATGCTCAAATGCCTACCAGAAAAATTGTGCTTGCTTGCATGATCTTTATATTTCTTTGGGCAAGAAACCCCCAATACTTTAAGCTAACATCATAAGGGGGATATATATTTTATATATATATATATATATATATACATATATTTTTTAATTGCATAACTGGTACAACAACTTCACATAAAAATGCATACGAACTAGTTAGTCTATTTTATGCTCAAACCTTCTTTTTGGTATTATATGCTGTGTGCTTTTAACTCAAAATTTTCACGAGTCTTATGATATGATTTAAATTGCAATGTTTTGTGTATATTTCTAGTCTAATCATGTTTGCTATGTCATTTGAACCTTTCAATGACCAGTTATAGAGTTTGTGTGCTTAATTGCTAAACCCATTAATGCTTTATACTCTATGAAGTTATTTATGCTATAAAATGCATGACTATCATATCTCTTGCATGATTGATAGTTATACTTATGTGTTAAGATTACTGGACTGTTTGAGTTGAATGTTGTGGATAATTGAAAATTTGAACTCAATCAGGTCATTTATATACAGATATTTTTTGGGAAAATGTTCTATTTTGAAACGACATGCTGCCAAATTTTCTTAAAATTTTCCCAAACCGCATCTTGTATATGAATGATATTTTCCTCTTATTTTCCTATATATATATATATATATATATATATATATATATACATATACTTAACTGTTTATTTAGGCCCTTTTTGCTGTTGCCAAAAGGGGGAGAAGTAGGCAAGTATTTGTCATCATAAAAAAGGGGGAGATTGTTGACCCTATGGGTCATACCCTATTTTGATGATAACAAATACTCAGGTATTTAATGGTTGTCAAGTTTGTGTGCAGGTTCTCATAATGGCATGCGGCAACCTGAAGAAAAATGGAGACCCCCGAGACTTTAATTTGTAATGTCAAATCAATGATTGTAATATGGGTCTGTAGTAGTAACTAGGAATACGGTCTGTACTAATCTCTGCATGTCATGCATGTAGGTTCTTGTAAGCTCAAAATGACCGTAGAATGACCATAGGGACCGAATGACTTTAGGGCACCCTTCGGTCGACCGACGCCAGGTTTTTCGGCGTACTTAAAAAGACCTTAGGTCCCTACACAAATGCACAAAATAGTCCCCATATCACATATATTATTAGGGGAAATAACTGAATTAAAAATTAGACTTAATTGTAAAAATTGAGAGAGGTCGGGCAATCGAACCCTAGGAGTTCAAAACTCCTCGGACGCCCGAACTGTTGAGAAGTCAATAGTTTGACCAGACTTTGGGCGTCCGAACCTATTTTGACCTTATCGTCCTCGGGCACCCGAATCCCTCGAAAGGAACTCCTAACCAACTCGAGTTACCGAACCATACTGTTGAAATCAGACCCGAGTGACCAAACATATGAGCTTGGGCACCCGAAGTTACGAAGAAAACTTTATGACTTTGATTCGGGTTGCAAAAACATGACACAGGCGACCGAACCTATTTATATCACTTTTATTCTTGTGTCTGTTCGGGGGACCGAACCTCGGTTCAGCCACCCAAACCTCGGCGGGTTAAAAATTATTTAACCGCGGTAAAACAAGGTTAAGTTGGGTTAATGAGATTTTAACATTTTGAATCTTTTCTAATTATTTCCAACAAGTCCCCAACGGTTATAATTTTTACCCTGCCTATAAATATGGGTTCATTTGTGAGGATTAGCAATAGATTAGCACAAAATCATTAAGTTAAAATCTTCTTTATCACAAATAATCTTTTTGTCCAAATACTCACAATTTACTATTCCCTTGATAGATCTTGATATCGTGAGAGCATATTGGTTGTGCTAGTGTATATTAGGTAGTGCTAAAACTCCCATTTTCTTGTGTGATTATTGATATTATTTTGGGGAGTTTGGTTTAGTTTGTCCCACAGATTTTTATATTATAAATCTTGTGTTGGAATAAACTAACAAGCTTAGGGGTCTTTGCATTGTCATTGCAAGATTCCCTTAGCTTTGATTTTGTTGTGCAAAAACATTTTCTACAAGCTATAATATTTTTGTCAAACTACTCTTGCGCTCATTACATTGAAGGAAAATCTTTTGAGTTAAGTTTGAATATTTGCAGGATCTTTGAAACTTTGATCATTATTGAGATTCTATATATCCCGTTTCAAAGAAATAGCTTGATTAGAACACTCTTAAGCATATTAGCTATCATATCTTGTTGAGTGTAACTTGCACAAAAATACACATAACTGAGTTTACATTTACCTACATTGTTGAGGTGTGGTTGATTGATTATACTGCGCGTAATTTAATTGGGTACATATCTACTTTATATGAAAGCATAATCACTATACCAGTTGATTGTAATACTGTTGTATTTCCAGGCGTGGCCTTAAGAGGGAGACTAGCCCTTTGAAATAGTCCCAGATTGGCTTTGACCTGGTTAGGAAAGCTAGGTACGCCATCCTGGTAAGGCGTGTCAGTTGAGGTCCGCCCCTTTAATTGAGCTAGTTAAGGTTGAGGTCAGCCTTGTGGTAATTGACCTGGTTGTAATTGGTGCCGCTCCACCCGTTAAGTGAGCCGTTAGTGGAATCCTCGGGCTTGCGAGTTAGAGGTGGGGACGTAGCCACGCTTGGTCGAACCCCGATAACATATCATATGTGCATTGTTTATATTTCTGTAATTTACATTTTCACACATTTTCGCACATGTATGTTATACTGTTGCTAAACTAGCTTAACCTAGGATAAAAAGTTTTAAATTCCAATTCACCCCCCTCTTGGGAATACACCATAGCTAATAGTAACTGAGCTTGTTATACATGCTTTGATAATTTTCTCAGTTAAATTCTTGTTGAGTAATTGGTATTTGCTTAGAAGGACCCTAGGTTGTGTATTATTGACTACTGGTTAAATTGAACTTAGGAGAAAAATTTTAAATACCCAATTCACCCCCCTCTTGGGATTACACCAGTTCCAACACCATTATATTCCTAAAATACTGCTCCATGAAAGAGATGTCGAGATTATTTCCCATAATCAAATCCTTGGTTCTAAAGTTTGTCTCGTTTTTCAGTCGTTCATTCATGAAGATATACAATTTGCCCAAAGATTCTCTGGTCACTTGAAATGATTTTCCTCTATTGGCCCTAGGCATGGTGAAATTAGAGTTGAGTGAAGATTTGGCTGAGAAAAAACAATGGTTTGAGGAGAGAGCACAAGAAAAAATGGGAAGAGGAGTTTTTTCTCTAAAGGAGGAAGAAAAAGTAAAGCTCTTGGGCATGAAAAATATTTTATATCCCAATAGTTTGGTCAATTGGGGAGAGTGCCAGTTGACTAGCCCTACATTAAATTAGGCCATTTATGTTCTTGTCCGATTGTCTCGGGACAGGGTCCGGTTGATTGACGTTTCTTAAACGGTTCAAATTCCTTTAGCCGGTCAACTGGGTATGGGACCGGTCAACAGTGGCACAAACAGAAACATCTAACTGATGGTCCGGTCGACTGAGGAGCAACAAAATAGGCTAGAGAGGGCACATAGAGAGTTCTAGTCGACCGGGGCATTCTGTCTGGTCAATTGGGGCTGGGTTATAACTTGCCCTATGTGGGTCCGATCGACTGGGCTTGACGTCTTGGTTGACTGGGCTTCACAAATTTTGTAATTTTAGCCTCTTTTTCACACCTTTCTGCATTTAACTCTTTAAGCCAAGAGAATTATATGTTCAATTGATTTACATTTGGCTTTTTATGCTTAGATTACATTTACCATAAAGTTCAAACAAAAATATCCCTTTAATCAAACTAATTTTGCCTTTAAAGCATGTGACGGGAACAATAAGTTCTTAAGCCTAAGATCTAAGGTGGGAACAATGGGGCTTGCTTTGATACCCTTTTTTCTTTGAGTTTTGGCAGGTTAGAACTCGATTTTTCTCTGACTCTCCACACTTGTTTGGGTTTCACACCTTTTATTTTGAATGGGCAATCAAATTTGATATGACCATTCTTTTTACACAGAAAGCACGTGGTGTGAGCATAAGTACTAGACAAAGTGCTAGCATAGTATTTGGATTCTTTTGTGAAATACCCCATATAAAGGTCTTTTCTCTTCTTATTTTTAATTCTGTTAAATCCTATGCCCTCTTTGTCTAAGGTCATCTTTGTGAGCCTATGAGCTTATCAAATTTTTCTTTGCCCCTAGTAAATGTATGGATGATCTTAGTTTGGTCCTCTATTTTTCTTTCTAATCTTAATATTTATGAGTCTTTTATGCATTTGCTATTAACTTGTAATCTTACAAGCTCTTTAGCCATCTTGTTGATTTTGTAGTCAAGTTCATAAATATAAAGATCCTTTTCATTTTCAATAGAAATTTTGGATCTTAGATTTTCTAGCTCTTTTTCTAAATTTTTATTTTTGTTTTCTAATTTCTTGATTTTCAAGTCCTTTTTTTTTCAACAAGAATTTTTTATTCTAATTCTTTCATTGATGCATCGTTCTTGTTTTTCAAAGCAGTATATCATTTATGCGTTTTAACAAGAAACTTGTGAGTCTTAATATATTCTTTATGTAATTCCTCATAAGTTGACATGCTTTCATCACAAGAACTATCACATGATTCATTGCAAGAATTATTATAAGTTTTAACACAAGAATCCTTGCATGAATCCTTAATATATGAAGTGGAAGGAGAGGAATGTGTTGGCTTTGGTGTATTCCATAAGAGGGGGGTGAATTGGAAATTTAAAAATTCTTCCTAGGTTTAGCTAATCCAACAGATAGTATTTCACAAACCTAGGGTCTTTCTATGTATTCACAATCCTAAACAAATATTCAAATAATAAACGTAAACATACAAGTGCAGAACGTAAATTGCGGAAAATAAAATCAACACAAGATATGTTATTGGGGTTTGGGCAATACTGTCTGTGTCCTCACCTCTAGCTCGCAAGGTAGAGGATTCCACTAATGCTCACTTAACGGGTGGAGCAGCACCGGTTACAACTAGGTCAATTGACGGGGCTGACCTCAACCTACACCTTACTAGGATGATGCACCTAGCTTTCCTAACAGGGTCTAAGCCAATGCGGGACTATTTACTAGGGCTAGTCACCCTCTTCAGGCCCACGCCTGGAGTAGAACAAGCAATAAAATTTTGCGTACAGGGAAATATGCTTCTTACACTAAGCAAATATGTACCAATATGCTCAACCAAATAATGCACTCACATATTATATGAATTAAAGCTCAATGTGAGAATCAGTATTTTTCACTAAAAAATTATTTCTCAATAAAGACCGAGAGTGGAAAATGACTTTCTTACTAACAAGAGTAAGAGACCTTCCAAGCAGAGATATTATATGCTCAAGGTACTCTTTTCAATATGTTCAAATAAAGCTTAGGGAGAATTAGGATTCTTGCTCAAAAATAATTTTGCAATGAAGAATATATGAGGTTTTGAAGTCTTGCAATTGCAATATGTGTGCAAGATTCACAAGCAATAAACAAGTTTTTTCTCCAAAGATATTTATCAATGAAAATATATGGGGAAAACTTAGGATTTACTCTCAAGATAATGATTTTGAAAATAAGGGGATATGAGAGTCTAAGTAATATGGTTTGTAAAAATAAAATGCCCAAGATAAAGAATACTCTCTTGAAAATGATTTTTCAAATATATAACAAAGAGAGGATGAAAAACAAGCTTAAGAAGATGAAAATATGATATAAAAATTTGAGAGGATTTTCTAACTAATCATCTTGTTAATTTTGAGTTATGAGGGGGTATATATAAACTCCTTAGAAAATCTGACCATTAGGGGCATATTAGTCATTTTAGAAAAGTTTTAAGTGAGGTTAGTAAAAATAACAATGTTTTTTAACCTCGGTAAAATTCACCAACCCGAAAGCACCGGTCGACCGTACTTAAGGTTCGATTGACCGAGTGATCTAGTTTGGTTGACCAGGAGTATTTTGAACTAGAAATATGGTTAATCGTTCCTATGGGTTTCAAAGGCGATTTTTGAAATTCCCGCTGTTTGGTTGACCAGATCATTTTGAATTAGGAGGTTTGGTCGACCGGGTGGTTGGAAATTCCCACGTGGGGGTTCGGTCGGCTAGGGCATTGCCCATATGCTTCTGATTGGTCGACCGAGCGGTCAACATGTTGACCCAGGGAGGTTTGGTCGACCAGGGCATTTCTATATGTTTCTAGTTGGTCGACCGAACGGTCAACTTATTAATCTAGGGTGGTTTGGTCTATCGAAGATCTCAGTGTAATCGAGTTTGGTCGACCGAACATGCCAATTTGGGCATTTTTTGTACTTTTCTCTTTAAAATGTTGTCCCTAATCATATGATGATTAACTTAATTTTAACAGGGCACTATTTTATGCATGCATGGGGGACCTAAGGTTAGTTTAGGTCTTTTTGAGGTCTACCATAAAAATCCAACGTCAGTTGAGCTTCGATCGACAGAAGGGTGCCCTAAGATCATTCGGATCCTTATGGTCAGTCTACGATCTTGTTTGAGCTTTATTCATATCATGCACGCTGATGCAAATATTACAGACCAAATAGAAAAACTAAATGCAGTACAAGTGAAATTTAAATGTCTTCAATCTTCTTTGCTATCATGACTTCCTTGGAATACGCTAGTTGATGTACATGTCCTTCAAGTTTCTTTTGGATTCCATTTATAGTGTCTTTATGTGTGTGTTATGAAATGTTACTTGTTCAAAAAATTGATACACACATAAGAAACTTGTGGTTTGTCATTATCAAAACTAGGGATCGGACTCAAAAAGTCAACAGAATGTACCTCTTCATTAGTTAGCGCTATAAAGCATCGATTTTCTCCTTCTTGAACATTTGAGCTCAATGCATCCAGAGTGATAGTTTCCTTCTCTTTCTTGGTTTCTCCATATCTATTTTTGAGTTCCTCCCAAATAGCCTTAGCACTTTGACATGCCATGATCTCTTTAAAAATGTTAGCATTTAAGGCACAATATAGCATGTTCATAGCACTAGAATTGATTTGCAATAAATTTATATCATGCTCGTTCATTTCACTTTATATCTTAGGAAACTCTACATTTTGAATAGTTTTCATTGGGATATAGTACCCTTGATTGATTACTCTCCAAGCCCTCCAATCAATAGTTTGAATAAAAATAATAATTTTCTGCTTCCAAACAGTGTAACTTTTACCACAAAACGAGGAAGGCCTCGAGAAAGATCGACCCTCACTAAACTGAGATGCACCAACTTAAGTCATGGAATCTTTATGCCAATACGGTTAAGTTTATTGCAACCGACCTCTGATACCAAGTGTGAGGAATGGTGAAATCCCAAGAGGGGGCACTGCAAGAAACATGGTTATTAGTGATGGTTTTAAATCGTCACTAATAATGAAAAAATCATCACTAATGCTATTAGTTATGATTCTCTAAGTATTAGTGACAGTTCTAACTTTGTCAGCATATCTACGGATACTATTACTTATTAGTGACAAAATATTCAAAGTGTTGGCCTAACAAGGCTTACAATTCTTATTTTGATGATAAAAAATCAAGATGAGTTTGATATGGTTTTCAAGTTAAACTATTTCAGGAAGCAGGTAAAGCTCAAGTATTTCAAAGCCAAACTTAAGGATTAATAAAGCTCATGAAGGACATACTTTATAAAATCTTGAAGAATGAAAGTTGATTGAAAGCTCAAAAATGATATATGATTAAGGAATGATTTCAAAGCAAGGATTTACATGAAGATCTAAAGTTTAGAGTTTTAAGGATGTCTCTATGTAGGTACTTCATGTAAATCTCAATATAAATTGAATTGAAACTCTTACAAATAAAAAGAAACTAAGAAATTTTTTTTTTAAAGACCTTAAAATATGTTTTCTAAATCAAAATGATAAAGGTCTCAAGTGAGGAAAGAAGCTTTCAAAGTAAAAGCAAATTTCTAAGAGCCAGGCGACTGCCAATACAGGCAGTAGAATGCCAAATGAAAAAAAATAAAAACTGGGAGGCAGTAGGGTCCCAGGCGACTTCCTAAGACCTATCAGGTGCCTAGGTGGTCATGTCAGGCTCCTACCTGTGTCTTGGCAGGTGACTGCCAGCCTTCTGTGTGTTGAGTTTTGACTATGGTAGGTGACTACCAGATCGTGGTAGGCAAATGCCACTCGAACAAAATTTTTAAAAAAGCTCAACGGGAAATTTTTTTAAATGGATTTCATGGGCTCTACTCTTTTTGGAAACTTGATGTTTACTCCAAGCAAACTTAGGGGGCAAGGAATTATCTTTTAAACATCTATAAATAGCCTTAACTATAATGATTTTGAACACCAAGAAATTTTCTAGCAATCAAGAACTCTCAAAGCTCTAAATCTCTCTTGTGCTCATCTTGCTTTCACTACGGAATTGCTGCTGATCCTAACTCCGAATTTGAGTCTTCAAAGTCTGAATCTTTCAATACACGGAAGATAAATTCGGTGATCTAAATTCAATTGAGCTTCAATTTCTTTATATTGAATTACATTGAAGTATATTTGTGCTGAATATTGTACTAACTAGCTTTGTTTTGAGAGTGCTATTGTGTGCAGCTTGTATCTTGTGTTTTCTTGTAGTTCTTGGACGTTCCAAGGTGTTTGGATCATTGGCTAAGCGTAGGGTATCAGTTAGAGAGGCAAGCTCTAGCCTAATTGAAGGAGTGACTGAGTGAGGGGATATCACTTGGAGAAGCGGCCTCTAGCCTACTGAAAGAGTGTGTAATGGTGTTGTTCCGGCCGAAAAAGGAACTGGTTTAGTGAATCCTTTGGTGGTTTGGCAAAGGCAAGGATGTAGGCTAGGTATAAGGCAAACCTCGTAAAAATCCCGATCTCACTCTCTCTTTCCCTTACTCTCTTTATTTTCAACATATAAAACTGCGTGGATGTTTTAAATATCTAAATCATATACACTATGTGGATTAGATATTAAATAAACTTAAGATTAATTTGTTTTTGGGATTTTGGAAACCAAAAGGGAGTACGTTAGTTGATTAATCTTTTGCGGAAACTGTAAAGTAGTACGTTGATTGATTCAACACCCCAAGACTCTTTAACTTAAAGTTTATTTAAGGTCTAAGTATTTGGAAAGAGTGATTGGATGTTGTATTGCTTATCAAATTGAGAGACAAATTTCATATGTACAGGGCTTGATTCAAATTTATGTAAGCAGGGTTGCACACAAGTTGAAAAAGCTCAGAATTTCCATTAAGTTGCAAAGTATATTTTAATTAAATGTTTGTGTGGTTGTGGACTGAATAAAAAGAATTAAGTTGTTGTGCATTATCAACAAAAGGTTAAGTTTTCATTAAAGGAATTAAAAGAAATTTTTAAAACCCAATTCACCCCCCTCTTGGGACTACACCTTTGTTTTCAAAAAGTGTCACTAATAGTGGAGTATTAGTGACAAAAGCAAATTTTCACTAATAGCCTACGACCATCACTATAAATTATACATGTGTTTGGTTCAAATTCGTCACTAAAGCACTTGTATTAGTGACGAATCTAATAATTGTCACTAATGGTACACTTTTTAGTGATGGTTATTAAAACCATCACTAATAATTAAGTATTAGTAACAATTGTAAAACCGTCACTAATATTTGGCATTTAGTAACGATTTTGGCCTCGTAATGTTGATTCTATAGTGACAATTTCTAAACTGTCACTAATACTTCATCTTCCCATTATTAGTAACGGTTTCGCAAACCGTTACTAATGCTTTGAAAAAATTAATTATTTTTTTTTAAATTCCTGTAAAAACTTGTAATTACATTTTAGCATACATAGAATGAAACCAAAATAACTAAAAAATTTATAAATTATTAAAATTTAAAATACAAATTGTTCAAAATTAAAATACATACAAGTACAAATTCAAAATGAAATATATAAATTAATTATGTTCAGTTAACAATAAATAAAGGAAAAGACAAAAATTGCGCGCATTTGACTCGACTGTAGTGTCTGGCAACGTCGTAACGTTCTAACAGCCGCAAACCCTACAAAATAATAATTTCACAAGAAATTAGCTAGCTTGTATACAATATTTGAACATATATGTACATACTATACTAAGGCATGATTTTGTGTTCATAATCAAGAACAATCCATATTTAATCATAAAGCTTTAAGAGCCAAATACAATGTTCAGAGTTTTTGGAAGAGCCTCAATATTCAAAAACCAAAGCACATGATGCAAATGGATTCTTTATGCTCTATTTCTAATAATGGTGCTCAACTCCTCTATATATGTTCTTATGCATGCATTTTCAATTTAGGATGAAGATCAATCTTCATTTAACAATCACTCATCCTTTCAATAACAATTTAACCATGCATTATATTATACACATTTAGCACTTGATCTTTTGGCTTTGATTATTTTGGGAAAAATTTTAACAAAATTTTGGTAGCATGGCGTTTGTAAATAGAACATTTCACAATTCTGTAAATCAAAGATAGTATACTAGATAGCCTAATAGTTTTCTATAGCATATAAAACATAAATCACTGCATCAGCCATGCAGGTAGCATTCCGAATAAGGCGTGCAATCCAGTGGCTCGAATAATAGTTCATACAAAATATAAACCATCCATCAAATAAATTTAGTCATTCACTTGGTTTGCAAAAATGCGACACAAATTTTCACCTACTTATTTGAGTGGTTATCCAAGAACACGTTTGAACTCTGCAAGAACTTATGGGACATATGGGTCTAGGATTTTTCTCTCTTCCAATGCAGGCCTCTTGTGCAGTCGCTTCTAATGATTTCCAAACTCAATGAATAAATCCCTTAGCTCTTTAGCTATCTTTTATTCTACAATTCCTTGAGTGAAAGAGCTTTAATTCCTTGCCAATTATAGCATTTGTGCTCTGTAATTCCTGCTGCAAGATGAGAATCATAAAATCAATTATGCAATTTCACAACAGAGCTCCAATAGTAGCAAAAAATTTCACTTTTTTAGTTGATGATATTTTCTAAAAAAATATCAAAAATAAAAATGAAAATACTTGCCAGGGACTTCGGTTTTAGGTTCCCAATTAATGATTTAAAAAATCCATGCCTTGGTATCTTTTCAGTTATCACCCACGGCCTGCAGAAAATGAACAAAATAATGAAAGCTAACTGACAAGGGAAATATAAGTTCTAATGAAAGCAATTAATCCAAATCCAATATAATTTGATATAGAACTAGAATAAAAAGTGGACACTGTACAATCAAAAATAATAATGTATTTAATTGATACCTTCCTGTTGAAGATGTTATAACATGATTTCGATTCTCCAAAAATTCCCATAATTTCTCCAGGTTCTCTTTAGAATGCAACAAAATGATTCCCCTCATGTATGTATCTGAAGACAAGATTGGGAAAATGCAGACTTGTGTTGATATGGTAGTTTGCTTATGTATGAATTCAACAACTATTCTTGGGGACAAGTCTTTATCCAAATTGTCAATTAACACGAAATGGTCATAGCTAGTGATTCTATTCATAAGTGAAGTTTCCCCTCCCATATGTAAATCTTGCCCTATAGACTGAGACAAGCTTGACTTGTTCTTGACATTTGAACTATAAATATCCTCATGGTAGGCAACACCTTTAACACTAGAATCACCGCCTTCTCTTGAATCTGAACCAGAAGCTAGTAGGGTGGTAGGCAAGTTCTCTATTGTTAAATTGTGTCTAAGGAAAATGTGTCCAACTCTGAATAGAGTAGAGTACATTAGTTCATAAACCAAAAAAAAGAAGTCAACCTTATACCATATAGAACAATAAGGAGTTAATTTGTAGTTTCATTTTGACCACTAAACCCCCTTTACAAGACTATACAAAAAAGAACATCCGTCATTTTCTATTCACATGATGTGTTGAAAAGATAAAAACATTCACAGAAGCAATTAATCAAAGTAAGATATTAATTGATTTGATTATTATCACAAATTTTGAGACTTCATTAACCCTTACTCAGCTTAAAGCACATCCTCATCACATTTGATGAGACCATTAGTGACCTTTTAACTGTCCACATTCCATCAACCAATGTAGTTTTAGCGTATTTTGGATCCTTTAGTTCAACTTACTAACATTGTATAGTAAGGGGAACAAATTGTACATTTATTTTAAAAAGCTACTAATAATATATATATATATATATA
This sequence comes from Malania oleifera, assembly GCF_029873635.1. Lineage (NCBI taxonomy): Eukaryota > Viridiplantae > Streptophyta > Magnoliopsida > Santalales > Ximeniaceae > Malania > Malania oleifera. The sequence goes on along the minus strand of NC_080423.1, from coordinate 56,189,046 downwards.
TATATGACAATAATAATCATAGTACATGTGTTTGGGCACCTTGAACCTCCTCCCTCCTTTCTTTGCTTGCGCATGGGGTGGGTTGCTCATGAAGATGACTACATTTTAGTAGGGTCATTATGAGACTATCTTTGTAGTAGTGAGCGGATGAAAACAATTCTTGATATTATCCGGGAAGCAAAACTGGATATATATCAGGTTGTATATTGGCTAATCTCTCCAGTGTGCTCACCACATATGAGAATCTGGATGAGTTGAAGATAAAATAGAACGAGCAAACCATGTCCTTTTAAGTAGAATTCTTGAAAAGAAAGAACGTCACTAGTAGTCTTATATTAGTAATGGTTTTTACAACCTCCACTAATAATGCATTTGTTGATGGGGAAAAAAGTTCAATAGGTTACCAAGTATAAAGGACTCGCACATTGGCAGTCTCATCAAGAAGAGATTATTCACTAGCTTCACCTTTATAAGTCAACTCAAGATCCCCCAAAGGGTGGATTATTAGTGTCATTTTTACAAACTGTCACTAATATAGTGTATTATTAGTGACGTTTTGTTAAAACCATTGCTAATAATGCAAGTTAAGGAAAGAACAATTTGTGTTTGATTGGTTAAGTTTAGATGACGAGCTACGATATTTCATTAGGTGCTTCGGTGCTTGTGAGCTAGTTGGAATAGGTTGTGTAGCAAAGTATTTGCCACATCGGGTGGCTATGCAATTCGGAATGGTTCAATAACTTCCGAGCAAGGTTGACTTTTTGCATGTCCCAAAAAGATCATTCTAAGCAAGGGTTTCCATTAGGTACTACAACTAGTTGAAGAGTTATATGTTGACTCGAGCAAATTGTAATGAAGTATGTGTTTATGAAGATGAATAATCCTAATACTTCACCATCCAACCGACCCTACGAGATTTTTAAATTTTGAACCTCAACGGGAAAATTCTATAAATTAGTTTTTCAAAGGTGAACGTTATAAAAACTTAGTGGACACTCCAAGTAACTTGGAAAACAAGGAAAATTATCCTAAAAAGTCTATAAATACTACTTGAACCCAAGAAATGAAATCACCAAGCATACATTCATGCAATCAATCGTCCTACTCCCAATCTCTCACAAACCTCATGAAATTAGGAATAGCTTCCCAAGAGGGGGGGGGGGTGAATTGGTTTTGTTTTACAAAAAAATCCCTTTTAGAATTAGTTCTTTTAAGTTATTCATATTAGAAACACTTACAATAAATCACAATAAGATCAAACTAAACAATATGTGTGAGGATTTGCTGCTCTCAATATAATCCCTGTATCACAAATATTCTTTTTCCCAATGTTCAGCTTTTAAATAAACTTTTAGATTAATAGGTCAAGGATAATCAACCAACGTAGTCCCTTTCGGTTTTCGCAATCAATGCTGATGTATCCCAAACGAATTACCTTCCAGTCTATTTAACAACCAAACATTCAGGATTGAAATTTAAAAATAACCACGCAGATTATATCTTTGAAAAATAAAGAGTAGAGTAGAGAGAGAAGAACACAAGGATTTTTACGAGGTTCGGCTTCAACACAACCTACGTCCTCACCCTTGGCCAAACCGCCAAAGGATTCACTATCATCGTTCCTTTAACAGTAGGAACAAAAACAATTACAAGCACTTCTTTGGTAAGGCTAGAGCCTGCCTTCTCCAAACAATTCTCCCCTTGTTTGGTTCAACGATTGAATACTCAAATCATCAATAAGCCCTGTTACAATGATAGAGAAACAACACGTACAAAAACTTGCTCCTCAAAGAGCTGATTAGTACAAGTTTAAAACACTAAAATACTTCAGTAAATTCAGAATATGAATTTTCAGAATGAAGCTCTTTAGAATTTGATCACCGTGGATATTTCTCAATGAAAGAATTTGCAACTTCAAATATCAAACAATGAGAATCAGCAGGAACTTCTTATTTTCGAGCAAGGATGTGAGCAATATGAGATGCTTTCAGAATTTCAGAGTATGAGAGAGTATGATAGCAGGTTGTGAGCTCTTAATAATCTTGGTGTTTAATTCAATGACTCTTGGGGGTATTTATAGATGTGTAAAACCTCTTTGCTTATGACCCAAGGAAACTCAGACTTGTTTCCATAAGATAATCTTTATGTTAGTTTCCAAATATTTTGAATTTCAAAATTTATAACCGTTGGAAAACAAAAAACTTTCATGAGACATACGTCTGTGAGGTCCTGACAGTCGTCTGTCTAATAATTATAATGGTAATATTCATAGACATAAAGGTGGTAGTCGTCTGTCCTTTGAGTGGCAGTCGTCTGTCATCGGAATATAAAAGTAATATCCATAGATAGAAAGATGGCAGTCGTCTGTCCCTTGAGTGGCAGTCGTATGTCATCAAAATATAAGATGACAATCGTCTGTCCATAGAAAATTTGAGCCTTCTAGAACATATATGATGGACAGTCGTCTATGGAAATTTTCACAGACTTCTCACCTTTCACTGACAGTCGTCTATGGAAGCCTTGATAGTCGTCTGTCAGGCTTCTGTGTTTCAATTTTAAGCCTTCAATTTTAGTCAGATGTCTTTCTATATTCTCACAATCGTTTGTCAACTAAAAAATTTATTTCTTTAATCATTTTTTGATTTCTCTCTCATTTTACTTGGAATATAAGTTTGTTTTAACTTTGAAAACATGTTCCAAGTTATTTTTTTATGATCTCTAAGTTTATTTGATTAAAGAGCTTCAAAATGAAAATGTCATACTTGAATAAACTTAAAGTAATTACAAAATCTTGTCCTAATTTCTCAAAAATTCTCCTTTGCTCTGATCTGAACTTCCTTTGTGACTAAAATCTGATTTCTCAAAATATTCTGAACTTTGAGCTTTCATGATATTCTACTTTAATCATCATGCTCTTATGGTCTTCAACCTTTAATCCATGCTATCAGTTATTGATTCATGCTTCATGAGTACCTTCAATATAAATTCCTGAGAAAACACAACACTCGATTGAAGCATGTTAAATCTTACTTGTTTATTAGCATCAAAATGGAGTATCAAACCTGGTAAGGTCAACAACTCATTATTTCAAACACTCTTATTGGGAGAATTCTACTGAATTTCTACTGATTTATAAGCCTACAATTGTAATCTACAATTGAGTTTCTTCAAATTCTAAGGAACCTTTGGTGATATCTATTCTTGAGTTTCATACTTTCTATCTTAATATTTGATTGAAGTATATTTAGTGCTCTAACTTGTACAAACTTGCTCTATTTTGAGAGTGCTATTGTACACAGATTCTTGTTCTCTTCTTGTTGTAATTTGACAGTTCAAGGTTGATTTGGATCATTGAACCAAGCGTGGGTTGATCGCTTGGAGAGGTTTCTCTTCTGAAAAAAGAGGATTTTTGTAAAAGGTTTGCTCCATCCGAAAAGGAGTATTCATAATGGAATCCTTTGGTAGTGTTGGCCAAAGGCGAGGACGTAGGCTAGGAATAAGCCGAGCCTCGTAAAATTGTGGTGTTCGTCTTACCCTACTCTTTTAAATTTTAGCACTATATATATTGGTTGTGTATGCTAAGTGCAGTTTGCAGGTTTCAAACGTTGAATTAAAAGAAGACTCTTAATTTAAAGAAAGCACGTTTCAATTAACTGTTTGCGGAAACCCACTAGGGAGTATGTTGGTTAATTTTTGGAAATCTTAATTAAGAGAATACAATAAAAATCAACTCAAAAATAGGGCTTGCATAACAATTTATAGGGCTGCTAACAAAAGCTGAAAGTGCACAAAGTGTTGCATCATTTTTGGTTGGTTTGTGATTGGTTGAATTATTGTTTGTTTGATTGTTTGGTTAAGCTTTAAATTAAATTGTGGTGAGTTTTGGTTTTGGTGTGTGAATTGTTTAATAAGCCGTGTGTTAAAATCTTGGTGTGGTTAATAAAACAAGAAACTTAAGAATCTATAAAAGGAACCATAAATTTTTTAATAACCTAATTCACTCCATCTTGGGATTACTATTCCACTTTCAAACATAATGAATTTAAGCCTAGAAAAAAGATTGAAGTAAACTAGAAAAATGACCTTAGTTTAAAATGTTCAGTTTTTATAAAAACATAGGATATGTGACAGGAATTTGGGAAAATTTTGGCAGCATGTCATCTAAAAATATAACTTTCCCATGAATACTTGCCTATGTAAACACATGCACAAACTACAGATATTTCAAGTTAGTTTGAGCTAAGTGCAAGTAATTTAAAATCCAAAAGCAGATTTTGCATGCACATCCATCAATATTTTAGTAAGAGTTTGAAAATTTTGGGAAAATGTCAAACGAAAATCTAGCAGCATGTCGTTTGTAAACATGACATTTCCCACATTAACCTGCATAAAAAGGATTGAAGCAAGTATAATATCATCCAGCTTTGAGCATGCGAGAACCTAACATATCTACCAGTAGACAATACACATCAACAACATCCACCATGTTGGAGGCATCAATCAGGAAAACATAATAATCACATATATTTAAAAACCATGCATGCAAGCCATCATATGTAGACTGAAACAAATCACCAAAAAATAGTAAATATATGTATCTATGTGTGAGTGTGGTGAGAATGTAAAGCACAAAAAAAAAAAAGGGAAAGAAAATTGTATAGTTATTACAGACCCAGATGTATGTTTGTCAAACATAAAATAGATAAGATGGATAAGAGTTGATCCTCAAAACCTCCTCTAAGCCTCTCCATTATCAGGCTCTTCCTCATCTCCGCTCACGTCCATCTGATCCTCACCAATATCCTCATCATTCATCTCTCTTAGGCACTCATTGAGGATGTGAAAGTTCACCTTTACTTTAGATTGGAACTCTGAGAACTCGGCGTAAAACTCGGAATGCCTCGCCTTGGATGAGGAGGCCTGCTCCCTAATCTCGCTCTAGATAGAAGTCCTAAACTCACCAAAGGATGCAGTGAGATCACTAATAGCAACCATAATCTCAGCATTGGATGGCATATGGGCCTACTCCTGAGGAACCTCCTGAGGCCCTGGTCCTCTCTCGGGTAAGGTAGGCAACTTCAGCACCAAAGCCATCAATTTTAGAATACTGAAGGAGAAGGTTTCTATGCCCTTGATCTTCTTCAGAGATGTATACAAAGTCTTAGTGACTTTCTCTATTTGACAAAAATCTTAGTCAGGATATGCCCTCGTATGGTAGAATGATCCTCTTGCCCACCGACTTCATGAAAATTCACTTCAGGATTAGTCTCGACAAGTCCACCTTCTTTTTTGAAAACAAGCACCACATCACGAAGCAGTGTAGGTATGAAACATAATCCTTAGAGCCAGACTTCAGCAAGATATTGTATAAGATCAGATGGTGCACTACTTTAGCTTCCAAAGTCAACGAGCTATAGTTAGGGGTGTGACGGAGATCAACCACTGGATTAGACATAACCAAATTCACAAAGGTACTCATAGTAAAATCCTGCTCGTTGATCCATGTCAAGACGGAGTCAGGGCAGTCAAACCCAAGGAGCTCTCAAGAAGGATGAAAAAATGAACCTCTTTTTGCAGGTGAAAAATATATATAGACCACGATTCGATCCCCCAATCCAACATTGGGTCACCCAAACCATCATAATTACTTTAGATGCTGAGTCTATTCGATTGGATGAATCTCACAAGCCTTTTCATTTTCCAATGCTCGGTAGCCCGAATGAACTTAGTTCATTTTAATTCGGTTGGCAGAACTAGGATTCAGTTGCCCAAAAATCTATTCAGTCTGCCGAACCATGTTTAGTGGCCCAGACCTATTTTGAGCAAAAAGGCCAGGTGCCTGAATGTGGTCAATGAATCTGGTCAACCTTCATGTTCGAGCAATCAAATGGTCTAAGCTAAAATCTTCAGCCAATCGAACTAAGCCAAATTCTCCCCTTTTGAATTTTTCTTAATTTATGTGACCCCCTATGATTTAAATACATGACCTAAGGATTATGAAGTCCACCTATTCTAACCTATTGACACTTGGATCATTTTTAGGGTCAAAAAGAGATGAAATCGGGTTTTTCTTTGACTCTCCATACTTGCTTCATTTTGAGCCTTTTCTGTTTAAATGGGCAATCAAACTTTGTGAGCCCTTTCTTTTTTACACAATGCATAATAGGTATGGGTATAAGGGTTGGAGGAGGTACTAGCATAATGATTAGACTCTCTCACGAAGTACCCCATGTAAAGATTCTTCCTCTTTTTATTTCTAACTCCATTATATCCTATACCTTCCCAATCTAAAGTCATCTTTTGTGAACCTAACAACTTATTAAAGTTGTCTTTGCCTCTAGTGAACGTATAGATGGTCTTAGCTTGGTCTTCTACTTTCTTTTCCAGATCTTGCACTTTTAAGTTCTTTAGACCTTTGAAAACATCCTATAATTTAACAAATTATTTCGTCATGTTGTTTGCTTTACATTCAAGTTCTGTAATAAGAAGATCTTTATTATTATCATTTGAAGTTTGAGATCTTACTGCATTCAATTCTTTTTCTAATTTTTCATTCTTGTTTACTAACTGTTTAATTTTGAAATGATTTTCCCTTTTAATAGGAATTTTTGACTCACATTCTTTCAAAGATGCCTCATACTTGTTTTTCAAAGTAGTATATCTTTTATTAGCTTTAAGAAGTGATTTATGAATTCTAACATATTCAATTTGCAATTCTTCATAAGTAGGCATGCTTTCACTCCCAGAACTATCACATGATTCAGTATCAGATGCATCATTTGACATATCACATGAATCATTACCTCAATTATCTACTAAAGTAGAAGGAGATGAATTTACCTCATCATCTGTTAAAGCTATAAAGCACCATTTTTCTTCTTCAAGATCCTTTGAGCTTGAGTCACAAGGAGTGATAGTCTTTTCTTGCATAGTTGCTCCATATTTCTTTTCAAGTTCCTCCCATATCTCTTTCGCACTATTACATGTCATAACCTCATAGAGAATGTTAGAATCCAAAGCATGCAGCAAGGTGTTCATGGCATCAAATTTTATTTGCATTAAGTTTCTATCATTATCATACAGTTCAATTTCAGACTTAGGAATATCAACACAATCAATGACTTTAACTGGTATACTATCTCCCTGATCAATAACCTTACAGAACTTCCAATTCAAGGATTTAACAAATATAGTCATCCTAAATTTCAATACCGCAAAATTTTCATCGCAAAACACTAGAGGGTTCATAAATAACCTTCCCTCACAAGATGGGGATGCACCAACATGAGCCATCATGATTTTTTTAGAAACTAATGCTTAAGGCTATGTAACAAGGCTCTGATACCAATTGTTGACTTTGGTGCAATCCCAAAAGGGGGGTGAATTTGAGATTTAAAAATTTCTAGGTTAACTGGTTTAGCAACAGTATTACGTAACCTAGGGGCACTCTAAATGTATATGAAATTGCAGATATGATATGTTAAGCAATTTTCAGTACATACAACGCAATTCCAATATTTCCCAATCAAATGCAATACCGTGCCAATTAGATATACAGTATATTTAGCAAGGAAATTAAATAAAGCACAACGTAGAATATAATGTAGGAAATGTAAACTTGACACCGAATATGATATCGGGGTTCGTCCAATCCTGCCTTCATCCCCACCTTGGCTCACAAGCACAAGGATTCAACTAAGGCTCACTTCACGGGTGGAGCGGCACCGATTACAACTAGGTCAATTAGTGGGGCTGACCTCAACCTTCAACTACACCTTACCAGGATGATGCACCTAGCTTTCCTAACTAGGTCAAAGCTAATTCAGGAGTTTTTCCGGGGCAGGTCTCCCTCTTTAGGCCCACATCTGGAATACAATAATCAATATAATTTTTCCATACAAATGAAGTGCTTCTAATCAAGCAAATATGTACCACAATACAATCTAGATAAAACGCACAAATGATAGTAGATATGCTCAGTGCCAATAACGTGTGCTAAACACTCAATCTGATGTAAATGTATAATCAAGATCTAAATTTTATTTCCAAGCAATCTTTGAAACTAAGTATTAATGTCAATCAATCACAGCAAGTTTCAAAAAGTTCCAACAAGTGTATTCAAAATATCTCAAAAATGATTTTCTCAAAATAATAGCTCAAGAGATATTTGAAAAAAATAAATAAGCTTGTGAAAAATATTTTGCAAATAAAAAATCACAAGCTTGATGAGTCTTGCAACAATGATGCAAAGACTCACTAGTTACAAGGGTTTTCCCCCACAAAGTTTTATTAGTTAAATCAGGGAAAAACCCTAGCTAAAACTCTCAACCAAAAAAAATATTGCAATAAATAACAAGGAGAGTTTAAGCAACTAGAATCACTCAAGAACACTTAGGAAGTTGGATTTATCAAGGGAATAGCAAAGAGTGAGTATATGGGTTTGGTATAGAAAAAAATATGCTCTTGGAAATTTAGAGGATTTTTTGCTAATTGAAATTGATAATCACCCTTAATTTTTGCAAATGAGCCCATATATATAGAGAAGGCAAAAAATATAACCGTTTGTGACATATAGGGAATTATTAAAAAAGTTTTAAATGAGTCTAAGAAATTAACCCTGTTTTACCCTAATTAATTGTGATAAAAATTTGGCCAACCAGAGAGTTTCGGTCGATCGAGCCATAGGTTCGGTCACTCGAACAGACACAATGGGAAAAGTAAATTTTGAACTTCGGGTGCCTGAATGTGACTTCAGTTTGCTGACCAAGGCGATTTTCCATTATGTTCGAGGTTTGGTTGCCTAGACCAAAGTTCAGTCTACCGAACTGCCAAGTTTAGGCGCCCGGGGATGATGGAAAAGTAAGGGTACGAGTTCGGTTGACCGAGGATGGTGAAGTTCTTTTTGGTTCCATCATCCGAAGTCAGATAAACTATTTGACAAGTCCACGGTTCGGTCGACCAAGGCAATTTGACTTGCTAGGTTTGGTCACCCGAAGTCTTTATGAATTTTGCCTAAGGTCCATTACTTGATTTTGATTTTACCCCAGATGACATGTGAACTATAGTGGGGTCTTGTGCACTAAGTGTAGGAACCTAAGGTCCATCTAAGGCCAATTTGAGCATATAGTCCTACCATGCATGATGCAATTATTACATTCCATATTGCATTATAGTCCAATCATGACGAATATTCAAAATACAATTACAAATAAAGTACAATATTCTTCTATCTTTCCTTAAGGTCATCATACACCCTCATGATAGTGTTCTTTTCAATTCCATGGGTAGAGTGAACCTGCATGCAAGCTCAGGGAAAACATCAGTACCAAGTGTATTTGTCATTATCAAAATAGGATATGACCACTTAGGTCAACATACTTCATTATTCTTTGATTCCCAAACATTTTTTTTATGTACTCCATTTTGAGCATCAAGTCATATTTCTCCTTTTCTTTCTTTTTGAAAATCTTTTTTGGGAAATTATCTTGGCGTCATACTTGCAAGGCTTGAGCATATATTTTTCTTGAAAAGCCTTCTTGCTATTTTTCTTAAAAGGTCAATCTTGAAGAAATTTTTATATATTTCTCCTACTCTTCTTATTGAAAATGTCCTTGGAGAAAATATTTTTGAGGTATCTTTGAGAGCCTTGAGCAACATATTCACTTATATATTCTTGCTTGAAAGGCTAGTCACAATTGATTTGCAAAGGTCAATTTGATAAAATTATTTTCCATACTCTCATCTTTTATTGAGAAATATTTTTGAGTGGATTACCATACTCTACCGAGCTTCATTTAAAAATCATTTGAGAGGGCATATTAGATTTTCATTTGTACATCTTTTCTTTTCAAGAAGCATTTATTGTACTCAAATTTCTTACATCATTTGTATTGGCAGTTCGGATTGTGAATTGTGGAGAGGTAACTATGTCTCGTGTAAGTAGCGGATTGTAAAGAGGTAGCTGCGCCTCATGTAAGTCGCGGATTCTAAATAGGTAGGTTAACCTCGTGTAAGCAGCGGATTGTAAAGGGAAGCTTTGCCTTGGTAAGAAGCGGATTGTAATGGGAAGCTTCCCCCAATTTTAGGGAGGAGAATAGTGGAATCCTCAGACAAGTTATTTTGGGGTGAGGACGTAGGCCGGGTTGGCCGAACCTCATAAAATTCTTGAGTTTGCTTCTCTTTCCCTTATCTCTTTTAGTTTCTGCTTGTGTATGTTTATATTTATTTCATATTCATTTTATTGTGAATGCCTTGGTGACTAAATATTGGATTGTGATTGATTGAGAAAATAATGAAATTATTATACTTGCTTTGTTTATTTGGACTTTCATATATCTGGTAAATTCATAATTGCATAGAAAGACCTTAAGCTTGTATAATACTACTTGTGACTTTTAAAATTAGGTCTTAGGAGACCTAAAATTTTAAAATACCTATTTCACCCCCTCTTGGGATTACACCATAACTCTCAATTGGTATCAGAGCCTCGTTGCAAAAAGCTTAACCGCTTGAGTTAAAGATTGCAATGGCTCACTGTGGTGTATCCCCATTCGGTGAGGGACAATAATTTTCTAGGTCTCCTATATTTTGTGGTGAAAATTTTACTGCCTAGAAATTAAGAATGAGTGTATTTATAAAATCAATGGATTGGAGGGTCTGGAAAGTGATTGATAAAGGAATTTGTATGCAAATGAATCAAAATGACATTAGTTTAGTGCATGCGAATTCAAATGCCATGGATATGTTATACCGTGCTTTAGATTCTAATGTTTTTCATAATATTATAGCATGTAAATGTGCAAGGGAAATTTAGGAGAAGATAGAAAAGAGGTATGGAGAGTCTAAGAAACAAAAGACCGCCACTCCGGAAGCTCCAAGCTCAAATGATTAGGTAGTGGCAAATCATGGCTAATAGCATTAATAGACGAAGAGGTATATGCTTCCCATTCTACCTCACTTAATATTGCATTTGATGATTCTTGTGTTTCCTATGATATATCATGTGTTGAATCATCTATTGAATCTAGTGATTATTCTGTTAATGATGCATGTGATGATTCTCTTGCCAAACATTGCACTATATCTTGTAATGAATCATCTGATAGCTTATGTGATATTTTTATTAATAAACCATGCAATGATTCATGTAACTATTGTGATAAACTTTGTGATGAATCATGTGATATCTCAAAAATGAATGCATGCCTTCGTATGAAGAACTAGAAAAAGCTTTATTGAAAATGCATAATTTTCTAGTTAAAGTATCTAAAAAGAATAATTTTGAAAAATGAGAATAAAAAGTTGGCAAAATAATTAGGAGAATTAAAATAATATCATGCCATTCTAGAAAATAAAAAGATTGAGAAGATATTGAAAATTATCTGTTTGGAAAGAAAAATAGAAGATCATTTTGGAATAGAATCCAAAGTTCCAAGTAAAAAGAAAAATAAACCCTTGGGAGTTAAAAGAAATAACTCTCTCAAAAAGGGTTCAATATTAGTTCATAAATCTCATAGTCATTCATATGCCCCATCTATCAAAAACAGAATATATGAGCAAAATCCTTCACATACACATAAAATATGCTCATATTGTGAAGGATTAGGGCACATTCGATATAATTATCCATTTATAGGTGCCAGAGGCATACATAGGAAAATGGTATGGGTCGTCAGGACAGCAAACCCCCTTAGGGCTAAAGGAAGAATGGACTTCGAAAGGAATTACATAAATGTTATAAAACTCTTCTTGCTTAGATTTTAGGTATAATTTTAGGGGGATAGTGATGACTAAAGGCTTTGGAAACAATCTGTGCCTAAAATGTCAAAACTTAGTATATGCATTCACTATACACTATTTTGTATACTAAGAACATCCAAAAATCAAGCCAATACAAAAATTCAGGTAATTTATCCAATCTGAGCTTAATGCATATACATCATAATATGAAAGTATTGGCTACAGCATGCTTGAGTTAAATCCACTTGCAAAAGGAATTGAAAATTGAGCTTAAGCACCCAAAGCCATATTTAAGTAATTGAAAATTGAGTAGTCATGGCTAAGTCTATTAGGCATATGATCGTGGTAGTGCATAACCGACGGGGAGCATTTCTCTTTCTTGTTTATTTAAATTAAATGCTCTCATGATCTTACTTTGCTTATGCCTATATGCCTTTGTAAGAGCAGCATTGCAACTTACTATCCATGATGTATTAAATGATTAGGTCTCTTTGATGGATAGTTAGTAACTGGTATTATGAATTGTTATTGATCGTACTGAATTGATTGATACCATCCGCGTACTGATAGTAAGCTAGGTTGTTGCATGTTTAACTTTATAGTGAAGGATGAGCACATATTGAATGAATAACTGATCTTCATCCTTGATTGAAACTGCATGCATGAGAACATACAAGTGAGCTAAGCTCTACCCTTAGAGAATAGGGTCAAATTTAAAAGTCTTGAAGACTCATATGCATCTTACATATTTAGCCTTTTTAATATTAAGGCTCTTTTGAAAACCTTGAACATCATATCCTGCTCCTAAAGCTCAATGAATAGATATGGATTGTTATTGATTTATGAGTACTATAGTATGCCTTAATATTTATAATTCTGATGCATTTGTGGTCTATAGGGATGACTATACTTATCAAATAATAAATATGGTTTATAAATATCCAGTATAGTTGGTTCTAAAAGATTTTAAAAAAATGATTTCTTATACTGCTTAGCTACTAGGTGAAAGTAATTTTTGATAAGTATAAGTAGTTCATTTCATCTAAGCTTGGATTCAAATCGAAGAGGGAAGCATCTAAAAATAAATTTCTATCTTGTTATGTTCACCAACTTTTTTGACTTAGATCTATTTTGAATTCACTATGGCATGTGGTTCATTATGATGAATTTATTTAATATTTTAATTAAAAATATATTGCTTAGCCACAAGTTCTTTGGATTAGCCATATGATCCCTATTTTAAATCTTTCTGATATTCTCTTTGGATCTATATGGTGGCATTTTTCTAGTTAATTTAGGAAATGTTATGTGTTCAAACGTCTACCAAAAAAATATTGCTTGCTTAAGCTTTGTATTAATATTTCTTTTTTAGCAAGCATAATCCCCAATACTCATTGATAATATCAAAAAAGGGATAAATTTTTTATGAACAATTTTGGCAAGATCTGAACCTACATAAGTTATATCTTCTCTCTTTCTTGTGTGCTTAAAAGTTTTCATGACCTGCTCTACATAATATCTAAAATTCATGTGTCATGAAATTTTGTTTAAACCTAAGGACTTTGGTTTTTGAATGGTCTTCTTATTTAAGAAGAAATTTTATTAGCCCTTTTGCTGATGACAAAAGGGGGATAAGGTTATTGAGAAAAATTAAGGATCATTTACAATTGTATTCTCCTACTTTGGTATTTCAAAATGGAAAATGGTAAGTGTGCTTTAAGTGAATATCTTTTTCAAAGTAAGCTTCAATACTTAAACTGCACATTGAATCACTGAACTTAAATACTCAACTTGTGAATTTCTAAAGTCTTCATGTGTGAATGTGAACTGCACTGAATATCTTTTTAATTTATGTATATTGTGAGGGGCAGTCTTGTCAGGCATACCCAATTTTGCTTATGTGTTTGTCATCATCAAAAAAGGGGAGATTATTGACTTTTTGAGTCTGATCCTTGTTTTGATTATGACAAACCACAAAATCTCACTTGTATACTTAGTGAATGTACAAGTTTATAATTCTGGGAGCACAAGTGAACGATGCAAAATGGAAGCCATAAATGCACTTCAAGCTCACACCAATCGGTGTATTCTATGGGGATTAAGAAGTGCAAAAGGCGTGAACACTTTATTTGTTTTTTAGGTTGTAATAATTAATTATGTTTAATTGTGCATGCATTCCCCATGATTTAAGTTGAATCTCAATGACCTTAAATTGACCTTAGGGCACATAAAATTTTCATGATAACATTTTTCCAAAACAAGTTTCTTAAATTGACCTTAGGGCACATAAACCCTTCATGTTTATTCTGTCGCCTTAATGAACACTTTTCTCTACCAAAATATCCTTATCTTAAATAGTGTCTAACATGAAAGTTGTGGCATTTTCTCTTAGATTTCTTTTTATATCATGTACATTCAATTTGGAGTTTAATATAAAATCTTACATCCAAAATATTGAAGAGTGTTTGCAACAAAAAAATTCCCTTCATGTTTCTTTTGTTTTATTGATGAGTAATTTTATCAATTAATCACTACTTATCTTAAAATGTGTTCAAAATTAAACTAGTGGTATTTTTACTTAGCTTTCTGTTGATACTGATAAAGTCTAATTTGGAGTTGTATAGAAAAAATTATTTCTAAAATACTGAAGGGTGCCCGCGCAGAAAGCGCCCCAGCAGCCGAAAAACGGTTAGTTTTCAAATTAAATTATATTTTAATACCTCAGCGACTATAAAACCACTAGTTTTGGTTTTTTCCTATAAATACAAGTCTAAAGAAATTGAAAAAAGTTAGGGAAAAGGATTGGAAGCATACGTCATTATTCTTTGTTTCGCAAACACTTTTTTTTTATATACTCCATTTTGAGCATTAGATCATATTTCTCCTTCTCTTTCTTTTTGAAAATATTTTTGGGGAAATTATCCTGGGTTTATACTTGCAAGGCTTGAGCATATATTCATATCATATATTTTTCTTGAAAATCCTTCTTGCTATTTTTCTTAAAAGGTCAATCTTGAAGAAATTTTTTATATATTTCTCCTACTCTTCTTATTGAAAATTTCCTTGGAGAAAATATTTTTGAGTTATCTTTGAGAGCCTTGAGCAACATATTCACTTATATATTCTTTCTTGAAAGGCTACTCACATTTGATTTACAAAGTTCAATTTGATAAAATCATTTTCCATACTATCCTCTTTTATTGAAAAATATTTTTGAGAGGATTACCCTACTCTACTGAGTTTCATTTGAAAATCATTTGAGAGTGCATAGTAGATTTTCATTTGTACATCTTTGATTATCAAGAAGCATTTGCTGTACTCAAATTTCTTACATCATTTGTATTGGCGGTTCGAATTGTAAACCGTGGAGAGGTAGCTATGCCTCGTGTAAGTAGCGGATTGTAAAGAGGTAGCTACACCTCCTGTAAGCAGCAGATTATAAAAGGAAGTTTTGCCCTGGTAAGAAGCGGATTGTAATGGGAAGCTCTACCCGATTTTAAGGAGTGGAATAGTGGAATCCTTAAACAAGTTGTCTTGGGAAAAGGACGTAGGCCGGGTTGGCTGAACCTCATAAAATTCTTGAGTTTACTTCCCTTATCTTTTTCAATTTTTGCTTATTTTTGTTTATATTTATTTCATATTCATTTTATTGTGAATGCCTTGGTGATTAAATATTGGATTGTGATTTATTGAGAAAATATTGAAATTATTATACTTGCTTTTATTATTTGGACTTTCATATGTCTGGTAAATTCATAATTGCGTACAAAGACTTTAGGCTTGTGTAATACTTCTTTTGAATTTTTAAGTTAGGACTCAGGAGACCTAAAATCTTAAAATATCCAATTCATCCCTCCTCTTGGGATTGAACCACAACTTTTAAGGCCTTCTTTAATAAATACTTTCCCAAACATAAGACCAACACTTTAAAAAGGAAAATCTCCACCTTTGCACAAAAGGATAGTGTGACTTTGTATCTGTTTTGGGAGAGATTTAAGGAGTTGTTGAGTACGTGTCCTCACCATGGGTATGAGAATTGGCACTTAGTGAGCTTTTTTTTTTAGGGACTTACACCTAGGGAGTGCCAATTTGTGAAGAAGATGTGTAATGGTGAGTTCTTGCAGAAAGATCCTGACAAGGTTATAGAATACCTTAATAAGCTTACTAAAATAGCTCACACTTGGAGTGGACCTAGGGCTACTAAGAGCACAAATAGGTCACGACCTACAAGAAACCCAAATTGTGGTGGAATTTTCCATCTTAGGGAAGAGGATAACCTAAAGGCTAAGGTTGAGATGCTCACTAGGGAGCTAGAGGTGTTAAAGACTAACGACTTAAAGCCAACACATGTAACTAATCATGCAATGTCTTTTGGACCATGTTTTGTGTGTGGCAGGGTAGATCACCTCACTTAAGAGTGTCCCACATTTGTCGAGATGAGAGGGATGTATGGGGAACAATGTAATGCCTTAGGTATGCACAAAAAGCATTTTACACCTTTCTTTAATACCTATAATCCGGGGTGGCACAATCACCCCAATTTTAGCTGGAAGTTTGAAAACCAACCGCCTGCACAACCCCCTAGATCATATTCGGCACCATATCTTGCTTCTTCATCTTTAGGAGTCCTTTAGAAGACACTTTGCATGCTTTTATTAAGGCACGGGGTAAGACTAACCAAAAGTTTGAATCTTTGACTACGCAGTTTGTTGGAGAAAACAAGGAGATAAAGAGCCAAGTGTCCAAGTTGATGAGCTCCTTGAGTGAGGTAAGATCCTTTCTCAAGCTCAGTTTGCACCCCATGTTCAACACATGGCGCAAGATAATTTGAAGGATGTGAATGTCATTGTGACATGAAGTGGTAAGTCATTACACATCCTAACAATGAACAAATAAAAGGATATGGAAAAGAATCAAGATAGTAGTGATGTCGAGCTTCCCAAGGAACCTGAGGTAACAAAGAGTCCTATTAAGGTACTATTCCCTCAAGCTTTAAAATCAATCAAGCAAACTTTGGATCCTAACAATGAAATCCTAGAGAATCTAAAGCAGGTAAGAAACAATCTTCCTCTTTTGCATGAGATTAAACAAGTTCCTACTTATGCAAAAGTTCTTGAGGATTTTTGTACATTTAAGAGGAAGCACTATGTGAAGAAGACAACGTTCTTGACAGTACAAGTCCTTGCTCTAATTGAGTAGTGGATTCCTCCTAAGTACAAAGATCTTGGTTACCCAACCATTGCATGCAGCATTGGAAAATCATGAGTTTGGGCAAGCTTTGCTAGATTTAAGAGCTACCGTGAATCTAATGCTAATTTCTATTTTTTTGCAGTTGGGGTTGGGAGAAATCAAACCAACCACTGTGGTATTGAAATTGTCTGACCATTTAGTCAAAATACCATGCGGTGTGGTAGAGGATGTTCTAATTCAAATTGAAAAAAATTATTATCTTGTTGATTTTCTAATCCTTGACACTAGCTCTGTTGTTGATACTACTTCTAAAATTCCTTTGATTTTAGGTAGGCCTTTCCTTGCGACTACTACTGCTCTTATTAATTACAATAATGGGCTCATGAAGCTGTCTTTTGGAAACATGACTCTCAAGGTGAATATCATCCATATTGCAAAATAGCCAGAAGATGATGCAAGGGCCACTACAAATACATGATTTACTCACTCATGGAAAGGTGAATTTCTACAACCCATGATTTTGATCCCCTTGAGTATTTTCTTGTTAACTTTGAGTTTGATTTTATCAGTAATCCATCTGATGTTGTTGATATTTGTGCTAATTTTGATAGAA
Source organism: Malania oleifera (assembly GCF_029873635.1). NCBI lineage: Eukaryota > Viridiplantae > Streptophyta > Magnoliopsida > Santalales > Ximeniaceae > Malania > Malania oleifera. The sequence goes on along the minus strand of NC_080423.1, from coordinate 56,171,504 downwards.
CCTAGGATTATGGCTCTCGGGCATGGCAACCAAAGTTTGAGAAGTTGCTTGAGGAAGGTGAAAAATAAATTCATTCAAGTGTGGAAGCACCCAAGGTTGAATTGAAGCCTCTGCCAAAGGGTTTAAAGCATGATTTCCTTGGTCCAGGTAATACTTTTCCTATTATTATCTCATCTGACTTGTTTGAGTCTCAAGGTGAGAAATTAATTAGGACCCTAAGTGAGCATAAGTCAGCCTTAGGTTGGAGCATTGTTGATATAAAAGGTGTTAGTCCCCTGGTCTGTTCTCATAAAATTAATTTGGAGGAAGGAACTAACCCTCGTAGAGACCCCCAACATAGGCTTAATCCCACTATGAAAGAATCATATATCCTATTGCTGATAGTAAATGGGTAAGTCCTACATAGGTTGTTCTTAAAAATTCAAGTGTTAGCGTGGTGAAGAATGACCTAAGAGAGTTAGTCCCTACAAAACTTGTGACTGGGTGGCAGATGTGCATTAATTACAGAAAATTAAATGTTGCCACCTAGAAAGAGCATTTTTCTCTTCCTTTTATTAATCAAATTCTTCAGTGTGTGGTTGGTCATCTGTTCCATTGTTTCTTGGATGGTTTTTCTAGTTATTATAAAATTGAAATTGCATTAGAAGGCTAGGATAAAACCACATTCACTTGTCCTTTTGGTACTTATGCTTTTTGTAGAATGCCATTTGGATTGTGCAATGCACCTATTACTTTTCAACGTTGTATGATGAGCATGTTTAGTGACATGGTTGAAAATTGCATGGAAGTTTTTATGGATGACTTGACTATTTTTGGATCTTCTTTTGATGCATGCTTATTGAATTCAGAGAGAGTGATAACTCATTGTGAGGAGAAGGAATTGATTTTGAATTGGGAAAAATGACACTTTATGGTACCTTCAGGAATTGTCTTAGGGTATATTATTTCCTCTAGGGGGATGGAGGTTGATCAATCTAAGATTGAATTAATCTCTAAGTTGCCTACACCTAGGACAGTAAAGGATGTGAGATCCTTTCTTGGTCATGCAGCCTTTTATAAGAGGTTCATACATAATTTTTCCACCATATCTAGACCACTATGTGACCTCCTAGCTACAGATGCCCCATTTGAGTGGACAAAAGCTTGTCAAGAGGCTTTTAAAATGCTAATTGGCAAGCTTACCTCAACACCCATAATGCAACCACCTAATCGGACTTTACCATTTGAGATCATGTGTGATGCTAATGATTTTGCTATAGTTGCTATTCTTGGGTAGCGAAGGGAGGGGAAGCCTTTTGTCATTTTCTATGCTAGTGGAACTCTAAATAGTACTAATATGAATTACTCCACTACTGAAAAAGAGTTGCTAGCTGTAGTGTTTGCTTTGTGTTAACTTTTTGAGTTCGATCTTTGTTTTGATTATGACAAACCACAACATATCACATGTGTAGTTAGTGATTAAACAAGTTTATGATTTTGTAAGCACAAGTTATGGATACAAAATGGAAGCCGTAAGAGTATCTGAATGAGCATATATCAGCATATTCCATGGGTTTGCAAAGGAGTGAAGCATGAAGACTTTATTTGTTTTTGGGTTGTAATTGTAATTAGCGTTAAATGTGCATGCATATCATATGATTCAATTTGAAGCTCAAACTTGATCTTAGATTGAACATAGGACCTCCAAGTAACATGAAAAACTTTTTTCATAAAATTCATAACTTATACAAAGATTTAAAAATGATTTTGAAGTTAAAAGAAGGCAAAAAATTAATTTTTACAAAGAGGCCAGTCCACCGATCAGTCAACCGAAGCGATTTTCTTGACCAAATGGTTCTTATCTTGAGAAGTGTTAAACATAAAAGTTGTGGGATTTGCTCTTAGCTTTCTTTTGATGCCAACAACATCCAAATTGGAGGTATATAGAAAACGTTTTGGCCAAAATATTGAAAGGTGTTTTTAACAGAAAAACTCCCTTTATGTTTCTTCTATCTCATTGATGGGCATTTTTCTTAATTCATAACTTATTATTTTAAATAGTATTCAACATCAAAGTTGTGTAATTTGCTCTTAGCTTTTGGTTGATACCAATAATGTTCAATTTGAAGTTGTATAAAAAACGTTATGGGCAAAACACTAAAGGGTGTCTACACAGAAAACCCGAGGACAGCCGACCGAACCTCACGTGTTTGAAGCCTCAGCTAACCGGGGCTTGGCCCTAGCCAACCGAACCTTGCAATTTTGAGGCCTCAACTGACCGAAGCTTTCTCCCAGCTAGCATACCCTCTCGGCAAAGCGTCCCAACGACTAAAAAATGGCTAGTTTTCAAAATAAAACAATATTTTAAAGTCCCAACGGCTACATAACGGCTATATGTGAGTTTTTGCCTATAAATACAATCCAAAAACACTTGAACAATGTTGGAGAATCCTTTGGAAAGCTTAGAAAATTATTTTTTGATTCTCCCTCCATTTTTACACCCCGGTATGTTTTAATTTCTTATTTCTCCTACTCCTTGAAATTTTTTTTTGGAGAATATCTCTTTGGGGTTTTATTTTGAATGGGCTCAAGCATGTATCATCCTTCATATGTATTTTGCTTGAATGCCTTGGTTTTCAAATGGGTTTCAAAGTTTAAATTTCTCCTACTCCTTTTTATTGAAAATCATTCTTGAAGAAATTATATTTATTTTGAAAAGGGGCTTGAGCATATATTCATTCATATATATATATATATATATATATATATATGTATATATATATATATATATATATATATTTCTTGTTGGAAATTTTACTCTCAGGCCATTTTACTCTCATATTTTGAAAGTGAATTTCTCCTACACTTCTAGTTGAAAAATAAATTTTTGAGAAAATTTTTTTTTTTGAGTAAATGTTTAAGAGCTTTGAGCAACATATTTAATTCCTATATTCTTACTTGGAAGGCGTCTCTTGTTTGAAGGTCAATCATTTTAAAGAAAACCAGTGTTTCTCCTATTCCTTGATTTGAAAATATTTTTCCGAGAAAAGCATTGGGTTATACAAGGTACCTTTGAGCATATATCTCACTCGTATATATTGGCTTGAGAAGCTCCTTGAGAAAGGCTAGAGCATGTATTTAATTTCATATGCTTTGCTTGGAAGTCTTTTAGTAATTATTTTTAAAAGGTCATTTTGAAAAGAGAAATCATTTTCCATACTCTATTAGTTTTTACTGAAAAATACTTTTGAGTGAAAATTTTAAATACTCTATAGAGCTTCATTTTAATATCATTTGAGAGTGCATTTTAGTGCTTCATGTTGGCTTAACAAGGCTTACAATTCTTATTTTGATGATAAAAAATCATGATATGTTTAATATGGTTTATTTCAAGTGAAAGTTTTTTAGGAAGAATACAAAGCTTAAAGATAGTGACAAAGCTTAGAGAGAGTTCAAAACTCAAAAGTATGATAAAGTTTATGGAGAAAGTACTATTCAAAAAAGATCAAGAAAGCAAAATGATCAAAAGCTCAAAGATGATAGAAAAACAAGGACTTGCTTGAAGATCAAAGGAATAGAGTTTTAAGGATGATTGCATGTAAATACTTCAAGTAAACTACAAATATAAATTGAGTTGAAGCCCTCATAAAATCAAAAGAAACTTAGAAATAAAATTTTAGTAAAACCCTAAAGTATGTTTTTCCAATCAAAGAAAAGAAGGGTTTAAAAAATAAAAGCTTTTTTCTAAAAACAGAAGGGTCAGGCAACTACTTGCTCATGCCATGCGACTGCCCAAAATAAATGAATAAATTTCAAAGAGGCAGTAGGGTACCAGGCGATTGACTGAGCACAGCCAGGCACCTGGGTGGTCATGCCAGGTGACTGCTAGTATTCTGTGTTTTAAAATTCTTCTATGGCAGGCGACTGTCACTCAAACGTTTGTTTAAAAAATTCCAACGGGAAGATTTTTTAAATGGATTTTTTTGGGCACTACTATTTTGAAAAACTTGGGGATTACTTCAAGGAAACTTAAGGGGCAAGGAATTACTTTTAAACATCTATAAATAGCCCCAAACTTCAAAGAATTTTTACACCAAAAAATTTCCTACAATCAAAGTTCTCTAAAAAGCTTTCAAACTCTCTTGTGTTCATCCTACTTCAACTACTGAGTTACTGCTGCTACAATTTTCGAAGTAAAGCCTTCAAAGTATGAATATTTCAATACTTGGAAGATATTTGGTGATCTAAATTCAGTATTGAGCTTCAATCCTTTTATATTTGATTTACTTTGAAGTATTCTTGTGCTGAATGTTGTACTAACCTACTATGCTTTGAGAGTGTCTTTTGTACACAAACTTTTCTCTATCTTGGTTCTTGTTTATAGACGATTCAAGGTTGTAGAATCATTGGACCGAACGAGGGAATATCGTTTGGAGAGGTGGGCTCTAGCCTAAAGGAAGGAGTGATTGTAATCGATATTGTTCCACCCATCAACGGAACTGAACTAGTGAATCCTTTGGTGGTTTGCCAAAGGCGAGGACGGAGGCTGGGTATAAGCTGAACCTCGTAAAAGCTTTGTGTCTCTCTCTCTTCCTTACTCTTTATTTTTCAGCAATACTTACAACCTGCGTGTATGCTTTATATTGTTAAATTCTGAGTGTATGGTTGTTAAATAGACTGGAGGATAATTCATTTTGGCTTGATCAACATTGATTGTGGAAACCGAAAGGAACTACGTTGGTTGATTTTCCTAAACTTATTAATCTGAAAGTTTGTTTAAAAACTGAACACAAAGAAGAAGTGTGAGTTTGGAATAACACAGGGCTTATATAAATCCAACGTGCTTTACACTTTAATAAAGGGCTATTGATACAAAGATTAAGATATTGATTATTTTTGTTGATTGGTTGTGGTTGACTTGAGTTTGTGTTTACTTGTTGTGATTGTTGATATAAAACAAAGTATTAAAATATAATTTTAAAAATACAATTCACCCCCCCCCCCTCTTGGGAAGCTATCCTAATTTCAATTGGTATCAGAGCCTTTTTTTAGCAAATTCTAACAAAAAGCTATAAAAAGATCTAAATGGCAAACATAGGAGTAGATTTTTTTGGAGAGGGCCAATCCTCAACTCGTCCACCAGTCTTTTGTGGACACAACTACACCTTTTGGAAAAAGAGAATGCAAATCTACCTCCAATACATGGATTGGAAAGCGTGGGAAGTAGTTATGGATGGAGACCTTATTCCCACTAAAATTATGGATGGAGAACAAATTCCAAAAGAGAAAAAGGATATGATCGATTCAGATTATAAACTGCTTCAAATAAATTCGAGTGCTATGAATGCTTTGTATTGTGCTTTAGACGTTAACGAACTTAATAGGGTTATAGCTTGTAAAATGGCTAAAGAAATATGGGACAAATTAGAAGTTACATATGAAGTAACTATTGATGTTAAGGACAATAGGATAGGCATGTTAACAAGCGAATATGAAGCATTCAAGATGAATCCAGATGAAACCATATCAAGTATGTATACAAGATTCACCCACATAATTAATTCCTTAAGTGCCTTAGGAAAAACCTATACCACCTACGAAATGATTAGGAAAATTTTGAGAGGCCTTCCTTCCATATGGGAACCAAAGGCTATAGCAATTACCAAAGAAAGAAACCTTAAGACCACCTCCTTAGATGAACTCATAGGTTCACTCCTTACCTGTGAAATGACTCTAAAAGAAAGAAATCCTGAACCAAAGCATGAGAAATATATTGCACTAAAAGCATCTAGCCACAGCTCAAGTGAAGAAGAAAGTGAAACAAGTGACTTAGATCAAGATGAATTGGAATTTATCATTAAGAGACTAGGTAAGTTTTATAGAAGGAATCAAAGATTTCCTAGAAAGTTCAACAAAAGGAAAACTGAAAAAGGAGAATCAAGTAGAAAAGAAAATAAAAGTAAAAATGAACCTCCGATATGCTATCACTGTAAGAAACCAGGGCATATCAAACTGGACTGCCCATTGCTCAAGAAAGACAAGAAGAAAAGAAGGAAGCTATGAAGGCTACTTGGGATGACTCAAGCTCCAGCGAAATGGAAAACGAATCAAGTGGACATGAGATGACAAACATATGCTTCATGGCGAATGATGAAGAGGTAAATTCCTACTACTCTTCAACATTATCTTGCAATGAATCTTGTGATGAGTCATACGAGAGTATGCCCTCATACAAGGAATTACAAGCTGAATTGTTTTCCCTACATAAAAGATTCATAAAATTTCCAAAAGAAATATAACCTTGAAGGAACAAAATAAAGAACTATTAGCAACTTGAATTATTCAAAACCATTGAAAAAGAAAAAGACTCTTGTATTGAGAAGTTAGAGGAGGAAGTAAGTAAAGTAACTCAAGAATTAGGCAAAACTCATAAAGAAAACTTGAATAAAAAGGATTTAGAAGTGAATGAACTTAAGAAATTAGTAGAGGATAAAGAAAAAATTATATATGACTTTACAAAAGGTAAAGATGATTTTGAAAAGATGATTAGACAGCAAAGGCTACATGGGAATAAAGAAGGAATAGGTTATAATGGTAAAACAAAGAAAAAGAATAAGAAATTATACATGGGATACTTCGTCAAGGAAGCCAAGCACTATGCTAGCACTTCCTCAAACAACAAACATGAACACACTACTTGCTATATGTGCAAAACTAATGGTCACATAATGTTTGATTGCCCACTAAAAAGGAAGTATGTTAAAGTACAAGGAGAATGGAAAGTTAATAATGGAACTAACAACAAAACAAAGAAAGTTAAAAGAATTTGGGTTCCAACGACTAACATAATGAATCCTCCATTGTAGGTATGTTTTTGGACAACATTGTCAACAAACAAGTGGTACTTAGACAACGGGTATTCAAGACACATGACCGGCGATAAGACCAAGTTTACCACTCTAAGACAAAAGGATGGTGGATATGTCACCTTCGGAGACAATGCCAAAGGTATGATCATCGGCATCGGGAGAATAGGTAAAGAAACTTCTATTACTATTGATAATGTGTTATTAGTAGAAGGATTAAAGCACAATCTTTTAAGCATTAGCCAATTGAGTGACAAAGGGTTTGAAATAACCTTTAAGAAAGAAAAATGTGTTATCCAAAATCTTAAAGAAAATAAAATCTTGTTTATAGCTCATAGGATAAATAATGTCTATTGTATAAACCTCGATAATCTAATGAATCAAGACTTTACTTGTTTGGCATCGATGAATGAAATAAGTTGGCTATGGCATTGGAAATTAGGACATGCTACCATGGACCTATTATCCAAATTATCAAGGAAAAATCTTGTAAAAGGATTACCAAATGCCAAATTCATAAAAGACAAGATGTGTGATGCATGCCAAAATGGAAAGCAAGTTAAAACAAGCTTTAAAAAGAAAAAAAAAAGTATATTTCTACCAAAAGACCCTTAGAACTATTACACCTAGACTTATTCAGTCCAACTAGAACCTTAAGCCTAGGAGGAAAACAATATGCTTTTGTAATAGTGGATGATTATTCAAGATTCACTTGGGTATTATTCCTAACAAACAAAGATGAAGCCTATGACATGCTAATCACCTTATGTAAGAAATTACAAAATGAAAAGGGCTATATTGTAACAAATTTCAGAAGTGATCAAGGTAGGGAGTTTAGAAACAAAGAGGTTGATAATTTCTATAATGAATATGGAATAAATCATAATTTCTCAACACCTAGAGATCCACAACAAAATGGAGTTGTAGAAAGAAAAAATAGAACCCTACAAGAAATGGCAAGAACAATGATAAACAAAAATAATCTACCTAAATACTTTTGGGTTGAAGCTGTAAATACAGCATGTTACATTGTAAATAGGGTGTCTATAAGATCAAGTATAGACAAAACACCGTATGCACTATGGAAAGATAGAAAACCTAATATCTCCTACTTTCATGTATTTGGATGCAAATGTTTTATTCTTAACACTAAAAATGATTTAGGAAAGTTTGACGCAAAATCTGATGAAGGTATCTTTTTAGGCTACTCTACAAATAGCAAAGGCTATAGGGTTTATAATAGAAGAACTCTTACTATCATTGAATCAATACATATAACATTTGATGAATCAAATAAATATAAAAATAAAATTAAGATTGATGAAAAAGAATATATTCCACAAAAAGAAGAAGATCTTAAAATAAAAGAAGAAAATAATAATGAAACTTCAAATGAAAACATTGTAGAAAATCTAGAACTACCTAAAGAATGGAGATATGCTAAAACTCATTCAAAAGAACAAATTCTTGGAGAAACTTCAAAAGGAATAACCACTTGAGTCTTTTTATCTCAAGATGAACCCAAGAATATTAAAGAAGCCTTAAAAGATGACTCTTGGATTATAGCTATGCAAGAGGAACTAAATCAATTTGAAAGAAGTCAAGTGTGGGAACTTATACCTAAACCCAAATATGAATCAATCATAGGAACTAAATGGGTGTTTAGAAATAAAAAGGATGAAAATGGGATAGTTATAAGAAATAAAGCTAGGATAGTAGCACAAGGTTATAATCAAGAAGAAGGTATTGATTATGATGAAACATTTGCTCCCATAGCAAGAATGGAAGCAATTAGGATGCTCTTAGCTTATACAGCCTATAAGGATTTCAAATTATACCAAATGGATGTAAAAAGTGCTTTCTTAAATGGATATATAAATGAAGAAGTATATGTCAAACAACCTCCAAGTTTTGAAAATTCAAAAAATCTAGATCATGTATTTAAATTAACAAAAGCTTTATATGGAATGAAACAAGATCCTAGAGCTTAATATGAAAGACTAAGCAAGTTCCTAATTGAAAAAAAATTTTCAAGAGGAAAGATAGATAGCACTTCGTTTATAAAAACTAAAAACAAAGACATGCTTATAGTATAAATTTATGTTGATGATATTATTTTTGGAGCAACTCATGAGGATTTGTGTAATGAATTTGCTAAGTCCATGCAAAAAGAGTTTGAGATGAGCATGATGGGAGAGTTAAATTACTTCTTAGGGTTACAAATCAAATAAGCAAAAAATGGAACTTTCATAAATCAAACAAAATATATTAAAGACATGTTAAAGAAGTTTGATATGAAATAAAGTAAATTTATAGGAACTCCCATGAGCACCGCCACTAGTCTTGACAAGGATGAAAAAGGGAAACAAGTAGATGCCAGGCATTACCAAGGCATGATAGGAAGCTTACTTTACATAATAGCAAGTAGACCAGATATTATGTTTGGTGTATGTATGTGTGCTAGGTTCCAATCGGCTCCTAAGGAATCACACCAAACAGAAGTTAAAAGAATCCCTAGATATCTACTAGGCACACTTGAACTAGGCTTATGGTATACAAAGGGAACTAAATTTGAAATGATAAGCTATTCCGATGCAGACTTTGCTGGATGCAAGATAGATAGAAAAAGCACTAGTAGAACTTGTCATTTTCTAGGACACTCTTTAGTCTTCTGGTCTTCAAAGAAACAAAACTCTGTGGCATTATCCATAGCAGAAGCAGAATATATAGCAACAGGGAGTTGCTGTGCCCAAACATTGTATATGAAACAACAACTAAAAGATTTCAAAATTCAATATCAAACTATTCCAATAAAATGTGACAACACAAGTGCCATAAATATTTCAAAAAATCCAGTATCTCTCTCAAGAACAAAACATATTGACATAAGATATCACTTCTTGAGAGATCATGTGCAAAACGAAGACATAATGCTAGAATTTATAAAATACAAATGACCAATTAGAAGACATATTCACAAAACCAGTCTCTAAAAAGCAATTCATATTCATTAGAAGAGAATTAAGAATGATGCATATACGAGAAGCAAACTAAACAAGTTCTCTGCTTGGCAAGCGATTGCCAGGTTACTGACTTTCAATTTTTTGTTTGACTGGCGTCTGCCTTATCCTAGCAGGTGAGTGCCTCGCGGTAGGTAGGATTTAAAACCCTATTATATGTCTTTTTAACTTCCCTCAGGCACCTGCCACTTCTCCTCTCTCTCCAAAAATCCTCATTCATACTCTTTTCAAGCCAAATTCCTCTTTCAAATCAGCCTAAAACCGTGAATCAAACCTAATTTACGCATCAATTCGTATAAAAACCTAGGGTTTATCAGCCTCCCTCTTCAAAGAAAACATGCCACGGATCAAATCAATTGGTAACAAGGGTTCCTCCTCCTCCACAAGGATCAACAATGATGAAGTAGAGAAGTGGTTAGTAACTCCTCATGCCAAGCAACTCTATAGGAATCAAATTGCTTCAGCCGAACCCATCCTAGGTAAAATACTTGATGTTACATTCTTCAATTCTGATTTTCTTGAAATCATGGATCTTTTTAAGGAAATTGGGTGGGAACAATTTATTACGTATCAAGCAAAAGGATACTATCCAAACGTGGTTCGGATTTTCAATACTAACATTGAGAGGTTTGAAAATGGGATTAAAAAAAATCTTCTAGGGCAAAATATTCATCTTACTCCCATATTTTTGGGAAAATTCTTCGAGTCAAGCTAGGAGATTTTGAGGTTCACATTGTTGAGAAACAATGGATAATGTCCCAAGGATTTTCTCTAGAGGAATTTTTACCCCTAGTCATAACTTATACACCTATCTTCTTTGGGCATCCACCTCTTTACAAACAGCTCAATCTCCAAACTTTAATCCTGCACAAATTTATTACATATAATATCCTACCACATTTCGGTTCTCATGATCATATTTCCTTCTTAGATTGTTTTGTTATGTGGTGTATTCTTAAAGGAAAAAAGCTAGATCTTCCAAGTTTACTTCTCAAATGGATCATTATGAAAGTTGATGCCCCTCGTGTCATTCTACTATATGCTAGGATGTTAAATATGGTATTTGCTCATTTCAATGTTTTCACACCATCATTTAACTCCACTAGTAAAACCCATTATGATATCTTTTCTGATACTATTCTTAAGCGTATGGAATATAAGCACTCTCCTCAAGGGTGGTTTTACTAGGGACATCGTCACATCTCATATGCACCACCACCTCAGCCTTCCATGCCAACCCCTTCAGTACAGCTTGACCGAGAAACTCCTTTTTGGTTCGTTCCATTTTATAATCACTATATGACCTTCAGTGATGGAATGCAATCTGGACTTGGTACACTTAGGGAGAAGGTTTCTACTGTGGAAACTCATTGTTCAAGCCTTGTTCAGCGTGTTGACAAGATTTAGAAACATCTATCTAGCTCTTCTAAAGGCAAATCTCAAATGGATATCAGCTCTGCTCCATGTAGTGAGGATGAATCTATTGAAAATTCTAGTGAACAAGAAGAAGAGGATGATGAAAGTTGGTCTATGGAAGCGTTTGATTGATGTATTTCATCTATGTGCTATTTAACACTTTTGTCTATGTATTAGTAATTCTGAGTACTTCACCGACTAGTATTTCTTTTGTGTTTGTAAGATCTACAAGTACTATGTTCTACAACACTTCACTATGTTTTTTTTGTATCGCTCTCTTTTCCTTTTTGATTGATGTCCAAAGGGGGAGAGTGTTTAAGAGAAGGAAGTGCAAAAATGAAATATGCTATGGGCTTGTAAGAATATGAATATGTATAGAATACCTTATATGAATTCATTGCTTGTAAGAATATGAATATATATGGGTATGAATTCATTTTGCAAGTGACATGGTTTGTATAAATATATTTCGTATATCATGCTTATTGAAAGTGGGAGCCATGAGCATTATTTCCTATTTTTTTTGCTCTTGATTTGTCATCATCAAAAAGGGGGAGATTGTTAGCCTAACAAGACTTACAATTCTTATTTTGATGATAACAAATCATGATATGTTTAATATGATTTATTTCAAGTGAAAGTTTTTCAAGAAGAATACAAAGCTTAAAGATAGTGACAAAGCTTAGAGAGACTTCAAAACTCAAAAGTATGATAAAGTTTATGCAGAAAGTACTAATAAAAAAAGATCAAGAAAGCAAGATGATCAGAAGCACAAAGATGATTGAAGAACAAGGACTTACTTGAAGATCAAAGGAATAGAGTTTTAAGGATGAGTGTATATAAGTACTTCAAGTAAACTACAAACATAAACTGAATTGAAGCTCTCATAAAATCAAAAGAAACTTAGAAATAAAGTTTTAGTAAAACCCTAAAGTATGTTTTTCCAATCAAAGAAAAGAAGGGTTTAAAAAATAAAAGTTTTTTTTAGAAAATAGGAGGGCCAGGCGATTGCCTCCTCATGCCAGGCGACTGCCTCAGCATAGCCAGGCGCCTAGGTGGTCATGCCAGGTGACTGCCTGGGTTCTGGTAGGCGATTGCTAGCGTTCTGTGTTTTAAAATTCTTCTATGGCAGGCGATTGGCACTCGAACGTTTGTTTAAAAAATTCTAACGGGAAGATTTTTTAAATGGATTTTTTGGGCACTACTATTTTGAAAAACTTGGGGATTACCTCAAGGAAACTTGGGGGGCAAGGAATTACTTTTAAACATCTATAAATGGCCCCAAACTTCAAAGAATTTTTACACCAAGAAATTTTCAGCAATCAAAGTTCTCTAAAAAGCTTTCAAACTCTCTTGTGTTCATCCTACTTCAACTACTGAGTTACTGCAGATACAATTTCTGAAGTAGAGTCTTCAAAGTCTGAATCTTTCAATACTTGGAAGATATTTGGCGATCTAAATTCAGTATTGAGCTTCAATCCTTTTATATTTGATTTACTTTGAAGTATTCTTGTGCTGAATGTTGTACTAACCTACTTTGCTGCGAGAGTGTCTTTTGTACACAAACTTTTCTCTATCTTGGTTCTTGTTTATAGACGATTCAAGGTTGTAGAATCGTTGGACCAAATGAGGGAATATCGTTTGGAGAGGCGGCCTCTAGCCTAAAGGAAGGAGTGATTGTAATCGATATTGTTCCACTCGTCAACAGAACTGAACTGGTGAATCCTTTGGTGGTTTGCCAAAGGTGAGGACATAGGCTAGGTATAAGCCGAACCTTGTAAAAGCTTTGTGTATCTCTCTTTTTCTTACTCTTTATTTTTCAGCAATACTTACAACCTACGTGTATGCTTTAAATTGTTAAATTCTGAGTGTATGGTTGTTAAATAGACCGAAGGATAATTCGTTTTGGCTTGATCAACATTGATCACGGAAACTAAAAGGGATTACGTTGGTTGATCATCCTAAACTTATTAATTTGAAAGTTTGTTTAAAAACTAAACACAAAGAAGAAGTTTGAGTTTGGAATAACACAGGGCTTATAAAAATCCAACGTGCTTTACACTTTAATACAGGGCTATTGATACAAAGATTAAGATATTGATTATTTTTGTTGATTGGTTGTGGTTGACTTGAGTTTGTGTTTACTTGTTGTGATTGTTGATATAAAAAAAAGTATTAAAAAGAATATAATTTTAAAAATCCAATTCACCCCCCTCTTGGGAAGCTATCCTAATTTCACTTCAACTTGTACATCTCTGCTTATTGACAAGCGTTTATTTGTACACAAAAATATTGTTGTATTTCTGGCGTGTTATCGTCAGAAGAGGGGGCACCATCCTATAAGGTGTGTGTTTTAGCTCAGCCTATAAAGTGTAGCTGGGGTGACTCCGCCTCGTGAAGGAGGAACGCGATTTAGTTTTAGCCCGGTTAGGTAAGCTGGGTGTTGGCACCGCCTGTTAAGTGTTTCTTGGTTTAAGCACCTATTGTAAAGCTTTGCTGGGTTTTGGCTCCACCTAGTAAGTGTAGCTGGGGTGTCTCCGCCCCATGAAGGAGGGTGTAAATGGCTTTTGCTCCACCTGTTTAAGTGAGCAGGTTAGTGGAATCCTTGGGATGTCTGCCCAAGGTGGGATGTAGGTAGTATTGGCCGAACCTCGATAACAAATCTTGTGTGTGTGTCTCTCTCTTTATCTTATTTAAAATTCCACACTTTAATTTCCGCATGTGTATGAATTTTTATTTATTGTCATAATTATTTTTACATACACATATTTAATTTAAATAAGATATGTTCCATGTGTATGTTTGCACTCAGTGACTAATCATTTTACATACACGCTTATATTTTGTATGGGATATAACTTTTGGTGAATGGCAAATTTAATTTAGCCAAAAAGTTTTAAAATCCAACTCACCCCCCCCCCCCCTTTTGGGATCACACCTAAAATCACACTTTGGATAAGTTTCGCGCTTACTTGATTGGTTCTCCTATATTATTTTCACAGATCATGCAACCCATAAGTACCTTCTTACAAAGAAGGATGTTAAGGCGCGACTAATACGGTGGATTTTACTTTTGCAGGAATTTGACATCATCATCAAAGACAAGAAAGGAGTGGAGAACGTAGTGGCTAACCATCTCGCAAGGCTCACACTTGAGGACACCTCTAACCACCTACCAATCAGGGATGATTTTCTCGATGAGCATTTATTTTCTATTACTTCTCTACCATGGTTTGCTCATATTATGAACTATTTGGTTGTAGGTGAGATACCGATGGATTGGAACGCTTAGGACAAGAGGAAGTTCATGACCGAGTTACGTAATTTCTATTGGGATGACCCTTTTCTTTTTAGATATTGCTTTGGCCAAATTTTAAGGTGTTGCATCCCTGATGAAGAGATTGCTAGTATCTTAGAATTTTGTCACTCCCAAGCTTGTGGGGGGCACTTTTCAATGAAGAAAATCGCTGCAAAAATTATGCAGTGTGGATTTTATTGGCCCACCTTGTTTAAGGATGCAAACATATATTATCGCTCTCGTGAAAAGTGTCAAAAGTTAAGAGTTATGTCCTGTCATAATATAATGCCCTTAAACCCAATTTTAGTGATTGAAATTTTTTATTGTTGGCACATTGATTTTATGAGACCATTTCTCCCTTCTTTTGGACATCAATATATTATTATGGCAGTAGATTATGTGTCAAAATGGGTAGAGGCAGCAGCTTGCAGGAGCAATGATAACAGGACAGTAGCCCTCGGGCATATGGTCGGGTGGTAAGGGCAAGCCTTAGAACATGCTGGTAACCACACTAGTTCGAGTTCGATTCTTACTGCTCGCGGTGTACGTCCACGATTTACCTCTTGCGTGTTGGCTATCGGCATAGCTGGTGTAGGCAACAGATTAGTCTGGGAAAATATGTCTGGGACACTGTTGTTAATCCAAAAAAAAAAATGATAATAGGAAAGTAATTAAATTTCTCAAAGAGAATGTATTATCTCGATTTGGTACACCATGTGCTATCATTAGTGACCGGGGTACACATTTTTGCAACCGTTCTTTGGAGGCTTTGATGAAAAAATATGGGGTGGTACATAAGATCTCTATTGCCTACCACCCCCCCCCCCCCCAGACAAGTGGACAGGTAGAACTTGTAAACAAGGAATTAAGCAAATTTTGGAAAAAAAAAAACGGCCAACCTAGATCGTAAATATTGGTCTTTGAGATTAGTTGATGCACTTTGGGCCTACCGTACAACTTTCAAAACTCCCTTAGGCATGTAACCTTATAGGCTTGTTTTTGGAAAAAAACTTGCCACTTACCTATGGAGCTTAAGCATCAAGCTTATTGGGTTATCAAGCATTTCAATTTTGACATAAAAGAAGCAGGTAAGCTTAGAAAATTTCAGTTGATCGAGTTAGAGGAATTGAGAAATGATGCTTATGAGAACTCTAGAATCTATAAGGCTAAAATGAAAGCATTTCATGATAAAAATATTGTAAGAAAAAACGTTTAAGCCTAATGATCGAGTGTTCTTATATGATTCTAGACTCCATAAGCACCCAGGAAAACTTCGGTCTAGGTGGACCGGCCCTTTTGTAGTGTAGAATGTTTTTGCAAATGGGGAGGTAGAAATAGAGGATCCTAATAATGGTCATATCTTTAAAGTAAATGATCAATTCCTTAAAGTATTAATTGATAGGCAAGTTCCGGAAGTGGAAGACAGTCCACTTGTTGATCCTGTCTATCAACCTTGACAACACCACACATGTATGTTTTTTTTTTTTTATTTTGTTTTGTTTTTTTTTTTATTTTTGTTTTCTCTTATTTTCTTTCTTCTCCTTTTTGTTTGCTGTGTTTTCTTTATTCTTGCTTGAAGGATAGCTTCATTTTGTCATTTTAGATTACCATCTTTGGTGCTTAGCGAGCTACCCACATCATTCATCAGGTGTGTTGGCCTAATAAGGCTTAATCTTGTTTTGATGATAATAGATCAAGGTTACTTAACATGTCTATGTAAGTTTGAGTTTCAGGACCTAAGTGTTTTCGTGAGCATACTTGAAGAGCTTAAATGATATGTACTCTTAAAGTCATGAATCATGAAGGAATTAAAGCAATCAAGTTATGTGGGATATGAAGTTCATTGAAGCAATGCATAAAACTGAGAATAATCTTGGAAGCTTCACAACATGAAGACTTAGGCACTTAGATAGAAAAATCGTATGAAAGTATCATGTAAGTACTTCAAATTCTGATATTGAACGATCGAAGCTCCTAGGATATATTATTGGACTTAGATTCCTAATTTTATACATGGAAAACATTTTCTCAAAGTCCAAATTAATTTTTCCAACATATGAATTTAAGTTTGGAACCAAAACATTGAAAAACAAGTGTGTTCAAACGTTTAACAACGTTGATCTTGTTTCCAAAACTTGTATGATTGGTTTCCAAATTGATAGAAAATTTGAAGGAAACTTTTTGAAACCCTAATGCACTATTTAAACATCATATTCTCGCATATTAGGGTAAGAAGAACACACAGCGAAAATGAGAACAACACACACTATTACTGTGTTCTTGCTGCGAACAAAAGAAATTCTGATTTGTTCTTTCGAAACTTACACACGTAAATCAAATGTCTGGTGATATACTTTCAAGCTTCAACTTTCATATTGTATTATTTGAAGTATTTTTTATTCTAATGTGGACTAATCTACTCATTTGAGGGGCTTTCTCTTGTACAAGCAGTTGTTGCTTTGGTTGTATTTTTTTAATGATTCAAGTTTTTTGAATCGTTGCCTAGCAAGAGGATTATTCTCATTAGAGAGGCTAGCTCCACCTTGAACGGGGAGAGGCTTTACTTTACATAGTAACAAAGTTCGAAAGGAAATCCTCACAGTGGGTTGCTTGAGGCAAGGACTTAGGCTGCAACCGAACCTTCTTAAAATAACGGTGTTCAACTTCTTCTTCCCTTAAATCTTTAATTTGTTCAAGATATAACTTGCGTGCATGATTTTACTTTCATTAAGAACTTATTGAGTACTGAATCTTGTTGAATATTTGAGAAAGTGCTGAACATTGATATTACTAAGTATTGAAAAATCTGTTGAATGATTGAAAATTAATTTTTGATTAAAATACGAACTCCTATAGTTTGTTGTTTATATGTTGGATTAAAAATCATAATATCTAAGGTTTAAATCTTTGATTAAATTAGTTGCAGTAAAAAGGATTGGTATTTAATCATTTTATTGAAGTATACTTGCTGAGATAAACATACCTTCATTGCTAAAATCAGTTTTTGTAAATCTCATTGATTCCAACTGAAAATCACATTCTGAGTAATAACTTCACTGAATTTATTAATTCTTGATTTCATATTGTAAATTCAGATTTTGTATTGATCTTTATATTCATATACATATTCGTGCTCGCATCTAGAATTCATGATTGGTATACTAAGGTCGCTGAATAGATATATTGTTTGTGTAAATCATTGAAGTTTAAATAATCAAGGGTTGAAGTAAAAAGGAATTCTGCAAACAAATTTTAAATAACCCAATTCACCCCTCTCTTGGGATTATATCCTAATTTCAATTGGTACTAGAGTGTAGGTTGTAGCATATCCTAACAAGTAGCAACATAAAGATCCCTATGGCACAGTTAGGAGTATACCCATTGTGGTGAAGGCCAATCGTCATCTTGACCTCCCATTTTCTACGGTGTAAACTACACTTTCTGGAAACAATGAATGAGAATATTCTTGTAGACTATGGATTATAAGGTATGGAGAGTAGTCACACATTGTGACTTGATTCCAACAAAAAATGTAAATAATGAAGAGATTTTCTATAGAAATGTTTTTTATGCATTCTAAGTCTTTTGTACGCATAGTGTTGGAATATAAACATTATTTTGTAACCCCTGATATACGCTTTTACGATTTGATAGTGAAAATCAGTCACTTGGAACCGTGGAACTAGGCACATTATTTCAGATTTTATTTGTGTTTCTCTGCTATGCATTGGTATACTACCACTATACACAAGAAATTGGTATCAGAGCTATTGGTTGCAATAGCTAGGATTTCTTCTGCAATGTTTAATATTGGTAAGTTCGATGGAACGGGAAATTTCATACTTTGTTAGAGGAGGGTTAAGGACGTGTTGGTGTAGCAAGGTATGGTGAAGGCACTATACAAAAGGAAGCTAGAAGACATGGATGACATGAGTTGGAAGGAGTTGGAAGAGGAGGCTGTAGCTACTATCAAGCTTTGTCTAGCCAATGACGTGATGTATCATGTCATGGATAAGGAATTTTCGGCAACAATTTTGCTGAAACTGGAAAGCTGATACATGTCCAAGTCTTTGATGAGCACATTGTATCTTAAGCTGAAACTTTTTGGGCTTAAGATGGCAAAGGGTTCAAATATGAATCACACATCAACGAATCAAACAAATCATCAGTGATCTGAAGCGGGTTGATGTGAAGTTTGAGGATGAGGACAAAGCGTGGATACTGGTGAATTCCCTATCGACATCTCTTATGTATGAGAATCTAGTTACAACTCTGACATGGGGGAAAGAAACCCTAGAGTTGGAAGATATCACGAGTGCATTGTTGATTTTCCATCAGAAAAAGAATGCCAGCGATGAGAGTTCACAAAGTGAAGGACTCATGGTGAAGGGGAACTAGGATTGTGGGAGGAGTAAGTTCTGAGGTGGACTGAGTAACAATAGGGCTCGATCTAATTCCAGGAAGAGGAAGGACGTGTGATGTTTTAAGTGCGGGAAAAAAATGGCACATAAAACCCAATTTTATTGATAGGAAGAAGGGGAATGTTGAAAGTAACGAGGGTTCATCAAATACGGTGGATGTAGCGGAAGAAGGAGACTCTAGGAGCGGTGATGGTGATATGCTCTCAGTTTCATCCTGTTCAAACAGTCTCACGGATTCTTGGAGCTTAGACTTAGTGTGTTCTTATCATATGACGCCCAATAAATACTGGATCACCACTTATAGATTGGTGAATTCTGGTTCTATTTTGAAGGGAAACAATGCTGAATGCAAAGTTGTCAAAATAGGGAACATCAGAATCAAGATATGTGATGGTGTGGTGAGGATGTTATGTCAGGTAAAGAACATATCGAAATTGATAAAGAATTTGATTTCATTAGGCATTTTAGACAGTAACAAGTTCAATTACAAGTCAAAAGGTGGGGTAATAAAGGTGAGTAAGGGTGTTCTAACTGTGATAAAAGGGTAGATAGTACTAGGGAATATATAAATATTTTTGGGTACTATAGTTGTAAGTGGAGGTGTAGCTGCAAAGTTTGAGTCAAATGATATGGTCTTGTGGCATATGTAGTTAGGGCATATAGGTGAGCATGGAATGAAGGAGCTTCACAAGAGAAATCTATTGAAGGGGGTCAAAACATGCAAGTTAGATTTATACAACTATTGTGTGCTTCGAAAATAAAATAAGGTCCAGTTCATAGCAGCCATGCACAAGATGGAGGGAATCCTCGATTACCTTCATTCAGATTTTTAGGGATCGTTGTGGGTAACATCATGAGGTGGACATATGTACTATGTGAGTTTCATTGATGATTACTCACGAAAGGTCTAGGTGTTTCTCATGCGGCACAAGTTAGAGATGTTTGTCAGGTTTAACTTGTGGCTGAGGTGGAAAACTAGACCAGGAAAAAGATCCTCAGGCTAGACATTAGAGCTAAATAGACTTGTGTTCAAGGAGTATTGCAAGCATCATCTCGGGTTGTATGCAGTGCTTGCAAGGAACTTTGTGAAAACGTCAGTGAGTATGGCATGTTTCTCAATTAACCATTTGTCAAGGGTATCACTACATGGGAAAGTTGTAGGAAAGGTTTGGACATGTTATGCAGTAGACTATTGTGGTTTGAGAGTGTTTGAAGGTCTGGCCATGCACTTTTATAATGAGGTGAGATCTAAATTTGTTGTAAATTCTAGATGGTATATCTTTCTGGGGTATCAAGAAGGGGGTTCAAGTTGTGGGATCCAATGGCAAACAAGGTGGCGATCAATGGAGACATGATTTTTTATGATAAAGCTATGGTGGAACGTGCTTAGGTAGATGAAGAGAAAAAGGTGCCAGAAAATAGCGGTAGTAATGAGTATGTGATGCAGGTTGAATTACAGACTTAGGGCAGAGATGACATTGTTCATAATGCAGGGAGTTTTAGCTCAGGAGACCAGTAGGATCACAATGGGCCCAAATACACTATTAGGACACTATCTGGGTATAAATTTGATTATTTGATGTCTTATGCATTCATTACTACTAGCAAGGTTCCTACTATTTTTCAAGATACGATGCACAATATAGGGAACAATAGATGGATGAGTGCTATGGTAGAGGAGATGGTGTTATTGCATAAGAATCAAATGTGAGAATTGGTAGAGCTTCTAGAGGGGAAGAGGGCGATAGGATGCAAGTGGGTAATTTTTATGTCATTTTATATTGATGAAGTGTCAATGGATGGGAGGATTTTGATTGAGGTTAATCAGTTGGAAACTTTGTTGAGAAAGGAATTTAACATGAAGGTTTTGGGTACGACCAAAAAGATTCTTGGTTAGAGATTTTCAAGGATAAAGCTACATGGAGATTGGGGTTATCCCATGGAGGCTTTGGGGACATAATGAAAGTGATGGTGTAATCCCAAAAGGGGGGGTGAATTGGGTATTTTAAAATTTTAATGCGCGAAAGCTTGATTAATTTTAAATCTTATTTACCTCGTGCCTTAACAATTTCAATCACCACGAAAATCTAATTAGTGAGTGACTATACCAATCAACAATCCTAAATATAAAATCAAATTTGAATATTAACCATATTCTTGATAAATTAATATCAATAACAATATGAGTTGGTCTAACTAGGCTTAATCTCATTTTGATGATAACAAATTAAGGCTACTAATTGTGCTTTTAAGTTAAGTTATAGGAATCAAGTGTTTTACAAAGTAAAATTGTTCTACTTGGAAAATATTGAATGAAACTTACACTTAAAGGTACAAGTCATGAAGAATATGAAGTGTATTGAAGTGTTGATCAAGAACGGACAAAGATTGAAGCTATGTGACACGAAGACTTAGGAACTTAAATGTATTTATCTTTTTAGAGTTTCATGTAAGTACTTCTAATTACAATATGTTGACTTTATAAGTCCTATCCCATTTTGATTATGATGAATCCAAAGTATCTCACTTGTGCATCTAGTTCTTGAAAAGATATTTCTCTTAGAAAGCACGTAAAGTTGAGGTATGATCAAAGCCATGAGGATCCCAAAGCTCACTACATAATGGCAATCGGAAGAGCAAAAAGAACGAAGATATTTTATGTCGTATTGTAATGTATTTCAGTATTGGTCTGTAATAATGTATTTCATGCATGATGAGATTGAAAGCTCAACAAAGACCATAGACTAACCTTAGCTCCCAAAACTTCTTATGAAAAATGCTCTAATTAAAAAGTCATACTTATACACATAGGGTTGAAAATGTTAAAATCATTTTTAGGACAAAAACTTAGGTGTTCAAATACCTCGGTCGACCGACCATTACTTGTTTAAACTAGCTCAGTTGACCGACCATGCCTTGAGGGTAAAATTATAAGTTTGCTCAAGCTCGGGTGACCGGCCAATTTTTCTTCTAATATTCCTTAGCTGAGCAAACCTACTAAAACTCAGAAATCAGCTTTTCTCTCAGCAAACCAGCTATTTGCTCAGTCGATCGAACGTACAAAGGTTTGGAAATCACCTTTAGCTCAGCCGACCAACCCTTTGCCTAGTTGATCGAGCTTTATAGGAAATTTCAAAAATAGACTTAGGTTTGTTGACCGGTGAGTTGCTGAGTCGACCGACCCTCTTATGAAGACAAATTTTTGCTTGTAGTAAGCCGACCATCACCTTTTCGAGTTGACCGACCCTCTCGGGTTGCCCAATATTTTCAACACTAATCACAATTATTTTTGCAATTAAAATTTTTTAAAATTTCCACTGTGTCCCTAACGGTCATAATTTTTGGGAATTCTATATATAACCCATTCCAAAGATTGATTAGCACTTTGATTAGCTAGAAATTCTCTCTAAAATTTTTGTGCTCTCATTTCATTTACATACTCAAAGCATACGTTCAATCTCTTTCTCTTATACACCTTTTTTTATCATTATAGAAAAAGATCATTAAGTTCATCTACTTCATTTGCAAAGCCATTGCAACTTTGAAGATAGATTGAATACTCATTATTGTGAGCATTTTACATCTCATTGCTAAGCTTATTCTCTCTCTCTCATTCTTTCATATTTGAATATCAATTTTTAGAGAGTGAGCTTGAGTTCTTCCCAAACTATTTGATTGATAAATATTATCAAGAAAACTCTCAACAGTGTGGGAATCTTTGCACATTTATTGTAAGATTCAAAAGCTAGTTTTTGTGCTTAATAGAATATAGTTTTTTTTTTAAAGCTAATCATCATTATCTCCTACACTTTATTATTGAAAAATATTTTTGGAGATATTACTTGAGGTTTAAATGCCTTTGTTATACACTTAGCAAATATTATATATTTGAAACAAAGATCATATTTATGATAATCTCTCACAACATTTCATAAATACATTTTTGAGA